>NC_050602.1:24047500-24350000 GCF_013368585.1 Megalops cyprinoides | reverse complement strand
TACTTCAAGGGCCGACAGCACATAAAATGACACTGTAACAAAAAAAAAAACAAGGCTGATGTATTTAAAAGTTAAAAACGCATGACCAGCTGGTCACCTGTCACATAAAATCTGAAAGAAAAAAATCTTAAGTATGGGCTAAGAGAAAAGACACGTTTTCTTACTTTACCATTAAGCTGAACGGAGGAAGTGCTGAGAGGAACATCGGAGAGAATCATCCCTCATCCTGTAGCAGATCGGTTGTGATATAAAACACATAATCGTTCGGTCATATTGGCGATAACGCTGGGGGGGGGATAAGCTTGGGACTCCGCTCAGCAGAGTCTTTTTTTTGCGCTGAGGTAGGTCTGAGATGACTGCACGACGACAGCGTGTCTGGCGATAAATCACCTCTCGCCAGATGGAAGGCTTTACATAAACGCTGCTCAGAGAAGAGACTGCCATCCATAACTTTCCATGACAAATGTTTGGGAAGGAGCAGCAATCGATGGGAAGTGGGATAGAAATGCATCGCCCTAACAGCCTGAGTCCCAGGTGACCCGTTTGGGTGAGAGAGGGGAACCAGAAGCACTTGGCTGGAGGCAGTCGCTTAAATGTGAGGGGGCGTGTCCGATTCCAAACACTGACTGGCTGCAGGAGGCGGCTTTCCGGAAAGACCTTTCCAATGCTAAAAAGTTGGAAGGGGTTGAGAAGGAAGTTTCAATCCCATGGGAGGAGGGGGGGGGTAAGACGCTGAAAGGTCAGACGCATCAGAAGGAGTTTAGCTTTTCATCAAAACTTCACGTTGCAATCTGCTGCCGCTGACAGGGACAAAACAGGGGAAATCACACCAGCGTTATTTATCGAGCGCGGCCTCGCAGCCTCAGGGCACAGCCAGGAGAAATTACACACCACCCCCCACCCACCCCACCCCCCTGACACTACTTTGCCAGATGTGGATTTGAAATAAGCGTACAGCTGTGCAACAAATACATCAAAAAGCACTTGATACCGTACCAGCTGCTACTTAACTGATTTCACAAGAACCACAAAATCATTTTAGGCTAACTGAAGAAATATTAAAACAAACTGTTAGTAAAACTGCTTCATGTGCAATATCCACTGTAGGAAAGGACTGCGCTGTATCAAAAGATAATGATGTCTTTCCTCGCTTCAAATAATCAGGTTTTCTCTTTCCTTGGGTGAAATAGCTGTGCTCGCTGGGGCCTGAATGAAGCATGGCAAAGAGGAGAATTCATTACCGAGGCGAGAGACCTCTGCAGCTGAAACAGGATCCAGTATGAGCAGTAATACAGTATGCATTTCAGTCAGGTAAAGCAGTTAGCATAGCAGTGATAGCCACCATTCAACGTGGTTACGTGGTAACGGCCATTCAATGAGTATCCAGTGCAGGGGTAGTGTACATTCCAACATAATAAAATCACAAAGTTTTTATTATCACCATTACAACAAACTACCGTTACTATACCACGACATTAGCAACAACTAGGACATGGAAAATATGGTGCCAAGCATTATAATTGGTTCTGTATTTCAAAACAAACAGAAGTCAAGGTTGAAAGCACCAGATTTCGAGGGGGGGGGGGGGGTGTACACTCTAAGGGGGGGGGGGGGGGGGGGGGTGGTACACTCTAAGGGGGGGTGTCTTCGGCTGTGGCCTGAAGCAGTGAATGACTCAGCTGAGGAGCAAGAAAACACAACGGGCACACCTCAGCTGGGGGGGGTCAAGGAGTGATTCATGCATACGATGTACCATCCTTACCAGCGCATTTCACAGTCTGATCTACAAGCACAATAATGCCCTCATAATTTCCCCTGTGTTGCAAGCTGATTCTCCAAACTAATAATGAGTGCGCAGCTAACCTGTAAATAATTTAAATAAGATGAATCTACATATTGTTTCTCTGACTGGAGGGGGAGAGGCAGTTGTTTTGATTCTAAGCATCACCTGTGCAGGGACCTGGCAGAGATGGCCAGGTGGCCTTTCATTTTCACATGTGATTTCGGGGTCCCAGCCGCTTCAGAGATTGTTTATCATCAGAGAGGCCGCACATTCTGCATGCCCTCCTGGTCCCCACAAAGGAGTTCCTACTGCATCTTAAATAGCTGAAGTGAAACTAGGGATACAGTTTCAAATTAATTTGAAATTTCTGTTCCTGCAGTATTTAAATTTGTAAAGAGTTTTTCTATTTGGAAAGTACTGTATATCACACACACACACAGTAGTTTAAAGAAAGTCACTTATTTACTGTTTGTATGTTTTGTTATTTTGCCCCAGTTCAGATACAGACCTGACATTTAGGTTGCTTGTCTCATTTTACATTCTGGTGTCATTTTGTGAAATTGCAAGAGGAAAACCAACACCCAATAACTAACATGAGTACAATCAAATTCAATAGAGCTCCCACTTATCCCTCCAAAAACAATTTAACAAACTACCAGTTCTAATCAATTCAAATACGTTATTCATTGTTTATATATATGAAGTTGTATTCACCCATTTTATTTACACTTTGTCTCTAAGAAACAACACATCTAGCTGTCTGAAACTGTAAATGTCTTTCTCCTGTCAAGTCACTTCTGTGGCCAGTTTTTACACCATGCATAAGTGATAATCCTCTTTCAGCGCCAAGATTAGATACTGGAATGAAACTGGAAATCTCTGCACATTTCTCAGCCTGGGCACAACGGCCTGAAGTCACAAACATTTGCTCCAAATGCACTCCCCCCTTGCATAGACACAAGGCAGTGTGCTACAAAATTCAAGCCCGTTCTTTCCTGGAGACACTCTGCTGCTAGTCCTGCATGCGCTCTGGTGATGGCCGTCTGCAGATGGAGTAGTTCAGATGGCAGAAGCAGGGTGTAAATACTGCTTTCTCACAGAGCTACCGAAGCCCTCAGAGAATGAGACATGCTGGCTTAACACTCGAGAAGCTGGCCAGATGCGAGCTAGTGAAGTCACTGACAACTGTGATCAAGTTTATATGCAGTAAAAAAAAAAAAATTATATATTATGTATATATGTCACAGAATTCTTTTGTGTTGGTTCATGGTCCTGTGGGACAGACAAAAAACATCTACTACGGCTGGCGTGATCATCCAAGTTTATTCTAGATCAATACAGTTGGCAGTAAACATTAGTATCACATGGCAGCCTCTCACGCATCAGCAGTGATCTGTGAATTGGCTGACTGCAGACAAAGTCAGAGATGCTCATTTGGAGATCACAGTCCATCAAGCGTAAAACGAAACATGAGCAATTTCTCTGACTCCACCTCACACCTGCTCGAAAGCAGAAGGGTGCGGGGGTTATCAACGACTCACATCCAGCCAGCCTTTCAGGTGTCAATCCAAAAACACCCCCCCCCCTTTCACTTTTACTGACCATTCAACACAAAAATCATTCCACAGACATGCCTTGGTGAAGTGTGTGTATTGGACTGCTTTTTGACTGGTGTTTTGAGCCTATTTCCCCAATGATTCACACTGTGAGCAGCTCACTAGAAATGCCACAGTGTCTCTCCAGTTGAGAGGTTTTCTTTTCCACAGGAAGCACCCTGGAAGGGGCCGTGTGTTCCTCGCCAGCGGAATCTCTGCGGTTATAAGCTCCTTACTCTCTGGTATGAGGACACGCTGGCTGCCAGGGCCCGATAACCCCGGTTTAACAGCAGCCAGCATGCAGGATTATTCCTCAGTCAGCAGATAAACGAGCCACAACAACTGGGTCCTTGGTTGGTGCGGCAGGCTCCCAGCCGAACTGCCAGGTCCTTCAGACCCTGAGCGATGCTGTCCCCCTGTAAGCCTGGGGTAAAACCCTTCAGATTCAACCCCACCCCACAGTCCCTCCTCATGACCTAAATGCCTGACTAAATACTATGTTCATCTGTGGTGCACTCCAATGACTGAATAGATGGAAGTGGTTGTTTATTTGCATTCTTTCCATCAGCCTAGACAAGTTCAATGGATGTATTATTGTGCATGGATATTGCAAAGGACCAACCACAGAAGCAAATAAAGGCAAAAAAGGACAGCCCAGCAATTCTCTAGAGATGTGCAAGGTCAATGTAATAAAACAGCAGACTGCTGAAGTGAGATGCAAGTGTCTCTTATTACAATAACTATGTCATGGTCTAAACTCTACCTCTAGTGCAGTTTTGCAACATTACATTCAACCCATTGAATAGTAATGGGTCCTCAAAAACCTGAAAATTGTGATTAATATTTTATTTCAGTGATCTAATGAGATTCCCTCAGCCATGGAATCTATCTACTTGTAGCTAAACACAAACAATGTTTGCAGACAAAAGAAATACCTCATCTAGATCCAGGATAAATACACATTTTAGGAAATTAGATTTTAAAGATTACAATTAAAGATGAGGCAAAAAATAAACATTAAAAACATTAAAAAGGTAGGATCAAAAACTAAAAGTGGGTTGTAAAAAAAGAGTAAATGCACTGCAAAAATAAGCTAGCATCAGAAAATGCCTCCAGGGTTTGAAACGTGATCAGAAAAGTAAACATTCTTCAAGCGTGTCCTGGCAGCAGAACTCTGGAGCGCCTTGTAGGCCCGTCTTTCTTTTATTTTTGTCACGCCCTCGTTAGGACGAACGAGGGCCCGAAACTCAGCAGAGGCGACCCTCCCGTGACCGCTGTCACACTGTGTCACATCGTGACCTTGCCGCTCGGAGCACACGGTCGGGGACTGAGCAAGGGGACGAAATAAACAGCGCTGGAGCGCATGGTTACTGCACTCGTCCAGCGGGCGCATGCCACCTGACTCTGAAGCTCAAACTGACCAGATGTTTACAGGGTACACAACACGCAGCTTCACCCACTGAGGGGTGTCGGCTAGCATAGCGCTCACTGATAAATATAGAGATTACTCAAGACTCTAAGCCTCAGCTATGCCTCTCTGCACCTCGTCTCCTTCAGTGTAGGGGTGCAACTGTCTGCCCATAGACACAGTCTCAACCTAGATACTTACTACATATTCCCAATCTGGCTGTAAAAGAGACTTTCACCATGAAAAGAAAGTCCCTGCAGCAAACTGAAAAGAAACATTCAAATGCTTCAAAAAAAAAAAAAAAAAAACAGAGGAGGCAAAAAGTGTGGGGGCGGAAAAGAGACTTTGGTGTGTCACTGACGTGTTCATTATGTACAACCAAGGCAAACATCTGAAGCGTGAGAAACTCTGGCTCTTGGTCAGATGTAGCTTCCCTCTCATATCTCTAACCAATACCCATCAGGTACCAGGTACAAACTGACATGTTTCCTATTGGCAACCAATGAAACTGAACAAATATGTGGCCACTCATCAAATTTTATGACCACCATTCCAATTTCATAAAGTTCCCATGAATCGCTAACTGACTGCAACTAATTCACTGCAATTATACAATCCACATACTGCTTACTGAACAACAAATGAAAAATCATTTCTAGTCTTAGTTTTTGCATTGGATTCCGGGTTATTTCAGGTAAGAACATTCAACATGCACATACACCGGATACTATGAATACTTAAATTAACACTCCCCCAATAACTGCTTTCTTCCACAACAGCATCACAATGGTCTAACACTAAGCTATTACCAAATGCATTCACATCAATATTTACTCATTTAGCATCTTCATTGATTTTAAATGAGTCAAAGTGAATGAACAAATGAAGAACGCCAAGAAATACAGAAATCCCACGTCAACCCTCCTGAGCACAGAGGAAATGGAGAAGGGACGACCGGCAGGAAGGGCACTGATGTAACATGAGAGATGTAAATGCCGCTTGTGGGCACGCAAAACAAGAGTCTTACAGTAATTCGCTCTGACAAATCTCGCGGTTCCTTTATCCGGGCCTCAGATTTAGACAGAGACGAGAGGAACCCTTCCTGCCAGCCGTACGGCAGGGCTGCTTCTAGCAGGCAACCTCGGAGACGTGCGGCTGGTGAGCTGAGCTACGGCAAAACAAACAGGAAGAACTTCATCTCTCCGTCAAGGGAAATCCTCTACAAATGTCTCCCTGTCCAGAATGGGAATGCACATCCACACACACTACAGGGTGGGGAGCAGGGGGCTGGGGAGTTTGAACGAACCACGACTATGCTCTTCTCTTTCACATCCCATCAGAGAGACTTCCCTTAATCTTCACTGAAATCCCACCGCATTCTTTGCAATTATAAACTTTTAACACAAAGGAGTGAGTGTGTGTGTGTGTGTGTGTGTGTGTGTGTGAGGGTCTCTTCAGGGAATGCAGACTGCAACACCAAACCCCTCCCAAGCTCTCAAGATACTGCAGCAAGCCAGTTCATGGTTGATGACTGTGAGTTGAGTCAGACTTCCAACTGAAATTGGGGGAAAATCCTGGCGACGATGCAGTCCACCAAATCTGGCTCCAACTGATGCTCCCTTCCTGTTTAGAGTCCCTATTGTGGCACTGAAATGTGTCTATTTGGCTACAATATGCCAAACCTGCACAGAATACTAATAACTTTGCAGCCTGAATTCCTCTAATGTCTTGAAACCTTAATGAATCATGGTAATCCATTTTAATTTAGCGCATGTAAACCATTTTCAGTGTTCCCTGAAATTACAAAGATAGCATCAACGCAACCAGCAACATAATTAGAATTAAAATATGCTGTTTAGATGCCGTAACTGAAAACCTGAGGCATGCACACTATATTACAGTAATCACGCCACAATTTGCTGGAAGTACAGTGGATGCGTTTATGTTACATTTAGAATAATTCGCTTATAGAAACAGAACACGTTTTCGTGAGGAGGATGTCCTAGGGCATGAGCAAGCACAACTTTGCACAGTTTTCATATTTTTTTATTCACGGGTAAAGACGAAAGCACAAATTGGTAGTACTGGCTTAGTTACAGCAGCGCTGTTGCCAACAGCAACGACATCAGTCGAACGCTGTCTGGGCGTAATTCAGCTATGGCTTCTGCACACGCACAAGAGACTATTGCAACTCGTAGGACCAGTGGCCAGCTGGCTAACATCTTTTGGCTATATACCCATGTTATGTTAAGCTAGGCAAGCGCTAAACACTGCAAATAACAAAATGAGCACTGCTTCCTCGCTGACAAAATGGAAAAAAATGTAGTCTAGTTAGAATACCTTCATGAGACAACATACAACATACGAAGGTTAGTCAACAAGAAATTGAGAAAAGTATTAATGCGTTAACTGTTTTCTTACCGGAGTAGTCCATGAAATAATCTGCACCGTAAACAAGTGAGGGGAATCTAAAAAGTTTACAGTGGCAACCCCTCAACTAGCTAGTTACGTTACCTAGTGCACTGCCTTGTCGCTACTCGGTCAGCACGGTGTGCAATTCAAGTCCGTGTGCGGACACACGCTGTCCCACGGCTAACGTTACGGAGTTCATGCGAAAACTGAAGAGAGATGACAGAATGCCTCCTACCTGAATATAGTAGGGCTTTTTCAGCCAGGCCCATGTAAGCAGACCCTTTGCCATGGCAAAAATGGCACATCTCACCACATCAACCTGTAAAAAAAACCAAACCCCAAATTAGCATACTGTGGCTTGGTATTGGCTTGTCAATATATCAGCAAAATAAACAATTCTTTCCTTTACCCGGTAATTCTCGTTTTCCAACCTTGTAGGTCTTTTCAAGTCTTCCTCTGGTGCTACAAAGCACCTCCTCGGCTAGTGCCGTTGTCTTAACACTGCAGCTGTTAGCAGACCACCGCTGGATACTTCAGTCAAACGCAGCGCATAAAGGCGCAGACGCAAATGATTATGCCGACACAAAATGCTAAGGTTACATATTGACCTAGAGTAGAAGTCAGTGCAAGCTTTGCTTGCTGTAATAGTACCTCTTCGTTTTGCTCAGTACTCAAAATGAATTACGCCACAGATTTGTCAATAAAGCAAAGACGTCCCTTCCAATACAACGATACACAATGCCATGCTCTTTAATTGCACATTAAAAAAAACTAACAAAAACGTTTCCTCACCGCTTTACCCGATCGGGAGTTGTTAACGGGACGCCACTATCAAAATGGACTTGTTGCTTTGAATCGTTCGAACGTACACTAGAAACTGCATATTAAAATGCTTAAAATAGTACTTTCGATAGCCTACTCTTGTGGCTCGTCAACAAAATCCTGCAATTTCGTAATAGGAAAACATACATGAGCATTATTTTTAAGTTGGTTTGCAAGGTCAAAAAACAACCGATTGTGTATGTGCTTTGAGTAGGCTATATTCCCAGCGAATGTGGCAGTGCTGTTTTTAGCCTTAAATGTTGGCTTGAGTTGATGCAGGACTTCTTTAGCTGTTTATAAATACAACTAGCCTAATGACGCTGGCCAGGCGCTGAGCAGAACACAAAAACGTTTACCAAATAAAAAGTTAACATATTTTTAAATTGCATTCATAATTTTGAAACAACTGAAATTCAATTCAAAACAACCTTCTAATCATAATCGATCATTGAAAACTGGGTTTGTGCCTAATGCAGTGATTTAGATGTCAGCAGTGGTTCTGCCTAGCTGGATATGATCATACAATCGCGGCAGAAGTCATTTGGTCTTAAAAACTCCGGAACGTTATCTGTGCGCGTGAGTCTATGAAGGACAAGTGTCTGATAGGCCCCCAATCTCAACATCAACACTGCAACTGTAGGTGTTTATTCTAGGAGTCTTAATACTTAATACTGCTGCAAGGGGCAGGTTTTCACAAATCAAGTCTCTCTTCTCTTTTCCTTTGCTTACTGCATTTCAGGTTACTAAAAATATTACTATTACCATTGAATTTGCTTCTCAAGTCTTTTGATCTTTTTCTTACAGACAGGTGGAATGCATTATCTCCAGCACTTTCCTGTATGGCCTTTCTTGCACTAGTCATCTTACTGGACTGGGTGGAACTGATTTCCAGCTGTCTCTCTCTTATTTTTGTCTTCGCCCACCTATCACCCCATTTCCTGAGTCTCAGTCTACTGCTGACTTTCATGCCAAGAAAGTTCACACCGTCCTCCCCTCTAAATGTTATTTATCAGTCACCTGGTCCTCTCGATTACCTACCTGCTGATAATGATTTCTCCTCTTCCATTATCCCTTAATCTATAGCACCAAGATATGCAGCGATTTCAGGACTGAATGGTTAAATGCTAACCTTTCACCAGACCTTCTCCCTTTGCCCTGCTTGTCATTTCTCTCTCGTTCCACTCCGTCCTGCCTACAAACCTAAGCCGTTTTCACAGACAGCAGTTGGGACCATTTTTCACTGCCACTTTCAGCCTCAGCCTCATCTTTCTCAATAATAACCTTTACTGCTTCGATCTTCAAATCTTTTTCATAGATTCCTTTTCTGTCACCTTTTTGATTGTGCTACTTCCATTCTCCTTTCATCTTACTGCTTTTTTTTTTTTACTGCCTTTTCCTTCTTATCTCTAGTATTGCTCATTCCCCCCTTTCTTTCTGTGGCTTACTTCTTATCTGTTAATCTCAAAAACAGCCAAAGCTGAACAAGAGCTCCAAACAAGAGCTTCAGACCATAGTTACTTATTGCTCACTCCTCTCATCGTTCTAATTGTTGGCCTCTGCTATATCTTAGGCTGTTCTACAGCCTGCAGGTAACACTCTGTGTAAACTCTTCTCCACTTCTTCACCTTTGATGAATCTACCTCCTCATCCCCATAAATCTTCAATTGCTTCTGATTTTTGTCTTTTTTTCCAAAACTAAAATGACTTTATCCATTAATGAATTTTACACTTGAAAAATTATGACCATCACCATGACCAAATTATGACAGTAATCACCATCATCAACTCTCATGCATTTATTTCTTAGAATTCCCTGATTTCTCTCTTAACAGATACCACTCCTCTTACCTTGTTGGTTGCACTTATGACTCCTCGAGAGGTACCATTTCTGCTTACTCTGCAGTACCCCATAGTTCTCTCTCTCTCTCTCATCCTTCTTACAGTGTTTTTTCCTAGTATCTCAGAATGCATTGGTCATCAGCTTCTGGATACATTCATATTATTTTACACGAAACCATTCCTTGTTTCCTTGTTCCTTCCTGCCTCTTCATCTACATCTATTGACACCCCTGCCTCATTGTTAAACCTGGGAGTTGGTATGACAGTAAGACCGCCTGATCTTCACTCACCTATGCCTTACTAATGCCTTTCCAGGAACATTACACACAACGCCTTGTTCGGAATTGGGTCATTTTTCACATTAATCACACTTTCTTCAGACAAATGCTACAGCACTGCACTGCCTGACCTCCTCCCTAACCCCCCCCCCCCCCCCCCCCCCCCCGCTCCTCCTCCATTCTTGCTCATACTCACTTCAGAAAACTTCTTCATCCCAAAGCTATGTTAGCCATTCAGCTCCATTACCACTTCTTTGGGTAATCCCCTTCACCTTCTGAGATCATCCTCAGCTGGTAGGCCCCTTCTTCCATTTCCTCATTCCTCTTTCGTTCTCATTCTTTCTCTTCTTTAGCTCTCCGGTGGAAGAATGAACTTCTGCCAACATTTGGACCGTCCTTTCAACAACCCATATGGATCTCCCCAACTTTTTAGGATCTCTTAAATTCACACACCTCATTTACAAGAATAAATTTACTGCGGTCATACCTCTTTCCAGTGAAACACCTTTTTTTCCTGTTGGTTTGTTTCTCATCAAGAAGGTCCTTACATATTAATGGATTTAATTTAAACATTTAGACATGATTTGAAAATCGACACATTTATGTGCCTCTTGCACTCATGATTTTTGTTTTGTGTGCCAAAGCCAATGACATTAGTAGCCTCATATTCGTAAACCATGTGCACTATTTTGAAAAAATTGCAGTGGTATTTTAATCGGTTGTGATGCATTGCCTGTTCTCATTTTCACTGCTGTAATTTGCATCACATTCGTTGAGTAATTTATCTTTATTTACATTTAAATATGTATCGCTGTTTACCCTCACAACTGGGAATATACAACCAAAAAAAAGATTAAATTCATGCAATGATTTCTAATAACTGACGTCATTGTTCGATGGACAGATCTTACAGTGAAACCAGGCGATCATCCAGCGGCCCCAAGTGGTGGATAGTAAACTCGGTGAAACCATCCAGAAAACGTGACAGCCAAGCATCCAAGTTAGCTTATCTGTACTACCCACTGGGCAGTGATTTGGCGACCTAAGGCAGCTATATAGTCTACTTGCCGTTGTATATTTTATCAAATACCGGTAGCAAAACCTCGAAATGCAGCAGCACGGACTAAGCTTGATAGTAAGTTAGCTAAATGTTAAAATTCCGTCCGAACTAAGTCAACTAACTGGCAAGTTAGTTTTCTCTTATTTAGTCCATTAATTCATAAAAGTCAGAAATAAATACTTCACATTACTTAGCACACTCCTATCTAGACGAATTGTTTTACTAACTTATACGCAAAATAAATTTGCTGTAGCTCATTGCTAAAAGGTACCATTAACTAAAAGCGATGTAGATAGTTAACTTGGCTAGAAATCAAGAACACAAGTGCGGAGATACACACCTTAATTAGTAAACACGACAAAACAGACTGTGTGTATACATCCTGTTCTTTGCATAAGATGTGTTGCTTATCTAACTTGCTTGCTTGTTTTGTATGCTGTGTAGCAAACAAACTAACTGACTTGGTGTTTTCCTCCCAACGTGACTGCAGTCACTGCACAAATACCCTGCCCTTCCTTTTCAAATATGGTTAGCTGACTAGCTATAAAAAACTGATATGTCGTTGCAGGTTGGGGCTCTTCCCAGAATGCAACCGAGTCTCAGCGGGAAACCAAAATGGCGAATGTATTGGGAGAGAACGACCCGTTTGTAATTTTTTAAAAAAGGAAAAAATCTTTTTGAACTCGGGGAAACCGAAGAGAGGGAAATCTGTCAGTCTGCGAAACATAAACGGGTGTGCGAGGGAGAAGAGCAAGATTTGTCGGTTTTCAGGCCGATTTGTTAAATATATGAAACATTTTGACCCCCCTGAAGTGACCGAATGAGGTAAAAAAAAAATTGTTCTGTTTTTTTTCTCGAGAGAGGGAGAGAGAGGTGTCCGGTACGTCCACGAGCAAACATTTCGCGTGATTAAAAATCCGTCGAATTAACCGCCACATTTGAATTTGTCTGAAGATAACCGTTAAAATGCACGCGGGGGATACATTGTGTGTGTGTATAGAGCCGCGTTCGTTGTATCGCTCAGCTGTATTTGGTAGAAGTCAAGTGGTGATCATTTTCATTGTTCGTTTTGCTAGCTGCCCGGCTAGCTAACAAAAGGGGGACTGTGGTACGAAAGGGGGAAAACGCCTTGAACAGCACAGAACTAGCCACTTAGCTAGCTACCGTCACCTCTAGTTTTTAATTCCGTATTTATGTATTACGGCTGGATATATCGTAAGTCCATACTGTCTCGCACATGTAGAATAGAGGCATGTTTGACATCAATCATCCATAATGTTGTAACAAAACAATCACCTCTACATTGCTCGTTCGGCCATTTATATTGAATGAGGCAGTAAACAAGGAACGTGTATTCACTAGCTATCATAATGGAAATTTTGGTCAGATGTAGATGTTCGGTTCTTGCAGATGTATGTTTGCATACTCGTAGCATTTACCACATTTTGTCATAAGAAGGCATGTCGTTCCCCGATTGCTTGACAATGAATGTCAGATCCAGGATGCATCCTTTCATTATTTTGTTATGTAAAACGTTACTGGCTGGTTACTTTTGCCAGCCATTTGTGGACGTTGAACTACATTTGTGTAGTACATGTGTGTGGCGAAACGAAAGTGTGCCCAGTGTGTTTTTAATACATGCTCTTCCGCAACAGAGACGCAACGGGAGCAGCGAACTTGTCAGTCCACCAAAAATCACCTTCCCCTAGGCAAAGCAAGTCGCCTGCGTCCCCGGGTAAACTGTCTCTCAAGGATGGGCACAGAAGGACCACGAAGCTTGCGAGCAAATTTGAAGAGGGCCAAGATGTCCTAGCTCGCTGGTCGGATGGCTTGTTTTATCTTGGAACTATCACAAAGGTTAAAAATATTGTTCTTTCTATGCATATTGAAAGTCTTCATATTTGTTTTTGTTGGGTGTAGATTTTAAGTTTTGTTGAATTTTATAACATGTAAATTGTACAGTTTTGCTTTGATTCCCGTAGTTACGGTGACATCTTTTCACAGATAAACAAAGAAAACCAGCGCTGTTTTGTTGTTTTTGAAGATAACTCAAAATCCTGGGTTCTGTGGAAGGACATTCAAACGGGCAAGTGCTTTCCACTTAATTTCAAGTTCGTGGGGATGGTGTTGTCGTTTGGAAAATGCGATTTATCATCAGAGCCTGGTTGTAGGTATATGTAGTCTTGCACCCTAGCTTTGCCTCTCAGCCCTTGGAGACATCAGTATCAGCATCTATGCAGCATGAAGGTATTGCACCTAAAAGCTGTTGGGGCTTTGTGTTGTGTAATGCCACTTGTACCATTTCAATGCATCAGTGTAGTTTCAAGCCTCTCTATTTTCTCCACAGGTATTTCCAATAGAAGACCGATCAACAGCCTCAGTTTTTAGATTTTATTTCATTTCACGCTGTGTAATTTATAGTTTGGCTTAAGTTCTTTTTTGGCTCTTATTTACTTGGTTCATTTCTTTCCACTATCTGCTCCATTCAGCTTGAGTTATCTTTAATTTGTCTCTGACAGTTGACAGACCTCAGGGTTTCTGGGCTTACACAAACTGTAAGCTCAACAAGGCTTCCGGAGACCGTATTAGGGAAGGTACTTTGAGTCTGTGTCAGTGTCCATGTATGTAATATGTATCTTTACTTTCCCTTCTGTGGTCTACATGATGTTTCGGTGTCCTATGTTGCATCACAGTGCAGGCTGATAGGTTCTCTTAGGGCATAAAACCAGTAGACTGTATTTTCAACCATATTTGAAGGTTCAGTCCTTTCAGATGTCTCCATACTCTACAGTAACACAACTGCCTTTAGTAATGAATTCAGGGGCTGTTGAAATGATTAAAAGGGTTTGAGCACTTGATCTATTAAACCAGGCTTGTTTAAATCCATACATATAAATACATTAAGCTCATATTTGGCATCATTTTCATATGTCCTCGACGAAAGGAAAGTGTTCTGTTTCGGATTTTCAGCTTGAGATGAGTACATGTACACCTGCCTAATGAAAATAGTGATTGATCAATGCTGTGAATTCAGCTCTCTGTAAATCTTGGTGTCTTTCTTTCCACCCTGTGTGTAAGAGTGCCAGGTGGTTTAGTGGGTCCACATTGTGGTGTTTTCTCTCTTTTTATTTATTTTTTTAATCATTTATGCTGTAATGGACAGCAGCCCTTGAAGACCTCTTAAGTGGTAGCTGTTTGTTGCAGGGGCCAGCGGAGGTGGAGAGATGGTCTGCACAATATGCCAGGAGGAAAGCTCCGAGCCTCCCAACGAGATGGTGATCTGCGACAAGTGTGGGCAAGGTAAGCCCCCGGCCCAGCCCTCACAACGCCCGGAGAGGGGCGAAGGAGGCGTCCCTGCCTGCTTCACCGTCTGAAACGCTGTCTCTGCCTGTCTCGCAGGATATCATCAGCTCTGCCACGCTCCCAACATCGACTCCAGCGTCATCGCCTCCGACGACAAGTGGCTCTGCCGTCAGTGTGTGTTTGCGACTACAACAAAGGTGCGGCCGTGGAAAAACGCTCTGGAAGACCCTGTCTTTCACGCAAAAATGCTGCGCTGTCTGTCATCCTAATGGAAGTTTACGTGCAAAGCTTTTGATGAGTAGCGCTCTGTTTGTGTGGTTGATGGCAGAGGGGTGGAGCGCTGAAGAAGGGGCCGAATGCTAAAGCCCTTCAGGAGATGAAGCAGTCGCTGCCTTACACCCTGGAGGACCTGATCTGGGACCAGGGTCACAAGACCAACATCCAGCAGTGTTACTGTTACTGTGGAGGCCCGGGAGAGTGAGTGTCTCGCTGCACGGACGCACATTCCCGCCCAAACACTCACTCACACGTGCACACATGCATGTGCATAGCCCAATGTCATGGTTGTGTTTTGGAATGAAAAATTCGGTTTATCCACATGGGCACACGTGTGCGCATAGACGCACGTTGGCACAGGTTGTTTTCCATGAATCCCACAGTGATGTAACCCTGCTGTGCTCTCTCTCCAGCTGGTATCTGAAGATGCTGCAGTGTAGCAGGTGCAAACAGTGGTTTCACGAGGCCTGCATTCAGTGCTTTCAGAAGCCCATGCTCTTTGGAGACAGGTGCACTGATGCCCTTTCAAATGCCACCAGTTTGGAGTAAATATGTTTGTTTGGAGCTGCCTTTGAGAAAAATAAATATGTTCTTGTACTTTTTTCACATTAGGTTCTATCTATTTATTTGTTCAGTTTGCAATTCTGGACCGGAGTACCTCAAACGTCTGCCTTTACGATGGTGGGTTTAAGTCAAAATTTCCTTTTCTTATGTTACAGTGATGTGCTTCAGCATGGAATGGAACAAACCCATTTTGTTCACATTAAATCATAAAATATTTCTGTGTCAACATAACATGTAACAATGAATCATCATTGATCAAGTCACATTTTCTGGGGCAGAAAAAGGAAAAAAAAATCTGTAATAATCCAAAACCTTTTCTGGCTGGTCACACCAAGATCAAACCTAGTAGATGGTCCTTACAGTATATGTAAAAATCGCATGGGTTTAATTTTCCGATGAATCATTTTTTTTCAGTGTACGCTCGTTAATCTCTTGGGAAGGGAGAGGTTGTTGTACCGCATCAATGTGAAGACCTTTTGCTTCAGTGATGTCAGTTCTGTTTTGAGTCCCGTGTTCTTTGTCATCCACAGGGCAGATATTGTACACCTGAGCCTTTACAACCTGAGTGTCATTCACAAGAAGAAATACTTTGATTCTGAGTTGGAACTGATGGCCTACATCAATGAGAACTGGGACCGACTGCAGCTTGGAGAGGTAGGGTTTTGGTCATTTTTACGAAAAATTCCTATAAGAATAAGACTAAATTAGAATTATCTTATTTGTTGAATAATATATATATTTAAAATAATAGAGAAAAATTAAATGGGAAGGATTTTCAGACACATTAGACAACCATAAGAGACAAAAAATTATAATTCAGGAAAACTGATGAGATTTCAGAAGTTTTGAATGTATGCTTCATTTTCTTACAGTGACCAGTTTATTTGGGTAATGTTTTCTTTTACTTTGAATGAGTGTAGGAAATGGAGCACTCGGCTGTTTATGAATTGTTGATTGGTTAGTGTTTGAAGGATATTGATGGTTTGCAAATGTGAGTGCAGGAAATAAAACACAGTTTGATGTTTAAATACCTAATCTGTCTTGTCTGTCATCCCCAGCTTGGAGACACTCCTAAATCAGATCGATATGAAAGCATTCTTGAAGCACTGAATAGCAACCACACCATGTAAGTTTTATACACTGATATGATTGATAACTGCTGTAATAACAGCGCTGGTTCAATGTCATTGATCTGTGTGGTCCTGCCGTTTCCAGGTTCATGTCAGGTAAAGAGATAAAGAAGAAGAAGCACCTGTATGGGCTGCGGATCCGCTTCCCACCGGCTCCCCAGAACACAGACTCCACGGTCGACCAGGAGCCCGAGAGGGCCTCCCACGAGATCAAGATCAAAGGCCGCAAGTCCACTAAGCCCTTACCTGAGCCCAGGTGAGAAACTTGCTCTAACCTGCAACCCGTGCACAGAAATGGACCTGTTCAGACAGCATTTCCCACTGATCCATGGTGTGGTTTTACTGATTGGTCACACTGTCTTGGGGCTTTGGTACCCAGCATCCCAGTGTGTGTGGCTTGTGTGTATCATTTTAATTTGTCATTATGTACATTATTTTCAAAATTCTTCTGCTTTACTGCTTGTCTACTTATTATTTATATTCTATCATGCAGTACTGAATGATACAGATTTATGTAGGTAACACTGCTATACAGACCAAGTTTGAGGCAACAGATATAGTACATAAAAGAAAACGTAGAACCGGCGTTGAGTTGTTCGGGTTGTGTTGTATGACTGCAGTGAGATGACCAATGGCGTGGTGCAGAAAGGAAAAAGGAAGCACGTTGACCACTCCTCCTTTGAGACTCTGGCCAAGCTGCGAAGATCCGGAGAGCTCTTGACCCAGGTCAGCACTACATTGGGGGGGGGTTTGTGTGCAAGTGTGTGTGCGAGTGTATGTATGTGTTTTTTTCCATGCACATCCTGCACGCAGGGAGTGCTGAAATGACGCATGGGCAGTCCTCTGGTATAGTCGCCTGATGCTGCTTTACAGAATGCAAGTGCATATCCGGAGAGTCCGAGCTGACCGGCAGACTGAGGCATCTCTCACTAGTGATAGCTCTGGACCTTATGGGCATCTGATAGGACACTAGGAGGTGACCATATGCACTGAGATAAGGAACTACCGTAGCACGACAAAACTAGTTATGTCCTGTCACTGTAGGCCCCTGGTCATCACTGGCCAATGACACAGCCCAGCTTCAGACTAACAAATATGTGATCAGCAGGGCTGTAGCTGTACTTGTGGCCAGGACCTTTACTGACCGAGACACAAAATTAACATTTTTCCGTGGTGATATCATTTAACATTAGCGTAGCAATTCTTGTAACATTGCTGAAACATGTTAGCTTATGTGTGCTATGGGCGCAGTCATGCGGTGAAATGGATCACGATGTAGACATGGAAAAACCAGCATTTTTCTCCATCCTGTACCTCCTGCTATAGGATAATGAAAAGCCACCCACAGTGGAGAACCACCCATTGGACCTACTGGCTTCTAAGAGGTGAGTGTCTGCCGTTGCCTCTTGTCTGGGAGTAAGAAGCCGTGCTTCACTACGTCAGCCTTACTCTCCAGTATTTCTCTTTGTAGCAGCAGAAGTGATAAATCTGCACCATCTTCAAGTACCTCAGATGTGGAATCTATAGGTGCCACAAGCACCACCGAAACTACCTCAACGAGTATTTCGAGACAGTCCAGGTATGTCTCTGCTCGCAGGTGGTATCACTTTTCATTCCTGTAATGAGTCGCAATGTATTTTTCATCCCTGAGGAAAATGATTCACAGTGACTGCATATGTGGGTAAAGATATATGGATGTGTTGTCCACAGGACTCGCAATAAATTCTTTAAATTGAAATTTTCTAGTGTGAGGCTACCAAGGTGGTTAAGAGTTCATCTAAATAATTCAAGTGTGGGGGTAGCAAGCAGGATTTATTGAATTTTTAATTTTATGTAGAGTTATGTTTTTTATTCTCCTCAGCCTGCACCGGTCGAGCAGAACCCGCACGGGCCGCCGGTGGCCAATCACACAGCCTTCCCTGAGGAGGGGGCGGAGACGGGGCCGGCCACGGCGGGCCCTGCAGCCCCCGAACCCAGAGATCCCCCGCGAGCCGGAGCTGCCAGAGCCCTGCCAGCTCCCGGGGCTTCGCACAGACATTGTACACAGCCTGGACCAGGACGCGCAGCTCAGCCACCTCAAGAGCTCCATCACCAACTACTTCGGAGCGGCCGGCCGCATGGCGTGTGGGGAAAAGTACCGCGTCCTGGCCCGCAGGGTCACCCTGGACGGGAAAGTGCAGTATCTGGTGGAGTGGGAGGGGGTCACTGCCTCATAAGCTTAACTTGCCCTGCATTTATCTTTCTATAAGATCTTTTTTTTTTTTTTTTGGTTGTTTTGGTTGTTTTTTTTTTTTCCTTTTTCTTTTTGACTTTGATTGAATAAGATGTTTTGAATTTGTGACGCTAGTTTTAACACACTGGGGCAAGACCAGTTGGTTGAATGTAAGGTGAGATGGAATGATGTGTTGCGATGTGTTGAGCTTTTGTTTTCATTTACCTCTGAGATGTGGGGTGGGAGCGTGGCCTTGCCAGCCTCTCACCCTGCGGAGGAAATGTGTGGTAGTACTCATCAAAAGAGAGGAACCGAATAAAGCATCTAAAAAGTGTGCTGCTGCAGGTTTATCATACCCATTTAAGACAGTTTGATTCTTTCTGAATATGCTTTGGAGCAAGAGCAGTGGTCAGAGGATCATACCGTTTTTGTTTGCTCGTTCACCAGAAGTTCCCAGCCTGTAACTCTGAGGAATTATTTGATTCTGAATACTAAATACAGTTTCCCTGGCACTTACATTGTTTCGAGATTGGTTTATGTATGCCTCACTCACTCCCAGTGGTAACTGAAAACAGGAGCCTCTCCTTGTGTGTGTCTGCTTCAAGTTCTGGCATCCTGTGACTGATCGTTTGCAGTATTATTTCAACAGAATTGTTATTTGCTTTGTCTTTTAAAATGGTTTTTTTTTTTTTAACATGCAAGTCACTGAGTTTAATTTGAAAGCTTAGCTGTTGAGCAAGAGTGGCAAATGACTAAATTTTTGTATCGGGTGGGTAAAAGTTCTCAAGTTTGATTTACTTTCTCAGTTCATCATTCAAACCACATCATTCATTTCATTTCAGATGTTTCAACAAATGGTTAAGAACTAATCGGTGCATATGCAATCATCGGTTATTTCCTGAATACACACCTCAGAGCTGTTTGTTGTTATGCTCATGGAGGATCTCTTTAACATGCTTTTCTTTCATTGCATTTGTATTTCACAGCTCTGTTCAGGTGTACTGAGTTGGTATATTGGACAGCGAGATCAAGGAATCCAACCCATTTGATGTTTCACTGTTGTCTCTGTTCTTTTATCGGTTTCCTATGCAACTCAATATTCAAGGAACTAACTTTGATCGGTTTTGAGTCTCAATAATTTAGCCATACCTTTGCTTCAGGAACACATTGCAATATTTTACAGTTACAGTTTACTCAGGCTTTTTATTACCGGTGCTATTTATTGCTTTCAAATATGTGCACTTAGATTCAGACTTGTACTGGTACCGCCAAACTCGCCCACAACTCTCAGGATATCGTCAGCAACTTAAAAAGTCACCATAGAGGTTACATCCAAGATAATGTTAACAAGCTACGATTTTCTTTTTTAATGGCCAGAAGAAAATGTGATGCTCACATGTGGAATGTACGACAATGTGGAAGAGGCTTTCCTGTGGTGTTAGTATTTCAATTATGTTTTAAGTTCTCTGTCAACGTTAAGACATTTCTTGAAAGTTCATGAAAGGTTTAAAACTCAGTTCTGGTTGGTTGTACATCACCATACAGTCATTTGGCCAACTTGCAATCAGATCAGTGTAATCCTTTGATTCCTTTTCTTGCCAGAACATCTTTTCTGATAGTGTTAAATGTTTCTCTGCTGTATCAATACATTTCAGTGTAGATGTGTTGCTTACTGTATTAAAGAGGAGGACATTTCCACATGAGGGAGCAGTGTTGGACCTTGGCATTGATACCTCTTAAATTAAAATGATTTTGTATAAATATATATAAATATATAACACATGTAAAGAAGCTTTCCCCCTGTCTGTTGGTGTGCCAGTGTTAGACTAAAGCTTTCTGTTTTCTACTGGCTTTGAACAGGCTTCTTCAGCCAAAGAATAAATCTTTGAAATGTATGTTGTCTCATTTGCTTCTGTGAATACTGGACTCTGATCCATCAAGAACTGAAAGTGGATTTACCTCAAAGCAAGTGTGAGGCTGCCAGCATTTATGGATCTGCCAGTAAGCTTGTAAAGTGTGGTTACATTAAAGAAGAAAGCAATAAAATTGAAGAACTGTCTAATTTGTCACATTAAGCATTTATTAACTTTGACAGCTTAAGTGATACCATCACTAGTGATTGCAGGAATTCCACTTTCCTTTCTTTGAAACAGGAGAGCTGTTCAAAAGAATAAAGCATTTTATTTGTAAAAGCCTCTATTTTAAGGTGGATTTTAGCCCCTGAAATTGTTACATTCATGTCATCATAATTGTTCTGGTTTTTTATTTAGCTAAAATCCTCAACCAGCCAGCCAGAGCCTGTAACTAGATTTTACTACCTTCACTTGGTGCTGTTAGCTATGGTAACATTGATTTGTGGAATGCTGGTCAGATCCCATCCATGTTCTGGCTTTTAGTTTTAGCCCAGTGTTTCAAATCACAAAAATAAAAAAAAACCCAATTGTTTCCAAATTGTTACAGTTGTACTGTTGTAATGTCTCCCAGAAATCACTTTGACTATTTTGTACTAGCCATCAAAAACTTTTTTTCAGGGCAGTCTATGAAAAGTCACCTGACAGGAATGAACATAATCTGTCATGGAATGAGGGAGAAGGCTCCCCCAACACTATTGATAGAGAGCCTCAACAGGTTTCTTGGATTTTAGTAAGTGGTTCTTCTTAAGCTCTCTCATGGGGAAGCACTCAGTTCCAACTACAAGATGTTACCCTCTATTTCCAAAGATGTGTATCCTTGGTGCATAATTATATGCATTTTTTCCAATTATGACATATTTTTGTGACTACAGTAACTCATTTATAAAGTAGACATACTAGTCATTGTCACGCAATTACATACTTAAAGAGAAACGATAGAACAATTCAGACAGAGTCGTACCTGGACTCATTTTTGTGAAACATCTCATACGTTGAAAAAAAAATTAATCAGGGTCTGCTTTCTTTTTTTATCTTACCACAGATGAGTCAGTTGCACACGGAAATTATGCTCATATTGTACCATTATATAACAGAACAATAACAGCTCATTGCATTCCCAAATTCCTATACGCACGTCTGCACAGTAGGTGGCGATGATGCGTCGTTGAGTTTGTCGTATATTTTTTATGTAAAGCTCAATTGGGGAGGCAACTTCTGATGTCGACTAACTTCAATATAAGAAACTGCACCAGTAATTAGCTAGCTTAAAGAAACAGTAATCTCCTACTGGATGAACTTCTTTGAGATCACTGGCTCCAGTCTAATTACTTATATTGCAGATATACTACAGAAACTAGTAACAAATTTAAAGGTTTTTTCATCAGATACTGGCAAACATTTAAATTATGTTTCAGCTGTGCATGACAGAAAAGAGGTAATGTTTTGGCTGAGGGTAGAGTTCTGTCAACATGTAAAAAAAAAGTAAAGGTTATTATTTTCTAGTACTGGTAGAGAAGATGTTTTCCCTGTGACACCACACAACTTAGCATCTTTTGATGATGCTTTAATACAGCTGTGCATTACAGGTATTGAGTTTAAATAAATAAAGCACAATGGGAAATGGACAGTAGCCACTGAACCTGCCTGATCTATGAGCAGGGCTGGGGATGGTTGGTACTTGGGAGGCTGGGGTTCAATGGCCTTGTGATTAGTGAGTGCCCTAACCCAAGAGGACTGATGATTAAACCCCCAGCTTAATCACACCAAGACGTAGAGGTGGGAGTTGGATAATGTCCACAGGAACAGGAATCCTGTCCAATGGGCTGTTTTTGTGTATTAGCTGCTTTGCACCACTAAATGAGCCACCCAGCCAGGGGCATGGCTCTTACTATTAACCTTTAAAAAGGACAACATTAAAGGCCATTTTATTTAATTTACGATTACGTTGGTAATTATCACAGAGAGAGGAAAATGACAGAAGGCATTATGTTATTTTCACGAATATCCTACTTCAATATTCTCCTCTGGGCTGTCACAGTTATCGAGTGTAAATGCTGATAATACTCACACTTCAATGAAAAGAGGTAGCTGTCAGCAAGATGTTATACATACATATAAGACTTATACACTACATTTACTTACAAAATCCCTTGTCAGAGGCTTGCTAACACCATTGATCAGAATCAAATTTGACCATTTTTATTTACCTCCGAAGTGCGCCACCATTCGCGGCTGCAGCGGTTCATGACCTCATGCAAACCTATCGTTCCTCCCAACCGTTTTCTGTCTCAGCCAATCAGCTAACGCGATACTGAATCTGCGTTCTGTTTGGATGTCAACGCAGCAGAAAAGTGTCCGCGAAGCTGCAGCGGCAGATGTGAACACAACAAAACTTGTCAATGGACTTAATCTATCTTTAAGTTTGCTAAAGGCTTTAAATCGTATTTTGAACAAGCAGGCATTAATTAACAAGGTCACTGTAACATACTCCCAATAAAGTGGAGTGTATGTTTACAGATACCTTTACTAGCTAGCTAGCTTTTAAGCTGAAAGGTATCCCTGCCAACAGGCGTTACTGGTTACAGGTGGCTCGCTAGGTAGCTAGCTAGCTAGCTAGCAGGTAACTTTAGCTACGATAATTGGGTAGCTCAGATGTTTGTATACTCTGGTTACCTAACAAGTTAACTTGGCTAAGGTTTTTATGATACGATCTATAGGTTACTAAAGCTAGCTAGCTAGCACAAGGTAGATGGGTAGAATTCTTTAAACAAAGTTATACTACCTAGCTAGCTTTTTCGCTAACTTTACCTAGCCATTGTACTTCATTTTGCTGCCGTTATAGTTAGCCAGCTAGCTGTAAGTTTAATTTATAGATTTTATAGATATGCGTATTGTAGCTGAGTGGTTTGCTAACACAGAAAGTGATGGACTCTTTCGCTTTGTAGGACTGGTGGCTGGTGAATCTTGACAGTCATCAATGTTTCACAGAAACGAAGATCTCGTGAAAGATGTAGTTCATTTAAGAAATCAATTAAGGATAACGGAGATCAATTTGCAGTCTGTGGGGGAACAGCTGAGGTAGGCGTAATTGATCTATTTTACAATGTTTGCTGAATGTTGCTGAATACTTGTACTGTTAGAAGTTATTTTGGACTGGTGAAATGTATTGTGTCTCAACAACTGATGTAGGGTCAATGTAAATCATTTCTTCTAATGTAATCACCCTCTGCTGAATCTCACTCTGTAAAATAGGACAGATTTTGGCTTGACCCTGGCAGATTTTCTTTGCAGTCAAGGTCATGGCGTCACATTTACACTCGTGGTGTGCCCGGATACATTTTGGTCTTTGAGATTTGTTCGGAACTGATGTTAATCCTTAATTTCTTGAATTTAAAGAATATGACTAAATATTTTTAAAATATATTATTTTCACAAAGTTTTTGTGACACCATATTCTAGAATAGGACCCCTTGTAGTTTTACAAATAGTGCCCATATTATGTTAGTTTATTAAGAATATTTAGCAAATAGAACATGTGAAGTGTTACTTTCCATGTTGACATGGAAGTGCATTTCTCAAGACTTGTTATCAAGATAGAAGAATATCATCATTTATTGCATATGAGATTGAATGTAATTATTAGTCAAGCTTTGTGTTTATAGCACACTTTTACCTCTGGTGTTTTCTTGAAACCTTCAGCACATATCCAAGTATTAGTTTTCTATCACACAACCCTCTATGTCTCCTGAAGCTTTAACTTTAACTTTGTGAGGTAGAATTTACTAAGCAGAATCATTGTGGAGTGACATAATGGAAAGACTGCTAAGATAAATACAATGATCTTAAGATTAAGAATCTCTACATGACAAAAGCATGAGCCATCATTCAAGAATATTTGGGGTCCGTCCCATTTCACATTGAATGACCCTGCTGGGCAAGTAATACTTACACTGTGTGTACATGGGGTGAATATAAGTATGGAATGGTGTCCGGTATCTCTTAGCTTACAATGGACCACGGATGGGATGATACAGTGTACATACCTGCTTGTTTTCATGTCTGTTCCACGGTGCATGTCGATCAGTGGCAGCACCAGCTCACACTCAGACCACAGTCCTCAGCGCGATCAACCAGGTGGCCTGACACTGGAAGACCTCCAGCAGCCTGATGTCACTCAGCCACCAACAAGCACTCCCACTGTCCCAGAGACCTCAGTTGGGATGGCTGAACAGAAGGCCAGTGGCAGTGCATCACTCACAGACCCCAGGGTAAAGAGCTGGATCCACCCTACAAAGCAGAAACAGTCACTAAATCTCTCACACACAATGCTATGAATTTTGCTGTTGTGTAAAGTCAAGAGCTTTTAATAGAGGAATGCTTTCCTTGAGTTTTGAGAACCTGTTGTGATGCTGGAAGTTTGTGGATTCACGCTAGGCCTGGAGTTACACAGAAAACGTTTAAGACAGATACTTATGGCCTTCATTATTATAGCAATCCTTTGACATGGTAACATTGACTTTCGTCCTGTCTGTGGAGCACTGTGAAATTTGCCTTCCTGTCATGCTCTTTGTCTCCACAAGCCACCCTCAGCCAGGGATGCTGAGATGGAAAACCATCAGCTCAGGAGGACGCTCAGCAGCATCCGTGAGGAGAACTCCTGTCTGGTGCTGGAGAACCAGAAGCTGGCCAACGAACTGGAGGCTGTACAGCTTGAACTTGCTGGCTCCAAGACCAAGGTTCATGAGTCCAATGAAAATCACTACCTGTTACCTGCTGACTAAATATTTTGTATGACAGCATGGTTACTTCTGTATGTTAAGGAGTTTATTTATTTCTCAGAAAAATATGGCCCTAATTATTTGTTTTTTGTGACCTGTAGCATTGTGTAACTGCCAGGGGTGCTTAATGCAGAGGCGATAGACATGTAACCGGAGCCTTTTGCAATGGATTGTAGAAACTATAAGCCGTGTAAGCTGGTCCTGTTTAAGACCCTTGAAACTGAAAGAATGAGTTTTACATATTCGTCCCGCCACTGTATTTCAGATCCGGCTTCTGGGCACCACCATCGGCTCCAAGACCTCCAGTGTGTCAGTGATGAAGGAGCAAATACTGGGCTTGGAGGCTGAGGTGGAAGCCCATGCCAATGCACTCAGGTGACAGAAGAGTCTTCCCTTTCAGCCAAATCACACCACATTTGTGAAAGAGAGACAGTTTGGGAGTCTGCGTTTTAGTTCATGCGGTTGTTCAACGTTAGATGCAAGACGCAGTGTGGTGTCTCTGTGTTTCAGCCAAATCACGCCACATCTGTGAAGAAAAGACAGTTTCTTTGTGAGTCTATACATTTCAGATGATGCAATGGCTCGTCATTAGATGCAAGACGCAGTGTGCTGTCTCTGCCCCGGGTTCTCATGCAGGGCGGCAGAGCAGAGGCTGGAGGAGAGTCAGCAGGCGGTGGTCATGAGCAGCAGACTGGTCAACAAGCTGAAAGATGAGCTCAAGTCTGTCAAAGCTGAATTAGCACAGAGAACCAGTAAAGGGAAAAGGTAATGCCCGCTCTCTGGCTCAGCATCACAGTATTGCCTTCAAAGCCTAACCTACTTACACACTACAATGCAGGATTTACTGAGTGAGAAACTTGCAGTGCAGCTTATAAGTTCAAGGGCAATTTGTGTTGCTTGCAGTCTTCTGTGTTGCACACTTTGTTTCCAATTGAAAGAATACTTGTTCCCACTTTAGTAGTTAAGGTAAAGTCTTGCAGAATGGAATAACAGCAGTCGTCCATCTGGGGATTGGATGCGTGACTGCCATTAGGAACTGCTGCCCGCTGCGTTATGTTACACAATATGTTGAATTGAAATGATTGCAAAGGTATGAGGCATGAAGGACCACATGGATTTATGTCTCTGCCTTGGCAAGGACTGCGCTGTTCTTACGGAGTGTTCTTCTCTTCTAAAGAGCTGAGCAGCAAAGGAATGAAGCTCTCCGTAATGCTGAGAAGCTGACAGTGGCTTTTAAAGAATACAAAGAAAACGTTTCAGAAAAACTCCAGAAGGTAATGAGTCAGTCCCTTCATTTCCAGCTGCAAGCTTCCAAACCTTAGGTGAATCTCACACAGTTCTATGTATATCCATAAACACTGTGTTTGCAGGGAGAGCAGGGATATTTTGTTAATGGTGAATTGTTTGATGATTAAAAAGAAACTGTTGTTCTTTTTCCAAGGTCATTGAAAATGAGGTCAAACTGAAGGAGAGCCTGATTGAGTGTGACAGGGAGAGAGAAGAGCTGGAATGCAAGTGTTCTAAGCTGGAGCAGGAGCAGGCAGATATGACTCAGCTGATCCAGTGAGTGTGATCTGTTTCCCCTACCAGTATGTTTACTGTGGCCCTTTCCAAAGGGATTTCCAGAACAGCAGAACCTCTGTATATATCCATGTTTGCATTTGGCAGCAGGAATAATAGTTAACCTGTTTTTTGTCACAAACTGCTTTGTATTGGACCACAGGTGGGGCATTTGTAGTGTCAGACAATTCAGAGAAGCCAGGTTACTGTAAAAGGATCTTTTGATATGTATTTCCTGTTCTGATGTTAGATTGTTTGTGGAGTATTGAAGTCAGTGATGCACTACTGGATTGAGAGACAGTGGATCAGAGTAAAGAGGAGAGACTGCAGTCAGGAACTGAGCTCTCCGGTGGATCAGTGTGTAGGGGAGAGACTGCAGTCAGGAACTGAGCTCTCCGGTGGATCAGTGTGTAGGGGAGAGACTGCAGTCAGGAACTGAGCTCTCCCTGTTCTCCGCCATGCTGCAGGCAGCTGAAGGAAAACTCCAGTAAGATGCAGGCGGTGAGTGTGGAGAATGCGGCTGTGAAAAGGGAGAACAGAGACCTGCGTGCCCACAGCGCCTCGCAGGAGCAGAAGCTGGCCCGCTGCCTGCGGGAGGCGGAGGAGAGCCGGGCGGAGCTGGCCAGCCTGGAGGCCATCCTCAGCCTGCTGCACCTGCGAGAGGTTACCGTCGCTCTGCGTTACACGCACACACACACACACACACACACACGTTGTCAGTCCCATCACAGCTCCTCACAGCTAGGCCTGCCATCACCCTCCAAGCTCCTGTCTTCCTGAACTGAGGACTTAACATAGAACTTAATGATGGAGGTGTGGCCTTTGTTTGGGTTTCAGGCACATTGTTTTCGGCTCAGTCAGAACTGATTGATGGGGCTTCCAAATCACACGCGTCTCAAGTGCAGGCTGAGCCCTTCAGCTGGGGTTTAGTCCTGTGCCATTAGCCAACAGCACAGGAGAACAAATGGGCTTTGTTCAGAGTAAGGGTAGGTCCCCTCATATCTCCGCTCACAGGTACCCTGTGGCAGTGGAACTCCCAGGGCTGACTGCTGACATGCTCCTCTCGTGTTTCAGGGTGAAGGCGGAGCTCTGTGTGCAAAGCCATGTATCCTGCCTCCTGTGCCACACCCATCAGAGAGTGCCCTCCATGACAACCGGCCAGGTGTGCGCCCCGCCCCTCTGTCCCGGCTCCCGCTTTCACCCTCTTTCAGTTACTGCAAAAATGTTGGGTTCCAGCACTGTCATTGCCAAGATGGGCAGTGCAGCTACACTGAACACTAAACCTCTTTTTGCTGCTTGTAATTGCCTCCTTTTAAACTGTCAACATGGGTGTCAGTCATTAATATACTGCTTGGCTTGGAAGCCAGGCTTTGCCCAGTACCAGCCAGTGTGGTTACGCTATAGGTAAACGGTCTGAGGACTGTTGTCTGCCTTGTCCCTTGGGGTGCAGGGGAGCGGTACCAGCAGCTGCTGCCCGCCCTGCAGGCGCTGGAGCAGGAGAGGAGCAGGCAGGCAAGCCTGGTGTCGAACCTGCAGGAGAGGCTGAGCAGGGCCCAGGAGGAGATCTCCACCCTGCAGTGCAGCATGGCCCAGCGGGCCAGCCACTTCCAGCACATCCACAACGAGCTGATGGAGAAGGCCAACGAGGCCACCCAGCTGGAGAGGGAGGTAGGGAAGGAGACCCTGCCAAGCGGCCCGAAAAATCCCATGCAAAGATAAAGCTATATGATATCATTAAACAAATAGATCCATAATTTCAAAGAACACTGGTCAAAGTCTTTGTGAAAAGTATGATGTCATGGCTTTGATGCAAACAGTTCAGTCAGTAGGTGGCTCTGATCCATGGTGAGGTCCAGAACCTTGTTCAAGGTTACAAAGGATTGCCTTATCTTCTGGTAAAAACTGAAGTAAAACTGACAATGCTACATTTGTTCATATATATATTAAGTTTCAAATGTTCCGATCCTGTGAGGAAGTGAGAGCTTTGTGTGACTGTGTGCGTACGTGTGTATGTGTGTATGCGTTGTGTCCATGAATGCGCTTTTTTTTTTTTTTTACTAACAATGTCTCCCTCTGGTGGTTGATGTGTGGCACTGCAGACGAAAAAGAAGAACACCCGGCTAACAGCCTTGGAGAAGCAGTTGCATGAGAAGACCACGGCTTACTCATCGGCTGCAGTGAAGAACTGCGAGTTGGAGCAGACTCTGCTGGTAACACACACACACACACACACATACTAAATAAAAACAAAAATAATCATAGTAGTATAAAAAAAGTGGAACAGCGTGCTTTCTTTAGTGCGATATCCACTGCCTTCCATACTGAAAACAAGTCATCTGAAGTCTGTGAGTAAATACATGGTAGATTAGATAGTGTATGCAAGGTGTGGGAGCTGTGGTGTGTGTATTCTGCTGGAAGCAGTGAGAATTTGTACACTCGCCCCCTCCCATCACACACCCGCAGATTTATCAGATGAGGTCATCTGGATCCCTGCCTTGGTTGCTGTTTTGGGTTTTTATGTAGATATACATTCATTTGGGGGAGGGGTTACTGACCTAGGCTCCAGATTAACAAGATTAAAATTGAGAGTTCTGGTATCTGATCTGTGTCAGATCAGATTTGTGATATAGGTTGTGTATGCCGCATCAAAGAAATGAAACTTTTAGCAATAAAACATTGGAATAATTTAGTGTTCCCTCAGAACTGCAATTTTTGCTCATAACCATTGCAGTTTCTGTAGTCCACTGACATGTAAGCGTGGTTAGCTCCTCCTCCTCCTCCTGCTGCTGCTCTCACTGCTCCTGCAAACGAGTCTGCTGATCGTGTTGCGTGTTAGCTTTGTGGAGTTTCCCCAAAGTTTCTGCTATTTCACTCGGTTTGCTTGTAGTCCTCCCCAGCTCCATGTCCCTAAGCTCACTCCTCTAGCGGTCATGGCCTAGCTACTTGTCATGTTGTCTGTCTGCATGTGTGTCCGCTAGTGTCCCAGGTGTCGGCTTAGTTAAGCTGTGAGCATGATCTCATTGCTGCTGTATTGCCCCTTCTGCTTGTGTCTAGCTTCAATGATGTAAATGGTGCTTGAATACACTTCCAAAAATCAAAAACTAATCCCTGCACTGCCACCAGCTGTCACACTGTCCTAACGTGGCTGAGCTGCGCAGGAGTGAAAAGGGACTGTCTAGACAGCAGGTGCGGTGAAAAAATTTGCCTTTCCTTTCAGCGGCACGGACAATTCGTGAGTTTTGTTCATAGCGGAGCAAGGTAATGAAACAACTCAACGGCTAGAGAAATAACACAGATTTCACAAACTAATTTCAGTGTTCGGTGAAAAAAAGCCATTTTAAACAGGGTCTGAGTATGCCGTCCATTTTCTCAGCCACAGCGTCTCCTCCAAACAACTGGGAAAGCTTACTCAGACATGAATAACTTACTCCAGACTCCCAGATAAGGACTTGCTTTTATAGGGATATGCTGAATTTTCCTGAATCGTTTTCCCCCCAGTAAAATCCCACTTCATTGTACTCTTTCAGTGCCTCAGACCGTGTCCCATTGACACACTGATACCTTCCTCTTTCAACACAATATTCATTATATTTGTTGACAAAAAGTACACAAAATGCACAACCGATCAAGTTCACAGAAAACAGAATACAGTGTCCGTAAAGGATGTACTTGTTAACTACATAACTAACGTTATTTCCCATTTCTTTTCATGACCTGCTTCCCCTCCCTGGATCCCTCAAATTGTCCTTATACGCCACTTCCTGTTCATTATCTAGCCTTTATGCAGGCTTGTTAAGGCCGTGGAAGGCCTCTGAGCTATATTATCTCATCCAGTGTAGGAACCACACTCACTGTCTTTAGTGGTTGTGTCCTCACTGACCACAGAGTGATTCATAAGTCATTGTTTAATTCATACAGAGGCCTGTAATTCCATCACTTACAAATATACAAGCAGTGAACAAGAAAAGGGGAATTCTGCAAAACAAGTAATATTGTTTTTTGTCCTAAATTTTAAAGGCCAGACATTATTTATAAAAAAAAATAAAATAAAGTTACCAGTCAGGCTTATTTCTCTCTGTCTCTGTTCTCAGGAAAAGACCTACCGTGTCCAGCACTTAGAATCCCTCTTAAGCAAAAAGCAGAAGGACTACCAGCAGGCTCTGGAGAAGTCCAAGAAAGCAAGTTTTGAGCAGGTCAAGCAACTCCAGGACCAAATAGAACTGGTGAGTTTTTTTGGTTTCAGTATTCATCATGTTTTTGTCTTGAGACCTTAATATTGACCTTATGTGAGAGATGTTGTGTGTCTGTGTGTGCCTATTCCATGGACTTCTTTTTTTCATCCCCCCCCCCCCTCTTTTCACCCTTTGTAGTAACAGTAGTGTGATTCATCTGATCTAAATATGCGCAGCATTCATGCAGGATTGCTGCAGCTTAATAAATGCATTCCCCTAACACACTCAATTACAGCTTACAGCTATTTTTCACACCACAGGAGAGCAAACACCAAATGATTTTGTGTGTGTGTGTGTGTGTATGTGTGTCTGTGTGTATGTGTCTGTGTGTGAGTATGTGTGTGTGAGCGTGAGATACCATGTTTCGCTGCTCTGACTGCGAATGCGACCGCATGTATCGGCTGTGTGAGGCATCCGTGTGTTCCTCCTGCAGCTGCAGCTGTCTCTGGGTCAGAAGCAGGCACAGGTGCTGCAGCTGGAGCAGGGCCTGTCTGTGGCACAGCAGGAGAAGCAGGACGCCCTGCGCAGAGTCGACCTCCTGCAGGCTTCCCTGTCCCAGGCCGCACAGGTCGGCCCCGGTCGTCCACAGGGCTACAGCGCTTACATTTAGAAAACGCAGAGCTAATAATTCCACACAGCCACACCCCTTACACTCAGACATCACAGGGCCAAGCCATATTTATCCTAATAATTTCACAGAGCCGTTCCCCATATATTCTACTGCCCTAGATAGTTACATGCCTCCATAGGGCCACACCCCATAAACTCATTTCCACATGGCCACGCACCATGCGCTTTCATTGCTGTGCCTCACACCTACCTGCATATTCAGACATTAAGCCATTAATGAGTACGTTAAATGAATCTCCCTGTGCTGTCATTAACAGGAGAAGGAGATGAAGGTGATACAGATGGAGAAAGCTGTGAAGCATTTTGAAGAGCAGGCTTCAGAATCTGCGGCCAAGGTCTGTGTCTTCACTCCAAGTCCAACCACAGTGCTGTCATTCTCAAGGCTATGCTGAGGAAACCAAAGAGAATTTACCTCAGCTTTGTGTGTTTATTGAAAGAGAAATGGGATGTATAGTTATTTCTCTCACCTTTGCTCAGTACTCTTGAGGTGTTACATTACTTACTTTACATTACTTTATTTGCACCAATTATTTGCTCAATAAATTATTCAAATGAATAATGTTTAACACTAAATGTTAGATGTTTTATATGAAGTTGGTCAGGTCTTCTTCTGAAGGCTAACTTAAATGAAGATCTTGAAATTAAATGCATATATTCAAGAAATATTATACTCAAGCTATTCAAAGCCCAGAATGCATTGATTTGCCTGTCTCCTCCTCTCTGTGAAAATTAAGTTCGCAGGTCACTGTTTTCACTCAGTATTTCAAAAATGTTTTGTTTACTTAAATGCAAAAATAGATTCCAGATTCGTAATTAAGATTATTTGCACCATACTAAGTAAAATAATAATTTATGTACATGTAATCATATTGCTAGTTGCATTCTCACAGGTGGAAGGGACACAGCTAGGTACATAGTGCATTCTGGGAATTTGAGGTAGACAGACAAAAATTTAGAAGAGAAGACTTATGAAATATCTTTCAATAAAGAGCAAATGTAAGAAAAATTGTTCAGGATAGCTGACAGTACATGCCTTGACATCTTAAATGACAATGAGGAAAATCCTCAAACCCTCATTCATTACAGGGAATAGAAATTCATCCATTCACCACATTCTGATTTCAAAGTGGAATTTTTGTAGAAAGAAATGGAAATGTTTCTGCTGTAGAACTGGCTCCTTGTTCTGTAATGTGCATCCATTGTAGAATACAAGATGCCTTAAAAATAGTTTGAGATCTGGCTGAGATTTCTTTGTACTCGTAATAGTTAAAGCAGTTCATACTGGCATGTATTTTAACTGAACAGTCTGGAGCATAAGAAGTTTTCAGTTGTTTTTATTGGTTCCCTGATCGATTTGCAGATGAGATTCTGCAAAGACAGTTGCTTCTTTTGTGAAGTGTTAATACTGAACATTTGTATCTTTTCCAGCATATGAAAAGAACTTTGTTTTTCAAACACAGAAACATTGAAACCATTGCCGATGAAAATATCCTGACATTCTGCTGAACTAAAATGTGGGGATTATAGATCAAGATGGATTTTCCAAACATGATAATTTGAACAGGAACATATTTTAAAGAAAAATGTCGCTCTTTATCCCAAAACCTGAACAAAATTTAATAAATGCTGTAAGTCGTCTTGTCGATATTGTCTCACAGATGGTTAAGTAAAGATTTGTATTTTTGCAGTTCACCGGGTATTGTCTTTGTACAATTGGGGTGGCAGCATGCCATTTGTGTTTAGGGATCTTAGATGGTAACCAGTGGGTAGTAGGTGGGAATTGCAGGTGTGACAGTTGTATAAATGCTGCTGTAACTCTGACCAAGCTGCCAAATCGGAATAGTAAATATCCAGTTATTTAAATAGATTATATGTTGGTATATAAACTCTGTAATTTGCCCTGATAACACTGTCTACGTAGCAAACGAATGATGCGCTCTGCAACGCTTCTCTTTAGGTCAGGAGTCTGGAGACGGCACTTTCGTCATGCAGGAATGAACTGAACATCTATCTGCAGCAGATGGAGGAGGCCAAGGTGCAATATGAGAAGCAGATCGAGGTCAAGTCTAAAGAGGTGCGGGATACACCGAGCTTTTACACACACATATCGGCTGTGCTGCCTCTTAACTGCTGAAAAGTGGAACCCATCTGTCTTTATCAGGAGATTTGAGGTACTCTTTTTATTTAGCACAATGAAGCCACTGTTTGCTGGCCGTGTTTCTTCATCTGCTGCCTATGTTTGGAACGACCTGACTTCTCCACGCCATGTGCTTCCAGTCGCTGCACTGCTGTGAATTCCAACCCCCACGATGAAAAGCGATTTAATCTGTTTTTGTATTTCGGGAAGTCCTGTGAGCCACGCTCCAGCACTATGGGCAGTATGTACTTGCCCTGGCCTTAACTGGCTGCGACCCCTGTGTTCCAGGTGGTGACCCTGGAGGAGGAGATAAGGAGCGACGCTCTGGCCTCCAAGGCTTCTGACAAACACATCATGCAGCTACAGTACACCCTGCAGCAGCAGCAGACCATGCTACTGGAGAGCAGCGCCAGGGTCTCTGAGCTGGAGGACAGCCAGGCCCAGCTGCAGAAACAGGTACCTGAAACCACAAAGCCAGCACTGAGGCTCCCTCTGTCACTGGGCCCGTCTCTGGAGACAGGACAGGTTGGCTTGAGTCTCAAGGTCTGACCCCTCTGGTCTTTCTCACCAGAAAGGAAGGGAGCTGAAGTTCATAGATGTGTGGATTTTATGATCTCAAAAGTCAGATGATTGTGAGACATCCCCCATCTTCTTGCGTGTTTCTTTAAAGCCAAGAGTAAATTTTAAGCAGCTGTGTGATGGATTTATGTTAGCCAGATGGTTTGTGTGCAAACTTTGTTCACTTTAAAAGGTCTAAATAGATGTGTTGCATACAGTGTGTTTACCGCTCTGTGACTGTAATTGAAATCCCCTTTGATGAGAGCTTCAGTGTAAGAATTAGAGCAAAGTACAAAGGCCTCTGTGATGCTTTACTGAAGAAGGTTTTTTTTTATCACAGTGCTCATCTTAGTAGGAGACCGAGTCACACCCGCGAGGCAGTTGAGAGGAAACGTTTCAAATCTTTTTAATTACAGTTGTTCAACTCTGGCTGTGTGCAGAAAGGAGCATTCATTGTTGTGATTTGATGAGAAAAGGTTTTTATATGAAAGCAGAGCATGTCAGGTTCGCAGGGCTTACTCCAGAGCAGTTGGAAGGAACAGGCAACGAGGGCAATGAGCAGGTTTCCACTCATAGTGTTACGGTGCTGTGGCATGAGCATGCATGTACGGTTTGTGGGTCATGAAAGCAGGGTTGACTGAAGTGAGGCTACATCATGTGGCAATGAAGGAATGTTCCTACGCAAAAACAGCTCCTATTTTTGACCTTGTTTAAACTAAGGCACTGTGAAGGACAAGGATACTGCTGTGTAGCTTACTTCTGCTTCAAGTCTTACAGAGGAGTAGGGCATCTAGATGTTGTTTAATTATATTTGATTAATAGGGGGCAACTGGTGAAGGTACTTGTGGCCTTTTTTTTTTCTTCTAATTTTTTTCAGCCGCGTTGTCTGTAAAATTGACACTGTTTGTTGCTTTTTCAGAAACTCTGAGCTTTATGGCTGTTAGTTGAATTTCTTGTTTTCAACAAAATTCCTCAAAAATCCCCTTTAAATCAGTGTATTGCAGATTCTCTATGACAGTTTTGCCGTGGACCATAAAGGTGTGGCAACTTATTCAGCAATTTTATTTGTGTTTTCTGTGTCAAAACACTGATGCTGTCATATACCAGTTAATTTGTCCTGTTTATGTGTAAAATCACATTATGCTGCGCATATTATATGTAGCACTCCTGACAACTCCTGAACCATTGGTTGAAGCGGCCAGAAATTTAATAAACAGCAGCTTTCTGAAGTTATTCTGTAAATCTTCCTACATAAGACAATATAGCCATCTCAAACTGGCGTGAGGGCAGTACACAGAAGTGTTTGCGTTGAATTTACATCAGCCTTTTCCTCCCAGGTTTCACAGCTGGAGCAGCAGCTGGAGGTGGAGAGGGCGGTGACCGCCCAGGAGCTGCAGAGGAGAGCGCAGGAGACCAGCCGGGAGGTGCAGACAAAGGAGAGAGAGAGAGACAAGCTCAATGAATCCCTCGCGTAAGATGCGCCTTGTATTTTGTATCTGAGATGAAACTTGCATCTCAGGTGGCTGTTACTGTCATGACCTAAGAGATCCACTGGTGACCATCTCTGCCTTAAGCATCATACAAGAGATGGTTTGTATTCAGCTCTGGTAGAGAGTGACCGACCTCGAAATGAAGAGGTGTAATGCTGCTGACAAAAGCATTGGTCTTTGTTTTCTTTCATGTGTATGTATATTGTGGCTGGAGCACAGGAGGCCTCTGATTATTATTGCGGCATCATGCTATATGATTTCATTGCATTTACAGCACATCTGCAGTTGGCAAGAATTACTGTTTAGTGCTGATAATACCGTATATTAGTCATCTTGAACTAATGTGGCAGAAGGGAACAGCAATAGCTGTGTTCAGGCTGACATGGTAGACACTTTGATTATTCATTTTTTCATTCATTATTACGGTTTCTGCCAGTCATATATGATTGATTCCCACAGTGCAGAAACTGTGCAGGGTCTGCCCAAGCAGAGATATTTCCCACGTCCACACTCACAAACCAAACATGGAACAATGACAGGACTTGCAAATCATTTCTTCCTTCACTGGCTGCTTGATCGTTTTCTGATTGTGGAGCAATGCACTAAATGTCAGGCATGAAAGTACTATCAGTGCATGTTCCCCTAAACCCCGGGTTTGCATTGTCCTTTTGTCCCTTTACTACCTTGCTAATGACCTTTCAACTTCTCAAAGAAGGAACAAATGAGCCATTGCAGAAATCAGACAGTATGGCCACCTTTATTTGGCCTGTGATACTTACTAACTTCTCTGATTTATTCAGTTCTCATGTTTCGCTCTTTAGACTTCATGCCTCCTTACACAGCTGGAAGTGATGGATAACTCACTAGTGAACACGAATAATTAGCTACAGGACAGAGCACTGTGAAATCTGTTTTATTAGGTATAAACAATTGATAGCTATTTGGCTAACTAATTTTGCAAAACAAAAAAGGCTTCTTAAATAAAAAGCAAAAGGTGTGAAACTGCACTGAATGTGCGGTAAACTGATGCTAAGCTTCACTTAATTCCTTACTTTTAAAATTAAAGACATTAGCAGCCAGCTAATGCCCCTGAAAGGGTGTTTTTAGAAGGATTTTGGAATAACTGACTGCTTACGTCTTTATGGTTAAGGCCAGGGAGCAATTCCAAAGGCGAATGAAAAGACTTCAGTTATTGGCAGTTTTGGCTTCATTGCTTTCTGGATTGCTGTAATTTTACACATTATCTTCAAGGGTGATGAGAGGGTAGCCTCATCCTCTTGTGATTAAGACCAATGTGAAACAGAGTCTCAGCTAGATTACTGTGAAGTTGTCCCAGTTTTCTCTCACTGGATCAAGTAAGAAAGTGGCTAAAGCATGTGGATGGTAAGATTTGCTGGAAGCTGGCTTTGGCTGTGGTACAAGGCAGGCAGAGGTTGTCTCTGTGGGTAGCAGTCTGGACAGTAGTTGTACTCTCAACCTTTCTAGCGCAGCATGGAAGTGATTTGTTTTGAGTGGACAGCTGTAGCCACACAGCATCTTCACAGCTGTGACCAGTTCTGGCTGAGAGTTCAGGGCCAGACTACTGGTGGGATTTGAGAATATGTCCCTAACTCTGCTGCATCAGTGAACATTAGTTAATTGGGGAGCATTAATTATGAATTCATCATGGAGTTCGTGGATGACAAGTTCCAAAGCAGCTTTGAATTAGTGTATGCGGGATGCATAGAGCTTGTTAAATGTGACCTGGTTAGAGCAGAAAATATGAATGGCTTTTTTAAGTATGTATTTGTAATGCTGCGTAAAAGTGTTATACATTTTATTGCGTACAAGTGTTATAAATCTTTATTTTGCATCTAACTTGGCAAACGCCAGCTGACTAAAGAGTGAAAGCCAGTGCTCGACACGCTGAAACTCTCTGCCCCCAATCAGGCATCTACATTATGTGGGTCGAGGGCTAAAATGTCAACTAGCCACAGGGTGTTTGGAGCTGGTCTCATGACTTCCATCTGAAACTTTCTGTACTCAGTGCCTTTTTATATGTAGGCTATTTCCAGCCTTGAGAAGGGATATATAAGCAGCCAGTCCTTCATTCCTTACTGTGAGACTGTACAGAGAAGGCTCAGGGCAGGGGAGTGCACACACTCTCTCTCTCTCTCTCTCTATGAGTGTGGGGCTCAGTAGCCAGCAGATTTGGGAGAGCAAATAGAATCTCAGTAGGAGATCCCACATACTGACCTCTCACTACTCGCCCGCTGGTGGAGCTTAGATGCAGCTTAAGTGAGGGGAGCAGACGTAGTACTGCCACACAGGGGCTAGGACAGCGTGAAAGCCTAGTGTGTGTGCACACTGAACCCCGAAGCAGCCCCCAAAACAGCGAGCGCAGGCGGCCCGGTCCGGCAGGGACGGAGCGTGCTCAGTTGCGGTGTTCGCGTCCCACAGGCAGCTGAAGGCGGAGATGAGCAAGACGCGGGACGAGCTGACGCAGATGGAGAAGGAGCTGCTTCTGCTGCGGAGAGACAGCAGCGCCAAGGCCTCCCAGATCAGCCAGATGGAGGAGATGCTGCAGGAGACCCAGGGCCTGCTGGAGAAGAAGTCAGAGATGGGTATGGCATGCACCGGGGTCCCTTTTAACCATCAGCTTCATCTGTCGTTTTTTCTGTTGATATCGGTGCTCTTTGTTTGTGTCTTTATGTTCTGTGCTAAGATGTATAGGTCAAAGGACCTCCACAAAAGTGTTTGAGTGTTGAACAAACCTACTTCTGTCCTAAGTTTAGACTTTTTTGCTTGCATAGACACATTTCGTGCTCTTTAACGCATGTCCCTTGTGCTCTGTGTGCCCTGCAGTGATGGACCTGGAGGAGAAGCTGCACCGCAGCGAGATGGACCGCCGCAACTCGCTGCAGCAGACGCAGCTGCTGGAGAGCCAGCTGAGCAGCGTGCGGGGCGAGCTGGCCGACACGCGCGGCCACCTGCAGACGCTGCAGGACGTGCTGCAGCAGACGCAGCTGGCCTGCGAGGAGCACGTCGTCGCCAAGGAGAGGCTGGCCGAGGACCTCAGGTGAGGGCCCCCCACCCCCGCGCACCTCCGTCCCCAGCCACGCCACCGGCCGCGTTCTCCCAGCGTGCTCTCCCAGTCCTGCGGGATTCTGGGAGTCGGCTCACCCACGGTGGGAAGATGCCTTCCGGTTTGCCTGCCTGCCAGGTCCGCATCCTCTTCTCCTCCTCTGGGCAACAGACTGGGTCTGAACGCACTGGCAAAGCACAAAGTAGGCGTGTGCAAAGAATTAACAAGAGCTGTGCTTGTGAGAGCTGCTTTTGAATGTCTTCTCTTATAAACAGTAATGAAAGGGTGTACATCCTGCTTCTCAGCTATCGTAAATATTTATTATATCCACTTTCTGTTTGCACTTCCCTTCGCTTCCCACAAAGATTGCTGAACTTTTCACTTATCTGTTGGTTTTTGCTGATAAATGTTTACAGATGTCAGTGGACTGCTTCCAGTATTTTGTCTGTGTCCAATGCAGACTGGATTCCGCACTTGTATTAAGAACACAAGCCCCCTGCTACAAGCCCATGAAAGGCACAAGATGGTGGCCACATCAATCCCCTGCCCTTTTGGTCTGGAAATGTCATGAGTTCCTCACATGAAGGAAAATAAGTGTTGACATGTATATTGTTGTGACAATGTTTTCCAGTTGCAGTGGTACAGTAGCTGTAAACATTTGTGACTGATTTACATACTGTGGGGCAATACTTTGCTTTCCAGTAGTCAACTGCTACACTATCTCCCTTGAATCCCAGAAAATAAGGGATGGTAAAAAAGATTAATTCTCTGAAGTTGCATTTTCATGCTGTGTTCGGGCATATTTTCCCACGACAACTAAAATGTGGGAGTGAATGAGTACTTGATTGAGTGCCATTTTGTCACTGGCAAAGGTAGAAATGGGTGACATGCATTTTCTTATTTAAAACATACATCACTCTGATAATGTAATTTGTGTTGGTTTGGCAACCTGTGTTTTTGGGAACCTCCCAAATAAACAAGCATCACATCTTTATTCTGATGTACATGTGATCAGGTGCACCGGTCATCAAGATGCGTTTGTCATGTTCTTCTCATGAGATCTGCAACATGTAACTCCTAAGATCATAGTTGTGAATGAGCCCACCTTTCATTCTGATTGGCCTGTTTTGATTAGTTAAAAGCTAAGTCATGTATATTTCCACGTATCTCCTGAAAGGTGAAATTGATGTCCCGTTGTCTCTTCTCGCGTACGTGTAAGAATTGCACCCTTTGTCCTCATTGGAAGATGTGCTACCAGGACAAAAGTGCTACGATTTCCAAGAATGTTATCTTGGTTCACAAGGAAACACCCTGCAAAATTTGTCCTTCTTTCACACTCTGTTAGTCATGCTTTATGTGACACAAATAAAAAAAAACACCCTGCCCTTTCCCTTTCTTCCACCACCTAAGACCTGTTGAAAAGCATTTCAGCACAGTCCCCATAAGTCCTCAGAACACTAACAGTCACCTGGGGCAGGTTTTTTTTTTTTTTTGTTCAAAGCAACATTGTGAACACGGCCTTCTTCCGTGGTGTTGCCTTTTATGCTTTCCCTTTTTCTCACCTTATTTGGAATCGACACACATATTAGGCTTGAATCACTGCAAATCTGTCAGTGCCACTCTATGCAAATGGTGTTCTGCCGCCACAGAATCTCAGTCCCATTGAAAGGGAACGACATGGCTCAGACTCATACTCAGGTCTGGGCTTAAGCCCTAAGCCTGTGCTGGCAATGCGTGCCTTAGCTAACAGAGCCACATGGAAACTCAGCTGCCCTGTTTACATGTGCTCTGCAGCCGGGTTTATTCATGCCCTTTCTAGGACACAGCCCGGTTCCCTTATCCCTTAAGCATAGTTTAAAAGGAAATATTGTTTGTTGTTCATGGTAGAGTGCTTGTTGAGTCATTCAGAAGCTCAGTCTGTCAAAGCTCATGTCTGTCCTGTCTTCCTGCTCCGCCCCCCCCCCCCCCCCCCCCCTTGCCCCTGGCAGCCCTCCTAACAAAACAATGTTTGCATGTTTTCATCATGTTATACATCTGAAGGCCTCTGGTTTTCATCTACACCTGGTGACTAACACATGAGTGCACTGATCACAGGAAGAAAGGGCTGAGGCCTGCTGAAGTGCTGTCTGTGCCCCATGCTTTTCACCTCTGACTGAAGATGACCAGATATGCACTTATTGTTGGCATCGTAGTTTAGCTGTGCTCTGGTGTATCTGAAATGATTAATGACTTCAAAAGAGAAAATGCAAGAATTGCATTCAAATTTCAGTAGGTAACTGAAAGTGTTACCCCTTAATCTGTGTAAATTAAAATTTTGAATGTGTTGCAATAGGCGGTAGACAGATGTCGTCTTTGTTTATCGACAAGTTTATTTCATTACGCTACATCAGTGTGTGTTCTGCCCATTTGCTCATTAACAGTCTTGCAAGTTTGTGCTCCAAAATCTGAGAAGGGTGTTCATGATTTGAGAACCCCCCCCCCAATGTCCAAAGTTGTCATGCTGTTCTCATCAGCGTCCACTTAACACTATTGACATTTAGTCACATTTATGAGAAATTGAGTATCGAAGTAAAGTTCTGACCGAAAGCCTTGTTCTGTCCTGTAATTGGTTAACAGAGTTAGCTTGCCCTGTCTGTGATGTTGTCCCTGAACAGCATCACTCTGCGTCTCTCTGTGGGCTGCTGGGTGAAGCTCAGACTGAAAGGCCTGTTGTTTGTGGTCCTGCAGTGAGAGCCAGAGGGAGCTGGAGGAACGTACCCACGAGATCCTGGACATGGACACGGCACTCCGGGAAAGACAGGAAGAGCTGCAGAAGAGAGCACTCCAGGTAGAGCCAACTGCTGTCAGTCACACAAACTAACACATGGGCACATCATACATGCAAGTGGTTAGATGCACATCATTCTCACACACACACACACACACACACAAACACATGGGCACATCATACATGCAGGTGGTTAGATGCAAATCATTCACACACACACACACACACACACACACACACAAAACTGTACACATGTACTGTCCTTACACATGTTCACTGACAAGTAGTTCCTCTACCCATGCTGTCCACACACAGTTCCCTCACATGCACAAATGCAGCCAGCTGACTGAACATGTCAGCTCCTCCCATTCTCTGGTAAGCAGAGTGAGATAGGGAACCTGAGAAAAACGAGTGGTCATGAATTGTTCCAACTAATTCACGTGTGCCCTGTAGTCTCCTTATATAGCCCTTATGGATCATAAATTGGCTTGGTTGAAGAATCAACCACAGTGAAATGGCAATGTCAGTGTACCCCCATGGGTTTACAGTTAAACGCTCATCAACAATACTGATCTCTGATGAGCGCACACAGATCATCACTCGCTAAACTCTGATCGGAAATGGGGTTCCTCAATAAGCTAGGGAGTTGTTTGTGTCCTTGTCATTACAGAAGGACATGTGTGTGATCTTGCATGCTGACTGTCATTGTAAAGGAATTTAAAGCCTTAATGGATGAAGATCGTTGATTTGACAGAGTTAATTGATTTGGCTCTTTTCCCCTTAGTTCAGCCAGCTGGACATGAACATCAAAGAATACAAGCAAGAGATGCAGGAGAAGGTCCTCAACCTACAGAAGGCACTGGAGAAGTCGGAAAAAGAGCTTCAGGAGCGTACCAAGCATGTGAGTTTCCCTGACTTGTTCCACGGTGTGTTGTCTTTTCTCTTATGGCCTCTTTCCACCATTGTGCTCAGAGCAGGCCCAAGATGCTCACCCCGGCCCAGTCTTATCTGCGTTTGTTTTCTGGCTGCTCGAGAAGAAGCCGTGTGGCTTTGGCACTGCCATTCTTCTGACCATAGCCATGAACTTGCAGAGATGTTGTCACGGCAACATAAGTGTATGTAGTGAAAGCAGTAACAAGGAAGTAGATGTGGCAGATATTGCTCTTACTTGACAAACAACAGATGGCAGTAACTAGATAAGTGGCTCACAGCAATGGATATGGCAAAAGCTGAGTGCAAATGGCAGTTTTTTCTCCTGCTTTGAAGAAAATACAAATAATGGAATCTTTTTTTCTGCATCTAACATAATTTAAATTAGTTTTGGCCCTGCTTTGTAAAAACAAATAAGTGAAACATAATGTGATAGGGTTGGGCTGAACTGATATCTAGCATTGTGATCACAGGTATGATTTTCAGAAAGTTCTTTTATGAATTATAAAGTACTGTCTATTTGCCACTCTGTATTGTAACTTGGAGCTAATGTTGGGGCAATCAGAATGTATCGTAATGATTTGCTGTTCTGTCATAACAGGAAGAAAGAGTGGAAAGTTTAACTGTTGGGGTGTTGTCTGTGACCCTGATTAGATTAGTCTGTGTAGAGATTGGAGGGTGTAAGATTTAGAACCAAAATAACTGCTGCACTTTGGAAATTTTTCAGGTTCAAACTTAATGAAACAGAAAAGCCGATTTACACAAATTATCGATGGAAACATCAACTTTAAAGGAAGCATATTTCTTTAAAAGGTGCGAATATGACAAATCCTCACTCAAGGTTTATATATATATGGGCAGTTCCACGTAAAGTTGTCCAAAATGTCAAAAACCACGTTCTAAAGCTGATGATGGTGCGATAGCGTTTGAGGGTCGGAAGTGGGTGATCCTGCAATTTGAGCACAAGTTAAAACTCCGTCTAACGTTCACCCACGTAGCGCTGAGCCATCGTTACTTTGTCCCACCAAAATGTTTCGCTCTGTCGCTACCTCCATCTCCCAAACTCAATGACGTCTTTTATAAAATGTGAAAAATATTTTTTAAAGTTTGAGTTATTTCCAGCTCACATAAAAACCAAGTGTTAATTCGACAACACGGTCGTCGTTGTGAGAGACAGTATTACAGTGTTAGCGGATTTTGCGCGCATTTCTAGGCGCGTGGCTAGGCTAGGCTAACCGAACCTCTCAGGCCTCTCAGACCTCTCAACTTATGTCCAGTTGAAGGTTAATAAGCTTTCTAACGTCATTTCGAAACATATTGGACCCATTAACTCGGGCAAGAGTACGCTGAGCTACCGCTCCTATGTGGTTTATATGTACAGTAATTTTAGCTGCTGTCAACTGAAAACGATCAAGCAGTTGATTGCTATCTTGCTAGCTAGCTGTACTGTACTCTAGCAATTTATCTGATGCTGCAGAGGTAGTTAGCTAACTAGCTAGTTAGCAAAATATGTTATTTGTTAGGAAATGAGTTACAGATTAAGCTGCCTTGATAGTTTTGGAAAAGAGGACGAGCTTGCTAGCGAGCTAAGTTACTAAAAATTGTTAGTAGTTAAGGTACAGAATATAATGTAGCTAAGTAGTGTCACTATCCATAACGTTAACTCTAGGCTATGCTAGCCACCTAGCTAGCTATGTTGTAAGTCCTTAGCTGGGTAGCTAGTTACGAATATCTAGACAAAGAGTTTCTTTGTGCTATAAACAAATTTGACAACGGGATAACTCTAGCAAACGTTAATTGTATCATGATGTACTGTCAACTCCTCGTCATTGTGGTAACGCTAAATGTTGCTGTAGATAAGCATTTAATTTGTAGAGAAAATGCAAATGTTTGTAGATATTTTTTAGGCATAGCTATAGATTGACATTTTATTGCTTATATGAACAAATACAAAATAGTGAGCTGTGGTTGTGTACTGGTGTAGACAAAGTTTTGGATGGTGAAACAGATTTATTTTTCTATTAAGTGCAAGGTGTATGAACAGCTGCAGATCTTTGTAACTGAAGTAAATGTGGCCCAGTGTGTCCACTGAAATGTCTGCAGTGAGTCACAGGTCAGGGTCATGGTTATCTCTGCAGGAAACTCCAAAAAAAGCACTCGGTGCTGTGTAAGTATAGAGTATGCAAAGCTAACCTGCAGCTTTGTAGTGGCCTGTTAAGTTCCCATTATCTGTGTCTCTGGTGCAGGTGGAGTTCCTCAGCGAGCAGTTAGAGATGGCCAAGTCGCAGCTTCAGGGGAAGGACAGCCTAGAAAAGGTACAGCATGTCCCATTGATCTCCCCCCCAGAGGAGTCGATAGTTATATCAAGAGGGGGTTACACATCAATTTAGCGACAAGACAAAAACGGCAACAGTATCTGTCAGCATTTTGCTGGTGTGAATATTCATCATGTTGCTGTCTACTCTGTGCCTCCTGTGTGTTAGGATGCTCGAGAGCAAGGCCAGCAGCTGCGTCTGTGTCGTGAGCAGCTGCAGACGACTGCGCAGGAACTGCAAGAGACACGCAGTCGCTGTGACAGCCTCGCCAGGGAGCTCGACAGTAACAGCCAGCTGCTCCATGAGAGGGTAAGGCATGTCCACAACAATAAGAAGATGACCACCCTCACACACAGGACCCTACATGGGTGGCACCTGGTGCTCGTTGGATGTTGATTTTTGATGACACACGCCGTTTGTTCAGTTTGTTCTGCCCTGTCCTAGTTATTGTAATTAATAGCTACCAGAGTAGCTACAGTAGATTAGGCAAACTGAGCACAGTAGCAAAGCCTAGCTCTCAAGAAATGCCCCATGCTACATTCTCTAGCACTGTTGTCAGTGGATCAGTCTTGTTTGTAAATTTTGACGATGGAATAGGAAAGCTTGTTAACTGGTTTTGCTTGCCCAGAAATTTCCTGAGCAGTATAATGTTTGTCCTGTCAGCGCCAAAGTTGTGCTTCATTGATTAGGAACAAACCGGCTATCATATTTCATGTTATGTCAATTGGCATGATGACTTTCTCATATGATATTTTACATACAATGCTACGATACAGCAGAATATCCCTCTACAGCTAATTTATGGTGTGTCCCAGAAGTAACTGCAGAGAAATCCATACTTCAGTATAAAATGATGCACCAAAAAGGAGGACAAATGAACCATGAACCAACTTTGGCCTGTTCAAGATTTGTTGGCCATTTTTGTTGGGCACAGTGAATACTTTCAACACATTAAATATATTAAATTTATTCCTTCACCACCATTGCTGTCTCACCCACACTGTCACCAGTAGTTACACACATCCCCATTGGTCTCCAGGATTATTTGTTGAATTTTCACCGCTTCCATGTCACATTGAAGCCTGGTGAGTCTCAGTCTTTACAACAGTGTTTGGATAAGTATTGATTGTTTAATACTTAAAGCACACACTGCCTCCACCTGCACTGTGTTAAAGAGCTGTGTTTACATATCCACCAGAGTGTTTTGATGTGCTTTGTTAATGAAGTCTGAAGACAGAGATGAATGCTGTGAATGGAGTTTAATGTTTCATGAGTGGGAAGGTGGAAAACCAGGAGCCAATGATCCCAAGCATTTTTGCCTTCAAAAACTGGAAAGACATTAAGAGACAATGTACAGTTAGAACTTAAATGCTTGTGTGGATCATTTCATCAAGTCAGTTTTTAAGCAGTTCTCCTTAGTCACTCTCATTTCACATAGTCTGTCATGAAATCAACGCAGTGCTGTGAAATCCTGCTGAAGTGCAGGATTAAACACCACACATTCACAGACTGCTCTGCCCTGTAGTTTACCAGTGTTATTCATGAATTTACATTGTGTTGGAGTTTTCCATGACTGATCATTAAGGTTCTTTGGGTTTGGCTAGCACTTGGATAGGAGACCTGAGAAAACCAAGTGTCTGCTGTAAGCGGTATTGGTGGACCAGTAGGGAGCAGTCTTCTGACTGGACCCAGTAGAAAACCTTAAGGCAGTGATGAGCACACTGTGCTCCAATAGACACTATCCTTCAATGAGACATTAAACACCTTTCCTAACTTGGTGAGGTCCTTAAATATACCATTACACACCTGGCTCACAGTCTGGCTGTGTTATCATGCTCCACCTTAACTTTCTACATAAAGTCCTCCCTCTCCATCTCAGCTAATGTGCTTTGCTGAGCATTTCATGTACAAGTGGGTGCCATGCAGCACCCATGTGGGTGCTTAACCCTCACAAGTTGGTTAAAGTGAATCGCACGCCTTTCAGGGTAAAGCTCTTTGAGATTCCCGAAAAAAGTTGTGAAATAAGTGCAGTTCATAATTGTTTATTACTTTATAGTCTATGGAACAAGAATGTGAGTAATTAAAGAAGGAACCGTTTCACCTTACATACACTGTAACTGCATCAGTATCAGTAGTTTATTAGGTGCTACAGCAGGCACACCTCCAGTCCTTTTATTGCTATAACCTCTTACCAGTCCTAGGACTGGTATCTATGTTGTTTCGTTTTGCTTTCCTTTCTTAAGTTATTACTTTATGGCACAAAAATCCTGACTGAATCTAGGAATGCTGTCTGGCTTTGGTCCCTGAAAGTGTACTTTTTCACACAGCATTATTATACTTTTACACATACTCTGCAAGCTTGTTAACATTTAACAGTATTTTGCAGTTCCAGTTAAGAGCCATATGAGGAAAATGGTGCATGAGGATGTGTATATCTGAAGCCCCTGGGTGTTCACAGCCCCACAGTGTGTGAGAGCACTCAGTCTCCGGCTCAGACTCAGTCTCATTTCTCTCTCTCCTTTCTTGTCCCACCCCTGATAGGACGCCGAGCTGAGGCAGGTGGTGCAGGAGCTGGCGGCGGTGGAGGTCCGGGCGGCCCGCAGGGAGGCGGACCTGCAGGCCACAGTGGCCTCCCTGAAGAACGAGCTGGAGCGTCTGAAGGAGGAGCACCGCAAGGAGGTACCAGTATCACCCCCCCGTTCCTCTTTCTGATCATCAGAGGGTTACAAATACAGGTTGCTCTGGCTGGATGGTCTGCAGCATCATTACAGCACCTGCAGTGGTTTTTGAGTGAGCTGTTGTGTCTTGTGTGGGTGTGGATCAGCCAGCAGATCTAAGGCCAGAGGCCAGATCTGTTCCTGACGCTGTTCTCTAAAGATGCAGATCAACACAAACCACAGCCACAGCCTTTCCCTCCTCCTTTTGACATTGCTGGAATTGCTTTTTGGCCTTTTCAGAACCTGTTTTGTCCATGAGGCAAAAATGCCTGTAGCCTGCAGCAGTGCAGGTTTTCCCACACTAGTGTACATGATGAGTATGCACCGCGGTTAACAGCAGTGAGTTTTGCTACCAGTCAACCTCTTTGACTAACCGGTTACATAGTTTGTTAATAGTTTATAATTCCCTTACAGAAAAACGTAGCACATCATCTTGTGATGTTTTTTTCAGGGAATGAGAGGATTAAACATTAATTCTTGAAGTGTCAAAGTAATGTCTTATTAATATCTCAAATGCTTATTTCAACCTGTCCGTTTTAACAGATTTAAGAGACAAACGATGTCAGTTTGTTAACAGCTTTGTTCTTGTATACATTTAGGCTACAACCTCTGACTACCTTGCTAACCAAGTCAATGCGCAGCTGTCTGTCAAAATGTCAAAATGAACGTGTCTGAGCAAATATTTTAAAAACCTGAGGTTATATGACAGCATTCACGGTGTACAGTAGATTTAAGTTCCACAGTGCCTGTGAGATTCAAGAGGAATTCTCAAAACAAATTCTTCTGCTGGTGGCTAATCATGTTGTATTTTTTGTGTGTTAAAAAAAGACATGTATCAAAGTCAACATTAAGTCTAGTATTTTTTTTTAATCGTTAACTATAACAATTTATAGTTGCTTAATGGTTAAGCAGTTAATAACAGGCTTGGTGTGCACAGTATTGCCTCCTTCAAAGCTTACCTTTAAATACAGAAAAATTCATATGCATTTGTGTTTATTTCTCTGGAAAATAGAGGCTGGCTTTCATCATTGAAGCAGAAGGACTACCATGGTTCTACTCACTAAGAGGAGTAATCAGGTGTATGCAAATTGCAGAGCATCCATGTTATAGTAGGTTTGAATCAGGACCTTTGTTCACATTCAGACGATAAAAGACTATCTGCTGTGATTCTAAAATGTCAGGTAATTTAGCAGCACACGGTGCGAACATCCATACAGGACGCCATAACAGTAGAGCTGTCAGCCAGCGTAATAATGCTGTTTGTGTGGTGTTGTCCTTGTTCCCCAAGCTCTCGGCTCACCAGCAGAGTCGGACCCAGCTGCTCAAGTTTTCAAAGTCTGGCAAAGGGGCAGCTCGAGTTGAGCAGCTGGCTGAGCAGCTGAAGGTGAAGGATGTCCAGCTGGAGGAGGCCCAGCGGCAAGTCAGCAGCCTTCAGGACCAGCTGCAGAAAGCAGGCGATGCTCTGCTGCTCAAGGTGCGTTCCTGTCCCCTCACTCCTCTTCGCTCAGGCTTTTTTTCACTCCTCTTCACTCAGGCTTTTTTTCACTCCTCTTTGCTCAGGCTTTTTTTTTTTTTTTTTTTTTTAGCTCTGAGCCACATTCAGAATCAGAATCGGACTTTACTGGCCAGGTGTGCTTTTACACATACAAGGAATTTGACTCTGGTTGCAGTGTCACCATATCACCATATCTGATAGTAACTGACAGGTCATTATCCTCCGTTCTTTGCAATGACACATAATCTGAATCTTTGGTTAGTTTATGAATGTCAGTTGTTAGAGTTTTAGTTTTAGTAGTCGGTTTATCTTGCACTCGTACACAGAGCATGACTGTGCAGTTATGAGCCTCGTTGTGTGGTTTGCAGGAGTCTGAGATCACGCGCCTCCGGACTAAGATCTCCAGCTATGACAGAAGTGCGGAGCTGCAGACTGCCCCGCAGAAGCAGACTGCCCCGCAGAAGCAGACTGCCCCGCAGAAGCAGACTGCCCCGCGGCAGCGTGAATCTGTTCCACAGATCACCCCACAGGAGCCTGAACCCGCTCCACAGAAGGCCCCCCAGCAGCGCGAGCCTCTTCCCCAGCCGGAGGCTGCACCGTCCAGCCTCCAGGAAGAGCAAGGTGACTCCTCCATCTGGGCGGACGATGACTTTGTGGACCTCGGCCAGAACATGCAGGACAGCGCAGAGGCCCCCTACAACTGGCAGGGTCAGAGCCAGCTGGAGGCCACCTCCTCCGAAGCCTCCTTCAACCCCTTCACCTACATGGCCAACGAGGACACGGTTGAGGAGTCCTCCAGCCAGCATTCACAGGACTTTGATTTCAGAGACGCACTGAGTTTCTTCAGGCTCTCCATGGGAGAGAACCCCTCTCAATGGACGTCCAGCTCAGACACTGAGAGCTCGCCTCAGGAACAGCAGGTATGCTCACTCTGCATCTCTCCGTCTCTCCTTCATCCTTCCTCATTTTCTTTTCCTTTCTATCTCTCCATCTCTCCCTGCATTCATCATTTTCATTTTCCTTTCTTGCTCCCCTTCCTCTGAGAAAGCACATAGAGGAATGAGCACAAAGAAATATATCTAACTCTAAAATGAGTTCTCTGTTGGGAACCCTCCCATTTCATCTCGGTCTGTTTGATTTTCAGGGAGACCTAAGGGAAGAGGACCAGTATTCTCCAGGGGACATATAACACAACGACTGTATGGACAAAAACAATTGTAGCCAGTGGTAATTGACTTTCACACTTTCCTGTCTGTAAAAACAAAATTGTTCCTGTGCCTTTTTTTTTTTAACTTTGAAAGTGCGTTATCAGAACTGAATGAACTTGACTTGAACACCGTCTGTGCAAATGCAAATTTGCAGATTTCCCCTGAACTTGTTTCTTGTTTGTTGAATTCACAACTAGATTGCGTTAATCAGATTCCTGGAGCTGTTGTGTCTAAAAGAGATGTAGGATCTAAATGATTGTACTGAAAACAGGTGTATGTTTACAGAATTTTCCTGTTGTCTCTATCAACAGCAAGAAGTTTTGTGAAATCAAAACTTTGTTCCACCAGCAAATAACCCTAAAACAATTTTCCCATTGGACATTAGTTTAGTCTAATTTGACCTATCAGCAAGAGGATTTTGTAGTAAATTGAACATGTAAACCCAGGCCAGAGAGTGTAGCAGAATGAATTTTAGAGTTGATAAAAAATCTATTTCCATCTCAGGTTTATATTGTCAGAGGCCATAATGGCAGTCAGCCTTTTAACTCTAGGCCATTCAAACTCAAATCAGCCAGTCTCTAGGGGAGCTCATGCACTTTGGTCTTAGATTTATTTCATAGTGTTAGAAAATATTTTCCAGTAAATATTCATATAAAAAACTTTAGGCTCTAATCTGAGAAGTTTTTTAGATATGCCTGTGCATTTAGCTCAAACTGTCCATTTTTGCTAGTGAAATACGTTGACTTGAAGTGAATCTGTGTTCAAAGTGCATGAAGAATTGGTTTACTATAGTATGTGTTTTTACCATATATGTATCAATAGTTCTGTTTTTATTTTTTTATAATTTTTGTATGGATAATTTTATTCCTTATTTTTAAATGTGAATAAATTATTTATTCTGATACACGGTTTCGGTACACTGTTTTTGTTGTGACACTGTCTTTTGTAGCTTCTCTGCCTTCCACAGTTTCATGTCTCCGGTTGTGTAACTTTCACTGTGATGAAAGTGCATCATTTCAGCATCTGCTTTGTGTAACATCTGAGCAAATTTCACATTTTATTTTCTTTGGCCTCATAAACCGTGGGACTGTTTCAGTCTTGCCACCTGTACTTCCACACAGGGGCAAAGAGACCATCAGAAGTGGTGCAAGTGGGCGGTTTGCTAATAGTTGTGAAAGTGAAAAGAAGTGGCGCATTAACAATGCTCAAGCTGCTGTTAGTCCTGCTGAAACGCAAGCTTGCGGCCCATCACATAGCCTTGCTCGACAGCGCCAGTACTGCTCCCCTTTATATGTGCATCACTGCAGGCCGAAGCCTCGCCGGTAAAATCCACAGCACAGAGGTGACCTTGCAGGCTTGGGAGTGAGCAGTGGGAGCTGATCCACTTGGCTCTGTGTAGAAACCTATTTAATGAAAGCTAACTTTTAGGCTTGCGAAGGCTGTTCTCCAAAGCCCAGTGAACCAGGTGTTTTATTGGACCCACTAAACATTTATCAGCTGTAAGATGATATCCGTCTAACCTGTTGTGGGCTTTCTCTCTCCAGATCAAGCATTTGCCCTGCTTTTCCTTTCCAAGTTATAATGAAAAGCACACACGAGTCTCCTGCAAGTAGAGGCACAGAGAAGGAGAAGTTGGCAAAGTTGTGTGGGGCACAGTGTTGCCATAGTAACGCAGTTGGCACGAAACTCAGCTCGAGGCCAACTCTACATGTGTCCAATGAATGCCCAGCGCATAATCAAGGAAGGTAGTTTTCATTTTCAAAGTAATGAACAATGAAATTTAACATGTAGTTAGTTAAGGGAGGAGCTCTGAGGTCATTTGAGACAGCACTGCTGTTAAAGCTCAGTGTCTGAAACAGTGTCAGAAGGAATGGAAACTTGTTGGGAAAGTTATGGGAAGCTGTTCGGTATTTTTAATACATTATTTCCACTGATGTGCAGTTTCAGTATTGTGAGTTTTTTGTGACGCTGTTTTCTCTGCCCACAGCCTTTCTCAGCATCCCGTTCCAGTGCATTCCTGCGACTCTGCCAGTTTAATCTGTCTGTGACTCTTGCCTCATAGCTGACATCCGCCGCTTCGCTGTGAAGTGGACTCGAGTGACGTGTGGTAAGCAGGCCGAAGCAGCAGACTCCTGATGTTAGCGCGCCGCCGCAGCAGCTAAAGGTAGCACCCCAGCTGTGGGGGTGTGAGTGTGCGGTGCACAGTGTTACAGCAAGCTTTGGGGGGATTAGGAGGCAGAGGGCTCGGCCCTCGCTGGAGGCAGTTGGCCGCCCTCTGTCAGCCAGAGGTGGAGACTTCCTCGCTGCCAACATTTGGGAAGCAAACACTTCCCTCCCAAACTGCCAACATCTGTGCACCAGTGACCAAATGGCATAGTTAATATTGCTGTGCTTTATTGCTAGTGATGGTAGTTGTGCCAACTGCGAAGGGTGCAGTATTTGTCTAACAGAATGTTTTGCACTTCACAGGCACTCGAAGGGATCTGTGTTTTGTTCGTCCTGGGTCAGAGCTGAGAATGGCATGGCATTTAAAGCATGAGCTAAAAAAATCCTGATACTGCATGTTTTATTCTGAAAATGACTGGATTATCGCATGTCCAGTTTCTTCTATGGATCTGTAATGGAATGAAAACTACTCTGTAAAAGTGGAGTGAGAGGAACAGAAAACACACAAAGTTTTTTTTTTAGGCCACCTTTGTGTTCATTTGAAGCTGGGTATTTTTCACCTATTGCTGTAAATGCAGGCTTGCGTGCAAGGCTACACCGAGAATAGAGCTGTGGTCTGAGATGTCTGTTGTGTCATCGTTGTGGGCAGAATCCTGCTGCTGTATGCTGTCTACTCTTAATGCTACTTAAGGTTTCTGTGTTCCCACGTTTTTTCAGTTCTTCAAATTCTGTGCTTGCCGCACACAGTTGCTGTCGCTTTGACGTAAATGGCAGGTTTGCTCTGGACAGCATTTATCTTACTACAGGTTAGAAGCTGAGGTGTGTGAGCACACCATGTTCCTCTTTTCGCTCTGTCCAGATGTTTCCTCTCAGAGATGGGCATCTCTTGTTTTTTTTGTTTCATTTTATTTCCTAGAGGTTTAAGGTGTTGGGTGGTAATGGCCAGTGGGATGGCTTTGTAAACATACACAGCTTCGTTTTGCATTTCATTTGCATCTAGTACGTGTCATAAACACATGGCGTTTTGCATGATGTGGAGACTGAGAAAACTCTAAGATTTACGTTCTCTGAGTTTGCTGGAAACTGACCTGGAAATTAGTGCTCCTTCATCCACAGTTTGTGTCTCTTCAGGCAGATTAGATTTTTTTTTGTTCAGCTTTAAATGTAAAGCAGTCATTTAAAATAGAATTGAGCCTTGCAAGGGACTCTTATGCCTTTGACGATTACATATATTATGATTGGTACCTCCAAAACACAATGAAGAGCAGATTTACACCTGATATACAGCCAGTGTAAGCGATTAATGTGCACATCAGCACTGTGTGAGCTCTGAGGTGGTTTCAGCTGGCACGCGACTGTGGTTTATACCCTAGTACTCTGCTCGAGGCTCCATCGCTCCAGGAAGTGGCTTTGCAGGCTGGCACAGGGGTGGTTGTCTGTGCCTCTGGCGGCTCACAGCAACGAGCAGCACAACTTCGTTTTCAGTTCAAGAGATAATCAGTTCTCTCCCACCATTATCAATTCAGAGCTTAATAAGCAATGTGCTTCTCCTTGTTTTGTCCAAACCTCTTTTCTGTGTAATTTACTCAGAAGCCTCTTGCACTGTATGCTCAAATGAAACATTTAAGCAGGAAATCCATACCTTCATAACTAAACTCAAATTGTCTCCCTCAAGCCTTAATTTTTTAACATGCTTTCATTGCAAGATAGTGGTCAAGATAGTGATGTGAAGTTAAGTTATTGGAAAGACTTGTCCAGTTATATGTCTAATATGTTGTACATAATTTATTGTCCTTGAAACTACGTTGGATGTTATTTTCAGCAGCAAGTGAGGTAAAGTATTTCCCTCCCTGAGTACAATAGCAGTTTCCCCACCCAGGATTTGAACGGGCAGTCTTTGAGTTGCTAAGTGTCACTAACCATTACACCACATGCTGTTCAATCATAAAAAAAAAGAGACAAAATAAAATGGTGCAGCCAGGAAACCCGACAGACTGTTTGAGGTACGTTCAAAGCCCACATAAAGACAGACTGTGTCAACTCATTGTCTCCTATTCTCTTACTGCTCTCTGCACTTCTCCTTGCTTTTGAGATGCATTCCTCGTGCTAACTTTGTAAAGAGAATAGCCTGGGACGGAACTCCAGCGGCGGTTACCATGACGAATTGGTGATGGCTTGTTGATCTTGCAGCTGTCTCTGATGCCACGGCCTGTGCCCCAGAGCTGTCTGGGAAAAGAGTGCAGTGCTCCCGAGGGGGGTGGGGGGCTTCATCCGGGAAGCCTTCCCCTCTCTCTGCTCTCGAGTGGCACCTTTATCTTCGGCCCAAAGCCACCGAGCGCAGCCTCAGAACACCTTTATCTGGCCTGGGGTTATCATAGTTGGTCCCTCATTGTTTGAGCTGACGCTGAAGGGTAGCTATCTCCCTGTTTTTCTAAGGCTGCTTATCTGGGTGACTTTGTGGCGGAGCCACAGGTTGGCAGGGCTGGGCTGGGATTGAGGGCACATTATCTAGGACCACTTACTATGCTAAATCGTACATTTTCAATAGAATTCTAGTGAAGGGAATGAGGTGAAGTGTCCAGTACAAGGGTACAATGACAATGTCCAAGAGCCCTAGTACCTTAGCGCACAGCTCCATAGGGAAAAAAAAATGTTGTCCGCAACACATTTTGTGGTCCTGTAGACCACTCTCATGCATAGCCTTTGCCTCTTCCCCAACTAACCCGACCTGTTTTTGAGAGGCATAGTGAAATGACTGTATCTGGCAGAAGAGACCATGCAAATTGCTTATAGAGAAGTCAAAAGCAGGAAGAGGAACTGTGTGCCACTGTGATACTAAATAGCATTTGTATGATACTGCAGTGAGCTACATAAAAAGGCCATTCAGCCTAACCTGCAGTATTTAAAGAGGTTAATTTTTAATAAAAAAAAAGCTAGTTCAGGAGCGGTTAACTCAAGAGTCACTGCTGCACCCGCAACACAAGCAATAAAACTGCTGTGTCACAGAAGAAGCACCAAGCGACTAAATGTCTGGGTTCACTAGCTATAGAGCAGACATCACCTATCATAATATCAGCTGTGCCCGGGAGTCTAATCTGGCAAATCCTGCCCATTTTTGGAGAGGAACTTTGCTGTCTGGGTGAACGTTGCCCAAAATGTATGACCCATCGAAATCTGGGCGGACAGGAGCTCTATGGCTCTGCATAAACATTTTTCATTAGGAGATCGAATGCTCTTGACTTCATGATGGTGATTTGTGCCCCAGACAGAGTGAGATTACAAAGATTAAAAAGTGCATCCTCTACCACTAATCGCTCCTAAAGACAAGATTAGTCAGTGCGCGGTTAACTTCCAGGTGTCGGTTCGTGGTGCATTTGTCATCCTTTTTTTTGTCGATTTGAACTGACTGATCAATGGTGAGAGTGAGGCAGTTCTCTGTGTGTTTCTTCCGGGCTGATAATGCGGTCTCGCTTGGTGTGAAACACAACCACCACCTTTATTAACAGCAGGTTTCTGTCTACAGAGGCATAGCTCCCTGTGTGAAGTGTGAGCTCATAAATAAACCATCTCTATCCACGACGTCTTTATACTTGCAGAGAATAGATTGATGCAAACAACATATGTTTCATTGTAAGCGAATCTGTTGATACAAACTGCCCCTAAGGCTGCTTGGTCTGTTCTAGGCTGTACAACCAGCTGGAATTGCAAGGAAAGAGGGTGGGCACTGTTTCGATAACCTTGTGCTCTTATAGCGGAAGGAGAAACTGTTATGTTCCCCGTTCATTTCCTTTTGCTTGGTGCCAGTTTGTCAGGCATGTTGTGATTTACAAAGAAATCCTTTGGCTTGCCGGGACACTGGCACTGCCCTAATTTGTAGTGGAATGTGGCTGTAAACACGTTAAGGTTAACGGGTGCCATGGCTACCGGGTCCCGAGATCTTTGTGTTTCATCAGTAGCCATCTCTCCCTTAAGCCAGTGCTCAGCCGAGATGAAATATAGAATGATTCCCCTGCAACCAATAATGCATTTGGATTCTTTGGAAGAAAGCTGCGCCTGCATGCTACTTTGGTGCTGCCTTCCTGCCTCCCTTTTATTAAGCAGGATTACTGGTTCATTAGACAAGGACCGTTAAACAAGGATCATTAGTTTCTCATTGGTCAAATGAACACACAAGCATTCCATTTGGTTGAGAAGCTCTCCCTGTTGGTTAAGTTGGTGTCCTTTCTCACTGGATGGTTAAATAGTGTACTAGTTTTGCAATCCTAGAGTGCAGGTGGAAGTTACCTTTTGGAGGGATGTGGCAGAGTTCTTTGTATTAAGTTTTTCTGCTGTGTATGTACCATAAATCAGTTCTTTCAAGATTTGAACAGCATATTCAGTAGGGATGTAACGATACCAAAAACTTACAGTACGATAATACCACGACAAAAAGTCCACAATATGATATTTATCACGATATTAAAAAACGAAGAAAAATGATGACTTGGAAAAAATGCCCTTTATTAAATAATGAATCAGCATTTTTTATTTGTATAAAATTTGTTTTTCCTTTTAACTTAAAGTGCTTCTGCTTTCCTTCTTTAATAAAATAAAAGTAGCCAGCCATGACCTAAGCATATGCAAAAATTGGCATGAATTGTCTTTGTCAATGAATGATTGAACTATGTATGTCCAATTCAGTGGTGGTTCCTGCCAAATCTCTCAGGGGGGGAAATTGTTGCGATGATGGCTAAGGTGACCTGTTCAATGGGTAAATTAACAGCTAGCTAACTAGACATTTTCACATTGCATTGTGCAAATTGGTCAGCTAGCTAACTTGACATTGTCACATTGCAAACAAAGCGTTAGCTATTTGGAAGCATGCTAGCCACGTTTCCTGCTCATACCAGCCCTGCGAAAATCCCCGGTTATACGATTTCCCCGCTCTAAGGAACAAACCGCCCCTGGTACAATTGCAAAACAAAAACAATACAATTTTTGACAAGGAGAGATAGTAGAACGCAGCTATACTAGTGAAATAACCATCTAATATCCTGGTAGATTTCGTCACAGTCCCACGACACTACTGAGACATCTTTTTATCGCGATATCGTGAAATTCAGTATATCGTTACATCCCTAATATTCAGTAAAGTACCTTTAATTATGCAGTTGGTCTGTGTTCCTGTGTAAACTTTTATTCAAGTTATCTGTTAATGATGTTGTCAACTGAGCTTGGATGCAAGTTTAAAAATAAGGAATTTTACCAGTCATGCTGTAGCGATTATGGCTGTAAGACAGGATGACATGATTTGGATGAGCTTGGTATTGGTACATTTAGCCTCACTAAGAAGCCTGCTTTTCTACTGATGTGGCAATGCCACTGCTCTATGCAAGTTAACTCTTCATCTCCTCAAAATACCCCTGCTTGCCACAGTATTCAGCAGCCCTGGTAGAGTAATTATCCACAGCCTTCTAAGGAAGGCGAAATTAGAGGCCATACAGAGGAGTGGCTGCCATCTGAGATTTTCACATTGCTGATTCTTTTCACTGTTTGTCTGTGTCTTACTGTTTGATCCCTCTGACAATAATGTAATCATCTGCTTCACTGTGTTTGTCTGCCTTTTGACTTGGAGGAATGTTAGAAGGGATTCCCCCAGTCATCATATTTTTCCCATGAGCAGAAAAATTTGAGCTACTTGCCAAAGCCCAAAATAACAATAAGCAGGGCATATTTCATTCGGTTTTCAGGTTCGCTCCCGGTGTTAACACAGGGAACCTGTCCATTATGCTGCCAGATTTAATTTCAGTACTCCTGAGAATGCGTGAGACGTCACAAACGCCAATGAAGCATTAGTGCTCCAACTATGCGCGGTGAAAACATTCCCAGAGTTGTTCCACACCCTTTGCAAGGCCTGTTCCTCCAACAGTGTTGTTAAAAAACATGTTGTGAAAGTAAACTGGCTGAGTGTGAGCAGGGCTGCTGTTAAGAGGACATGTCTTTGTACACATGCACCATTAAAGCCACACTCTCAGGAAGTAGCCCACCACAGAAAGCACGAGTATTTTGAGAAATCTACTGTCTAGAGCAGCGTTTCTCAAACCTCTCCTGGAGTACCCCCTGCCCTGCATGTTTTAGATCTCTCCCTGCTCCAACACAGCTGATTCAAATGATCCACTCGTTATGAACTCCTGAAGCTGCTTAATAACAAACTGATCATTTGAATCAGCTGTGTTGGAGCAGGGAGAGATCTAAAACCTGCAGGGCAGGGGGTACTCCAGGAGAGGTTTGAGAAACGCTGGTCTAGAGAGCCGCTCACTTGGAATGTGTAAGAGCAGACATGTTCCACTTTGCTCTTTTATTGCATGGCTTGATTGCCATCTGGTTTGTTGTGGCTTTTTTTTTCAATTCAATTTTTTAATACTCATTAGAGATCAATGAAATGTTGAAAGTCACAGTTTGGTACACGATCAACCAGACCATATAAAATCTCTCAAGCTGTGACATGCACATTAATCAGTGGGTAGGTTTAACAGTCCCAGAGTGAATGAAAAACTTCAGGTAGAAACAGTAGGTTTTATATTGTGATCAGAATGGAGGTCACAGTTTTTATCTGATTGCAGCCTCATGCTGACACAGAAACAGCTCTGGAGTATGTTATATTTAAAACGGCATTCATAATTACTACAATTTGGATGAACACTGATTCCCTGCATTTGTTTTTATGCTGGATATTTGGAATCCACAAATCTGCACTCTAGACATTCAACCAGCATTTTATCATGAATTATACAGGACTATTTTTAGCAGTGGAATGCTATTTAAGTCTGCACAGATGTCTGTTCATCAGTAATAGTGGAAGGAGCAATACTTTGTCCCAGAACCTAAATTCGAATAACAGCAAGAATTTAAGATCGATCTCTACCATGCAAGTGTCTGTAAAAATAAATGTAAATGTAAATGTAACCGTACAGTACAAGTGATTGTAAAGATCCTTTGGATGTCTCTCAGTTTCAGGCTGGGTTCTATTTTGAAGAACGAGTTGTGGCTCTTTAATTACATGTTTGAGCTGCACGAAGGGCTTGGGCTCCCGCCTTGTCCACCCTTCCGCCCAGGATACAGACACAGAGACGTGTGTTCTGTGGATTAAAGGGGATTTCATTCCCAAAAAAATGTTGGATCAAGGGGAAACATCCAAATGAAATTACAAAAACTGTTTCATTTACTGGATAGTGGATTGGCAAGACAGCGGGAGCTTCTCTCACTGTCTCCTGTGAAGTTAGCATAATTAAGTGTGTTGTATTTATTATATGAATTCCTTTAGCTGTTATTAACTACAATTGCACTATTGTCATGTGTTCTGCATATAATAATACAGGCCTTGGTTTGGAAATATAGAGTTGTGATGGTGTCATTTATGATAGGATTTATGTATAAACTGATGAAAGAGCTGCTTGTGCCAGTAAGACTGTTGTAAAAATGTACTTTGCTTTAAAAAAAAAAAAAATTGTAAGATACTGTAAGATGTAAAAATACTGCAGTTTTCTTAACCTTCCCTTTGGGGAGATTAAATGTAACACTGTATGAACATTGTATGAACGATTGACGAAATGTTGCGGCGTGTATTTAAAGTAACTAAATTACAGAGACAAATCCATGTTCTGTTCGGCGTAATAAAGCCCAAACGACACGTTGAGGCTGTACAAACAAATAACTCGCACTGTATGCATGAGCAAGAAACTAGGCTATCAAATGAATTTAGGTAAGTATAATATCTTGCGTGCAATGATAAGCTCTTGATGCAATTAGGTTTTGAACGTGCAGCAATTTATTAATGTACTTGATACGTACTGTTAAAAAAAAATCGAAGAAGTAATTCCATTTTCAGTGTTTCCTGTGTTTCGTCCAATCAATAGCGCTCTCTTCCTAATGGGCTATAAACTCTACGACTGTGACTCACACATCGAGTCCCCTTGAAGCTGGGAGATACACCAGATCCACATCTGCTCTCCTTTCTGCCCGTCTCCGCTTCTGTGAAACTACCTTTGCACAACCTGTAAGTATGCAGGCTTTTACTACCGAGCGAAAATGTATAACCTGCTCCTCTCAGATAAAGATGGCATGGATTAATGTGCGAACTATTGTCATAATGTTTTGCCCTAATACTTGCATTTTCTTCTTTAACTTTTACGTGTCTGATTTCCCAGATAGCGCACATCTGGAAGCCTAAGGAAATCATTAAGTACAGCAACTTCTGTCTGAATAAACAAGCTCTTACTCTCAAGTTTCCTTCGTTGTAAGTAGCTGTAGTACGTGTTTTGTGCAGAAAGTTTCCACCGACATCCAGATGTGAAGTCGCCCTCGTTTTCGTTTTGCTGGCTTGCATGGACCTTACACTAAAATACGCAGTCCAGATTGAGTACGGGTAGACATGTTCATGAATGGACACCGCAACGGCGACAAAGTGAGCTTGTTTTGCGCTTGTTGCAGCTAAATTCGGTGAAAAACACATTTCACTTTGCAGCCGTACCCAGTCGCTATAAATCGCAATACTGATGTTTGAAACTGAACTCTGCATTTCCTAGATTGCCTTCGTGTCTGATCACACTCGTTTTCTTTTTGTTGCTGTGAATTAAAGTGTAGCAAAAATTACTAAATGCTTACCACTGTCAGGGTCTGGCAGTGGACCTATGAATGAAATTCATGACAAATAAAGCAATATGGAGGATGAAGTTTTCAGATGTTAAAAACGATGCGTCATAATACCAGTTTACAATCGAGAGTCCTGTGTTGACCCTCTTTGCTTTCAGGATTACCAAGGCGTGTCGTTTAATGTCAACAAATGGTCCCAAATGGACGGGATTAATGCTCTCTGTACAGCATAAAAGGCGTGTGTAAACAATATTTACGTTTTCGTATGACTGATTTAGCTCCTGTATGACAATATCTTAACTGAAGTTACAGTGCAGTAATTTAAAATTTTTCACAACCATTTTACTCCATGAAATAATTCTAAACTATATTGTTTATTTTTCCTGATCGTCAATTCATTTTATCTCAATATTAGTATGTTCAATTAACATCAGCCCACTTATCTGTATCTGTTAGGCATGTCATAAATGTCACTAATATGTAATGCAATAACCCGGACAGTTTCCTCTTCAGACATGAAAGGCAAAGCGATAAGAATTGACAGTGAGTGTTATGTAAGAGAGGGAAGTTGTGTGCCTGTCAGGGAGGTTGTGAAGCACACCTGTTCCGTTGTGGCATAACAGAAGACCCTGCAAGTTCTGCAGACTCAGTCAGGTGAGCATGCTTAGCTCTTGGGGCGACAGAATAGATTTGATTTAAACAGAGGAACCAAAGAGGGAAACCCCTGGGAGAAACGGCTTGTGGACTGGGCTGCAAAAGGCGAATTCTGAGCGTGAGGTGGAAGTTCATTTTGCACTGCATGGAGCACTGCAATCAGTTCCACAGCGCCTTGTGTGCTCTGTCGATGCAAATCGCTGTGCTGGAGGGAGATGCAAACATGCAAACAGCGGCCATAGATGTAGTTTATAGCGGTGGTTTGCATGGATTTATGGGTAGGAATGCAAAGCAGTGCGGGTGTATTGGATGAATCAGTACAGACTGGTCAGAGCTGCACAAAGTGCCACACACCGTTAATTAATTACTTAATTTGCTGACCAATGTATTCGCAAGTGGTCACAGTGAAAAGTCTGGGAACAGTGCTCTTCCCTGGGGAATTTGTGGGTTAAAAAAAAAAAAAAGGAAGCGGGTGAATGAGCCAAGAGGGTTTATTTGAATTTGCAAGAAATTGCTGTGGCAGATGTGTTATCAGTAGGCTGCTGTCTCTCTGTGTGTAATTGGCTATAGCCTGCAGAGCCAACACTTGTGGTCTCTCTAAGTTTATTCGTGCCTGCAGTCAGGATGCCTGAAAGAGGCTGCTGTTTTATTTCATATTTTTGGTTCCTGAATCTCCAGTGCTGAAGACCTAAAGTCTGATCTTTAAGGTTTTTTTCTTGTAGGAAAAGCCTCTGATGACATGGTGACACTGATCAAAAGAACAAGGATAATCTTCAGTGTAAATGCAGAGTGTCACTTGCTTTTCATATCTGTGCGAGCAATGACCACTTGCTGTTAATCATTACAGAAGGAGACGTAGCTAGTTTACACATGAGGGTATTTTTATTCTTTTACGGTGGGAGCTCAGCTCAAAGGTGACTTTTATTTATGCATGGTTTCGTGACTTTTATTTATGCATGGTTTCGATATCGCCTATGATAAAATGTAGGGCGTATTTAATTCTTGATAACCTGGATATAGTTCACATGATTGTTAGTCAGCCTTTGGGACTTCAAAGCCTGTCCCACGCTCAGTCCTGCTTGTTCTCTTTGTGGTTCTAAACTCGGTGTCATTTTGAGGAAATGCCTGTTTGAGAGCAATGAGATTTGCATTGTGGACTGGCTTGAATTTTGTGCTTCCCCCTCTGGTTGAGGCCCGCTCTGAGGCACTGTGCGATTTCTGTGTTGGCTTTAGAATCTCACATGACTGGAATGAGTCATGAAATCTTCAACACAATTGTGCCGTACTCTGGTTTGTGCTGGAAATGCCCAGCAGGGCACAGAGCTAATCCACGTTTTCCCACTAACTATATGGAAACATTTTCCAGTCGTAGCCAGGCGTGTGGTCTGAACCAGATGGAAACCCTGTTACTGTGAAGTTGGGATCCTCCTCAGCTCTGCCCTGTCTTGTCCACAGGCCATGGTGTCCCACAAGGAATTCGAGAATGCCGGAAAGGAGCCCGGGCTAAAGATCTGGAGAATCGAGAACATGGATCTGAAACCCGTACCCAAGCCTCTGTATGGGGACTTCTACACCGGCGACGCCTACGTCCTGCTCTACACCACCCCCGCCCCATCTCACTATATCCACATGTGGCTGGGTGAGCAACCTCCTCCGCTAACAGGCCCCGCCGAGAACCAGCGCCTTGAAAGCTGTCATGTTGAGAGGTTTAGAATCCGAACCACAAACAGCCTTTATACAGCGATGCATTTTGCCATTTGTTACAATAATGTTACTTGTTACATATGTGGGGGAAAAAACATCTTCATAAATACTCTTGCATACAACAGCACAGATGTAATGGGTGAAAAACTGGGAAAACCAATGTTACCCTATCAGGCATATAGGAAGAGCTTCAGTTCAGTGACCCGTCAGGAGTCCAGAAAGTTTGGATCAGGGTGGCATTTAGTGCCCAGGCTCCTCGGACACAGCAAGGCTGAAACTTGTGAAAACAGAAACACAGAACGGAACCTAATTCCCCGATGTTCCACAGACGTCAGCCATCTTGTCTGAGCTCATATGGGAAAATGTCAGTCCTCAGATGATTAGTTTAACCAGCCTATTGTCTTTTGTGATGACTGCTGTGGAAAAGCCATAATCCAGCTATTCTGCATGTATGAGCCTGCCTCTGTCACCTAGGCGTAACAGACCGCAATAGGTCTGCTTGGTTCAGACTTGTTCATGCAGCACTCCACCCAACCTATGATGCACCACGTCTCTGGCATGTTTTACATTTGTAGCAAAAAGTAGTCAATGATCAGTGAGCATTTCTCTCCACGGTTTGACCACGTTTGAGGCTTGGAACTGTGTCTGTTGTTTTGATTGACTGTTTTGAGTGACCGTTTTCCCTAGCTAAGCTTGAAGCATGTCATCATATCCCCTATTGCCTGCTTGCCAAAGCTAAGCCTTTGTTTGTATGGTCATATCTGATAAAGACCTCAATCAGAAGATGAGGGTCTGCAGGTCTGGTCAGATTCAATAATGACCACTCTCCAAAGCTGACCATCTGTATGTGTAGTCATATCTGAAAAAGTCAATGCTGTCAAAAGCCAGGATTGTGACATGAACGTAGGGTTGGGCAGGGCCGGGTTGGTGTCGTCCCTGGCTGGATGAAGGAGAGGTCCACCACCCTGACCAGGTCTCCTCCTCGTCTCCCAGGAGACGAGTGCTCTCAGGACGAAAGCGGGGCAGCCGCGATCTTCGCCACCCAGCTGGATGACTACCTGGGGGGCGGGCCCGTGCAGTTCCGCGAGGTGCAGAACAATGAGTCGCTCACCTTTCTGGGGTACTTCAAATCCGGCATCAAGTACAAGGTGAGCTTTCGTCGCAGCTGTCCCAGGTTCAGGCACTCACGCTGTACTCTTTTTCTGAAACTGTAATAAAGTTTAAGGGTGTTTTTCGGTCTCTCTTTAAAAAGTGCTGCACTTATTGCCTTATTTTATTAGTCTGAAATGTATGCTTTTGTGTATTAAGATCTACACTAAACAGCAGAAAAATGCAGTTGGTGTTAGCGTGAAAGAAGGAACATGAACAAAAGAAAGCTTCATTGTATCATAGTTCACATACTATATTGTGCAGTGGTTTCATTATTATTTTTCTGAGAATTCTCTGACGGTCTGATTTTGTTTCCCACCATCCCACTGATGTTGATGGTGTGGGGACACTGGCTGACACAAAGATTCCTTGTTCCGTTCACGTAGCCCCCTTGATCTCACTTCTCCTTCTCCTTTTGTGCCGTTGAATTATTTCAGCTTTTGAGTCTGTGACCCTAATCTGTCTAATCACTGCCTTCTGGCTTCTAATTCTGCACTGAATAAAGTACAAAATATAGTCTCAAAGAAGCAGCTGCAAGTCCAGATGCAAGTTCAAAATGAGAAGCAGTATGAGCTGTAAGCAAAGACAAAACGGTTTAGATCTATATTCGTTTATTCATATCTGTATCATAGTTATCTTTACTATATACTATTACTATAATATATATATATATATATTTGATTATTATGTGTAAGAATATTATATTTAATCTTATCTATATCCAATTTATCTTTATAAGGCTGAAGTCTGCATGCATCCGTCACTTCTGTTTTTAAGAGTAACATACTTCCTGTTTTCGGATGTTATCAAAGCCGATTGATAGGTTCAGTATGTTCAAACTGACAGAAATCTACCAACTGGGACACCTAGTGTTTCAGAAGTAGCCACAGTGAGGAATGGGTTATATGGTGGCGTCCAAAGGGTTATGCTTGTACTGTCAAATTGCGAAAAACCAGCCCCCTAAATGAAACCTTAATTCGTTGCCTGGTTTACACAATTAAATGAAAGCGGTCCAATGTGCTGGTGGTGGCACTGATTCTTCACTTTAAAAGAGTAGACTATCTGGCATCCCCTTAACCTTTCCTGGCTTCTGAAATGTGGAGCTTTGCTGTTCCTACTCTGATTGCCATCTGTTTCATGTTTATGACGGCATTCTAATATGTTTCAAACTCGGTTTACATCAAACTCATTGTTTGGGAGGCCTATGTGCCATTTTGAAACTGAGTCTCATTTGTGTCTATAGAGATGCTGCTCTTTTTTATTATTTGAAAGCCGCAGTGTCCCAGAAAAGGAGGCCATGTGAAACCTATTACTTTTGTAGTGCTCATTACTTTTCAGTCATGCAACATTCTTTCCACAAAACCATTGTGTAGCCATGGAAAACTTGCTTACCGTCTTAAAGAGAATGGCAAACTAATTGCGGAGAGTTGGATCTGTTTCCAATTCTGAAACAAATCTCATGTAGCTACACACACTCCAGATGGCAACAGTATGCTGTGGTTCGAGGGTAGGAAGAGTTTTGTATGTAGGAAAGCAATGGATTTGGATTTATATAGATTTATTTACACACACACACACACACACAAAACCCAATAGCCATCACTCATCTTGTTTAAATGGGGGGCTTTAGATTTAGCTGACAGCTAATCAGCATTTGTGAAAGGTCCCATTAATTTCTCTGCTGTGTAGATACACAGAGCCATGGGTGTACATGCGAGATAAGACTCACTAGAACCAGATACGGCCACCGTGTTGGGAGTGGGTCAAATACAATAAAGCTATATTTAGAAAAGCAGTTTAGCTGACAACGGGGTACACCGGTTTAAACCACACCCAACCAACAACAAGTGGATGCAGCTCCCTAGTGCGTTTGATGTATCCACGCCATTAGCAGTTGCTAGGAACTGCTGTTCCTGCCATCATGTTGCCAAAACATGCTTTTTCTTCCCTACGGAGACCATGACATGGCCTAACATGTCACCTGCCCCACCCACCTCCTCTTCCTCAGCAAGGGGGCGTGGCCTCCGGCTTCCAGCACGTGGTGACCAATGACATGAGCGTGAAGCGTCTGCTGCACATCAAGGGCCGGCGTGCCATCCGAGCCACCGAGGTGGGCCTCTCCTGGAACAGCTTCAACACCGGCGACTGCTTCATCGTGGACCTGGGCAAGGTGAGAGCCCACCCGGGGAGGGCGTGGAACATAGCGGGGGGGCCTGGGATCATTGCATTGTATTACATTATTGCCAATTAGGAGATGCTCTTATCCAGAGCGACTTACATAGGTTACAATTTTATTTTAAATGTTATCCATTTATACAGCTGGATATTTGCTGAGGCAATTCTAGGTAGCATGCAGTTGGTCACCTGCAGAACACCTGGGGGCATATGTGGGAAAAATGTGGACAGATTTCACATTGGGTTTATTGTACATCTCACAGGATAGCTTCCAGGTGTCCACAGATGCGGTGTTTATGTGCTGTTTTTTTCCCTCCCAGGACATCTACCAGTGGTGCGGGAGCGAGTGCAACCGCTTTGAGCGGCTGAAAGCCTCGCAGGTGGCCATTGACATCCGTGACAACGAGCGGAATGGGCGAGCCAAGCTGCACATGGTGGAGGACGGGGCGGAACCAAAGGAGCTCCTCGACGTGAGTGGGCGTGGCCTCCTCCCACCACGGCAACCTCCTTTGCCCTCTTCTTGCGGGGAGAGGGGGACACAAAGGCCCTCTGTGTACTGAGCGGTGGGGAACGGGGGCGCAGCGCGGGCGGGCCGGGTGGCGCTAATTAGAGTCAGATTCTCTCTCTTCGTTAGTCTCCTCGTTTGCACTAATGAGAGACCGGGGGGGGCCTCGTTCTGCACGGCCGACTCGGGTGCTTTGTTTATTGGTATGTTGGAAGGCGGTTTGCCAAGAATGGAAAAAGACAAACCCCACTGCCACTTCACATCTGAATGGAGTTTGTTAGGCATAAACAGGGCTTTTGGTACCCATGTGAAATGCATTCCTTTGCTTATTTTTAGGCCCTGGGACCCAGGCCGAACATCCCCCCGGGCTCCCCTGATGATGATACCGTGGACTCCTCCAATAAGAAGAAGGCATCTCTTTACATGGTAACTTGCCCCTTCCTTGCACCACTGCAACGGCCTCGTCTCTTAGTGAATACATGAAATCTACGTGCTCACATCTCTTCTGAGCAGAGACTGTGGTCTTTCTGCACACAGAAACACAGAGATACGACTTGCCGCTTCCCTTTTTACTGTAGGTTACTCCACTATCTTGCACAGGAAAATTACCCCACTGTGACCAAGTGAACAAATATTTTTATAGCCTGCTCTGCTGTTAGGGAGGAAAATTAACACTATCCACAGTGTCTGTGTCTGTCTTCATTGAGGGAGAGCTGTCTCCATGCAAATTAAAGAGATAGTTCAATCCACTGCAAAGCTCAAGCTGTATTAAACAGTCTTACAAATTAAGAGAAGTATTTACACTATGGCTGAACTCTGTGCTCTAAATTAAACCAGTGCTCGAGTGTCTCTCTCCTAAGCTGCCCTGGTCCCATAGTATGGAGGCGCGGGGGAACTTTAATCTCGCTCTCTGCTTGTTCTGATGTAGATTTCTGATGCCTCTGGCTCTATGAAGTCCTCCCTGGTGGCCCAGTCCAGCCCCTTCAAACAGGAGATGCTCGAACCCGGGGAGTGCTACATCCTGGACAACGGGGTGGACCACAAAATCTTCCTGTGGAAAGGTATGATCGGAAGGCGGTTACTGTGGAATTTCCTCTCGAAACACTGAAGAGAAGGAAATTCCAGTTTTAAAGGCACCTTGAAGACACGCCTGTTTAACTTGCTTTTAATGCATCATCACCCTGTTCTGAACTGTTGTTAATCATTTTGCATACCACCTTTATTTTTCTAGTCTTACTACTGGCTGTGATTCTGGTTTCATTGCGTTCCTCTTATTTTCCCATGCTGTGGTCTCTGTTACACATTTCTATTTTTATGGTTTGTTTACTCTTACTGATACTCCGCCCTCCTGCCCGCTGTCTGTAACGAGCCCTGAGCCCGAGACAAGGGAGACATCAGTAAGAGGTGCCACTTGGCCCAGCTCCTTTGTGATGAGCCTGTACAGATCCGGTCCCCTCTTCTTCCCAGGACCATCTGCCAATACCGCTGAGCGAAAAGCGGCCATGAAGACAGCGGAACAGTTCATCAAGGAGAAGAACTACTCCAAGATGACACAGGTTGAGTTCAGCTGTTTCAGATCACGTGCATGTGTTCACGTTTAGCATGACCGGGATATGTTCACATTACATGCAACCCTGGATTGGAGCATCTGATAAATTATGGTGGTTATGATGATGGTGATAATGCTGATTAATGATGATCATAATAACAATAACAATAATAACTATTATTATTATTACAAATGTTATTAACTGCTATAAACGTTATTACAATTTATATTATTGTTATTGTTATTATCATCATCGTAATCCTACCTCGTGTTTGTTTTTCGCTCTTGTGGGCATTATTTTTTTCCCCTTTGTGACCCATTTTGGCATCGGCTGTCCCTCTCACCACAACATCCTGTGCACTCACACATCCACAATGACTGTTTCTCACATGGAAAGTCCCACATTTCACCAGGGGAGTGGTTTTACTAAACTCCAGTGCTTATTTCTAAAACACAGGAAATTGTGTTCCGAGACCGTCCTTGCACCATTCAGAGATTGCGTAATTATGATTCCCATGAGACTGTATTTCGTGCTTGGGTCACTCTCCCCAGTGATGACACCTGTCATCCCACTTCTCACGCGTCACCTGAGGCTGAACCTTTATCGAGACTGTGTGTTTGTGCCGGCTATAGATCCAGGTGTTGCCAGCAGGGGGCGAGACCACACTCTTCAAGCAGTTCTTCTCCAACTGGAAGGACAAGGACCAGACCGTGGGCCCCAGCAAGGCCTACACCATCGGCCGCATCGCCCGCGTGGAGCAGATCCCCTTCGACGCCTCCAGCCTGCACTCCAACAAGGCCATGGCCGCCCAGCACGGCATGGTGGACGACGGCTCGGGCAAGGTCCAGGTAAGCGACCCAGAGAACCTGATGCAAACCAAGATGTCTGACTCTGACTCCTGTAGAATCCTGTGAAAATGCAGCGAACTCCCGCCGCGCTATAAGACCTCGTTGATCACAGCTCCCAGGGCAAAGCGGACGGTTTAACCAGCACAGCCTGTGGTCTGTGATTCCTGTCGCCTTGCAGTGAATGCAGACTAAACCGATGCTAAGAGGCTTATGGAAGCTTAGCGGTTTATGCTGACTAACCCCTGGTTTTAAAGCTTACAGATACACAAGAGAATATATGCGGTGATAGCTATGATGAGTATTGTAAATGAGTGCAAGAGGTTGAAGCAGTGTGTGCAATAGTTTGGTTGCAGTTTGTGAGTGACACAACCACTGTGTAAACTAGCCTGTAAGTATCCTAATGGCTTATGATGGAATATGTTGTTGGTAGATTTGGCGTGTTGAAGGGGGAGAGAGAGTTCCAGTGGACCCCTCTAGCTATGGCCAGTTCTATGGGGGAGACTGTTACCTCATCCTGTACAGCTACGGACAGGGAGGCAGGGAGAGGCACATCATCTACACCTGGTGAGTATGCAAGAAGTGGCCACAAGGGGGCAGTATGGGCAGAACACATATGCAAAATGTGTTGTTTGTTGACTGATGCACTGTGATTCTTTATCGTGTAGAATATGTCCTGAAGTAGTAATCCAATATCAGAGAACTCAGTCTCTGTCAGGACTTCAAACTTTTTTTCTTTTAAATTAAACTGATCCAAAATCGTTGCTTGGATCCATGTATATGTGGCCGCGGTGTGGCGTAGCGGTAATGAGCAGGGCTCGTAACAGAAAGGTTGCTGATTTGATTCCCTGCTGGGGCACTGCTGTTGTATCCTTGAGCAAGTTACTTAACCCAAAAGTGCCTCGGTAAATATCCAGTTGTATAAACTGATGATACGTAACAATTGTAACCTATGGATAAGAGCATGTGCTAAATGACAATAACGTGATGCTTATTAACACTGACAGTACAGGGTCAGGCATATATTGCAGTCACTCTGCACGGCACTGTAGCAGTACGCTGTGCTGTCCCATTCAGAGGTGTGATGCATGTTGTGATGTGCTGTGTTTTAGGCAGGGGCTGAAGAGTACCCAGGATGAGCTGGCTGCATCCGCTTTCCTCACCGTCAAGCTGGACGACTCCATGGGGGGGTCTCCAGTCCAGGTTAGCGTGACCCTGACAGCTGTCCCAGGATATTGCTGCCCTCCCTCCCCTACACTCTAGTCTGTGTTGAGACCATGGGTTAGAAATATCAAGCCGAGGCTGTGATATGATGTTTTCTCTTCATTATAGGAGTGGCATGGAGATGTTCATTTATGTATCGATTGTCACAAAAACTTGCTGAACGGAGGTATTCTTGGCAATTGGAATTGAAGCTTCACAGAGTGACCAGTAGAGGGCTCTATCAGTTAGTTATCAGAATATAAGCTGATGAGGGACCAGAGCATTGCATTGAATAAGAGAAATTTTTCATTAAATGTCTGACTTGAATTTTTAGTTTAGTAATTTGCCCGTATGGAGACTGAAGCATAGGCTCATGCTGTCACAGCTTAAGCCATTTTCATTTATGGTTTACAGCTGGGCCACAAAAAGATGACCATTTATTGGAGGTCCATTATCCCCCTCCGTATCTTTAATTTTGATTGCCAGTCAAAGAAGATCTGAGCAATGAGCCAGAAAGGCCTTGCCATTCTATACCTGAGGTTCCACCCCATAAACATATATAGGCACAGAATCTAACCACAAGGCCAGTGGAGAGAGCAGAAAGTCATTGAATGTTGCTGCCCCCTGCTGGCTGGAGGCTGCAGTCTCAGGTGTGATGTCGCCCCCCCCGCAGGTGCGTGTGACACAGGGCCAGGAGCCGCCCCACCTGATGAGCCTGTTCAAGGGCAAGCCCATGATCATCCACAGCGGCGGGACGTCCCGTAAGGGGGGCCAGACGCAGGCCGGCAGCACCCGCCTCTTCCACATCCGTCAGAGCTCCACCCGCGCCACCCGCGCCGTGGAGGTGGGTCCGCTAACCCCGCCCCCGAGGGCGGTGACCTAATATTACTGTCAATCACATGACACTGCAAGCCCACAATACTACATCATTTGGGGTTGTTGTGGTATGATAGTGTGTTATTGCAGCTGACACAGTGTGTAAAACAAAGGTTATAAGATGCTAATGCAAAAGATGAGTGGGTGATGTAGACCTGAAGGGACTTGACTTGAAGAGGAAAAAGGTCAATATTGATGGATAGATGGATGAATGAATGAATGAATATGAAACTGATGTGGATTAAACCATAAAGCCCTTTTGTCATTTCTGTCACCAGGCAGGTGATTTGTCATTATTTAACACCTTTTCAGTTTATTTCAAGCTGTTAGAAACAATAGGGGCAGTGGGACTGAAAGGTCACCAGTTTTCTAAAAAAGAGAAAAGAATAACTTCCAAGGGGTGTGGCACAGAACTGCTCTGTCTTGTTTATTATCTATTAAATCTCTCAAATGTACCTACAATTACAAAAGTTATCAGCTTTTTCCCTTCATAGCTGAAATAAGTACAGCATTTTTTGAAAGTATCAAAGAAGTTGTATTTTCTTGAACTGGCAATTGAAATGTCCACCCAGGCATTGAAGATGAGCGGGAACGCTAATGTGGCTAATATTAGCATAACAAGGCCAAAGTCTGAGAACTAACCCCCCTCCCCCTCCCTCTCCTCCAGGTGGACCCTTCTGCTTCCTGCCTGAACACCAATGACGTGTTCGTGCTGAAGACCCCCAGCTCCACATTCGTGTGGCGCGGCGTGGGGGCCAGTGAGGAGGAGATTGCCGCGGCCAAATACGTGGTCAGCTTCCTGGGAGGAAGTGCCACCGATGTGTCGGAGGGCAAGGAGCCAGGTGAGTCTCCACGCGTCTTCACACACAGGCCCGGCGTTACAGGGATGCTTAGGGGTGCATTGCACCCAGAGTTGTCTCCCCATATCCCCATGTCTACATAGTATTCATTACGTTTTTTTAAGATGTGACTTTTTGCGTAAACACTGTAGTGACACACGTTGCCCACCAACAGCTGAGTTCTGGTCCGCTCTGGGTGGGAAGAAAGAGTACCAGACCTCCAAGAGTTTGCAGAAGACAGTCAAGCCCCCTCGCCTGTTCGGCTGCTCCAACAAGACTGGCCGGCTTATTGTAAGTGCAGGGAATTCTTCAGCTGGAATGCAGCAAGAAAATTCTCAGCAAAGCGGTTATTGTTGTCATTTAAGTTCTGAGCTCAACCTTTTTCTCTCTGTCTCTCCTCCCTCCTCCTCCCTTTTCCTCTGCTGTGCCTTCATCTGTTCACTGTCTTTCTCTCCCTCCCTTTCTCCAACGTGCTCTCCTCTCCCCCATTTTTTCTCTCTCCCTCTCCCCCTGCTTCTCTCATTCTCCTACCCCCGCCCCCCTCCCCTCCTCATAGGCGGAGGAGGTTCCTGGTGACTTCACTCAGGCTGATCTGGCCACCGATGACGTCATGTTGCTGGACACCTGGGACCAGGTGAGCTGATGTCACTAACATCTGCTTGCCCTGCCATCTCCTCCATCATACATCTAATGACAGTTGGAATGTCCCGTTCGCTACCAAAGGAAAAAAAAAAAACACCTCCAGTAGTTGAAAGGAAATGATCAACCCCTCCAGTTAATTCCTACATTTAATGATTATAAACCCCCACAATCTCTGCACCTGCAAAGATGATGTTCTCACAGCTTCCTCCTTTTTTCCCCAGATCTTCCTCTGGATTGGCAATGAAGCCAATGAGGTAGAGAGAACAGGATCTCCCAAAATAGGTAAGGGAGTTTGGGGTGAAAAATCTGTCACTCTCAATTTACTGAATTATCTTCTTTGGCAAGTGGTCACCTTTAATGGTTTTGGAAACTGACTGAATAGTACCATTAATAATAAGTGCCATTAATTTTACTGTTATTGATGTTGTTGGTGGAAGCTATGAACTGCCCTTCTAGTTTAAAACAAGCTAATGAGCAACATGCAATTATTAGAGTAAAACATCATGAGTCATTTGAAAGGAGTGACACATGTATGGCATCAGATGAGGTCTAAAAGGATCAGAGGAACAGCAGGGGAAATGAAGGACTGTTGTTAGGGGTCATGATTTTGCAGTTCAGCACTTCCACATCTTCTCTTCTCAGCCAAAGAGTACGTGGAATCTGACCCATCCGGGCGCCGGGGCGTGCCCATAGCCACCATCAAGCAAGGGTGTGAACCGCCCACCTTCACCGGCTGGTTCCAGGCCTGGGACCCCAAGATGTGGGACACAGACCCCCTAGAGCGCATTCGGGCTCGCTTCTAAGTCCCCCCCCCGTTTCCACATTGTGAATGGCAGACGCACCCAACTGTGTGCAAATTCATAGCCCCCCTCTCCATGTGGGACAGAGTCCTCTGTGTGCCGCACAGAGCCTTGTACTCTGTCACCACATTTTGCACTCCGTACCATCCTGACAAAATGAAGTGCTTTAAGCTCCTAAGCTGTGGGCCACGCATACTGGCAACCACTTTTCTGGACCAATTCGTTTTTTTCATGCTCTCATTCTCACTCAGTCTCATTATACGACAGTAAGTTTGCCAGGTACTATAGCGACTTTTCTAGAAGTGTTACTCCTGTGCCAAAACTCCCGGGAGGAGGGGTCACGGGTGCTTGCCCCCTTTGCTATCTGTCTGGCAATATAAATCTGTGTTGCAAATTTTAAAATGCGTTTTTTTTCCTTCATATTTACATTTAGGTGATTTGCAGTTGGTCATCTGTTAAACGTAGGCTCGTTGTGGCATGCTGTTGTAACTCATATCGCATTGATGTAAACTGCTGTGTCCATATTTGCTGATTGACATTCATGTCAGTTTGTTTTTTACTTTATTTTTAATGCCTTTGCAATGTAACAGTGCTTAGTTTTAATAAAGGTACAGCAATTTTAAAGGAGTTTGTTTTCATTCCATTAATGTGTAATATGGCAGTATTTGTCTTTAAAACTGAACGAGCATGCTTTTTTACCCTTTGAAAAAGACATTAATGGGCATTTGAACAATACAACTATCCTAATAAATTTTCCTTTATGGAATTCATTCACAATAACCACACTCAGACATATAAGGGCTTGAAATGGTGAAAGTGGAGGCGTTCGCAAACAGCTGAGGAAAAAGAGGACTGCAGAACTGAAGCTTCAGATCACTTTGTGACAAATGTGATGCTGTGATAAAAATATGTTACATAATTCCAAGGTCTTTTTTCAAATTCAGAAGATTTTATGAGTGGCTGACAAGAATAAGTAATCGCCCCTCACTGCTGATATCAGTAAAATTAATCAATTTGAGGATATTAGTAACAGTAACATTAGTAACATGAATATGTATTTTGGGAGCTGTATACATTAATGAAGTATGAAACACATTTTAGCAGCAACATAATGCTTTTACCATTTTTGAGGTGTGGAGTAACGGAGCACTTTATCCATCTTTATTTGGGCGTCTAACAGATGTCAAAGTGTCATCTTCAAAGGCATATGATTGTATTAGCAAAAAAACACAAGGCTGCATCCCAGCTGTCCAGGAGTGCCATCTGCTGGCCGGAGTTTGAATATCTTAGCCTCTTACACCTCTCTGTGTTTGAATTTATCCCAGATCTATGAACATACTGCCCCCTCGTGGATACAATGAATAAAGAATTCCTGAAGTGGATGTGTGTATTACAGATTCCAATTCAAGCCAGTAGAACATTGGGACACAAGCCCATCATTTGAATATAAATATAATATATAAATATAGTTATAAATAAGTATCAATTTTTGTTAAAATAAATAAAATATTTATTTCTTAATTGAATATCAATATCTGACACGATCTGTGTGAACGTACCTCAAACAGCTTGTACTTCACATATTAACACAGATCTCAGATTTTTTTCATTTGTGAATTAAACGTGAGTTTAAGTAATTAAACTTCACTCTCAATCAAACATATATTAACAGCCTATGCAATTTGTAAATAAACGAAGAAAACACGACGCTGCGGCGTATAATTTCTGAATAGGACCCTGACTGCAGAGGTAAGCATCTAACGAATGGACAGCGGGAAAAAACTTCAGCCTAAGAGAACAGTCGTGCGTAAAATGCACCGAAAAAGAAAGTTTCATCCTCAATCGCAGCTCCAGACGTACGCTGCCGGTGCGCACTGATCCAGGACCATAACGTCTGTTTGTATTACAACAGTTGACCCTAGAGTGTGGTTGAGGGAGTCTGGTCCTAGATCAGCTCTAAAGGAAAACTGCGTCACAGGAAATTGCGTAAGCGGAAGTGGAATGAGGGCTGAGTGTTGCAGTGCTGTGGGACTGTTTCCGGGAGAAGGTTAGAGCCCTGTTCCGGCGCTGCTACAGGGGGGAGTTAGCCACAAAGCCAAAACTGTCGGCTGAATTAGCCGTTTCCTCCGCTCTGATCAGAAGACTATACTTTAGAAATTTGGCTACAACGGTGTGAATGAAAGCAGGCTTGTAACGAGTGAGCGAAATAACGATGTCGCCCACACCAGTCGCAGTGGCTGCAAGTTAGCCGGGCAGCTAGCTTGCCAGCTAGCCATGTCCACAACAAAAAGCGTCTGAGTTCGTGGGACACCGTTTGACCGGCTTTGGGGGACCTTCGACTGCTTTTGTTGGCTTCGCTGTTATTATTGTTTCGATGCGATCGGTGGCTGTATGGCATAGATAGTGGCGGTAGTTGCCTTCTTTCATTTAAATTGTGCAATTGGTTAGGGCCTTCGGCACGTTTGCGTAGTTGGTTGGGTTTGTTCGCTTGTAACGGTGGGGTAGCCGGTGAATTTTTGTAACGTTAGGCCGCTGTGGAAACCTGTTGCAGAAATTTTAGGAACTTCTTTAACGTCGAAACTCAAACTTTTAAACGATGGCCTCTTCGTCCGGGAATGACGACGATCTGACTATACCGAGGGCAGCTATTAACAAAATGATTAAAGAAACTCTTCCTAACGTCCGGGTTGCAAACGATGCCCGAGAACTCGTGGTGAATTGCTGCACTGAATTCATTCATCTCATTTCATCAGAAGCGAATGAAATCTGTAACAAGTCTGAAAAGAAAACAATTTCTCCAGAGCACGTCATTAACGGTAAGCTACGTATACCGTCGATTACATTGTCTTGCTACTGTTAAGTGGAACAGGTTTATGCCGTGCCCGGGGGTTAATACACGCAAACTGAGCATTGCGGTCGAAGCTGCTGCATTTTCCAACTATACATGATTGGTTTGCAGTCGAATTCCCTGTAGTGATTTCCCTGTTTAGTAAACCTGAAGTTGAACGGGGTGATGGACGTTTGAAACAGAAACATCACGGGTGGTGAAGTAGGCGGTAACTAAATACGATCAGAGTGTTCTGCTGGAGCGTCTTTCTGTGAAATATTTCACTTGTTTTTGTCTTTTTTCCTGCAGCACTTGAAAGCTTGGGCTTTGCGTCCTACATAGCCGAAGTGAAGGACGTCTTGCAGGAGTGTAAAACGGTAGCACTTAAACGACGGAAAGCGAGCTCCCGCCTGGAGAACCTGGGGATTCCCGAAGAGGAGCTGCTCCGACAGCAGCAGGAGCTGTTTGCCAAGGTAAAGGTCGCTAATGCCCGTTTCAGATCGATAAGCAAAGTGGTGACCGCTGTCATCACTTATCAGTGACAGTTCTCTGGTGCAGCGGGAGTGCAGATAGGTCGCTTTGAAGGAAGCGGACTATATTTAGTTCATTACCTGTCATATGGAAAAAATATTTATGAGAAATGGAAGGTTTGTTTCCAATGCAGCGATCGGCACAAATACAATGTACAGGCAGGTTAATAATGGCGCAGGACAAGGCTAGTTACAACAGATGGTGCATTCTCATTGTCTTTTTTCAGCAGACTATGTGTAGTGAATTGGGTGGGGTTGTTATCTTTGGCACTATAGCCTGACACCTGAGTGATAAGGTGCCCAGCGGCGATACTTACTAATTCGTTGATATGATAAACTGGATGTTCTTCTGCTTGCAGGCAAGAGAATGCTACTGATAGTATATTTCAGACCCACCCAGCCATCATATCCAGTGTTAACAAATCATAAATGCTTCAAGAAAAGTTCAATGCCAAATGGTGCAAGCATAAGTGTCGCACTCAAGAGTGGATGTTCATATGGCAGGAGTCGTAAGCCAGTTTTGACCTTTTATAACCAAGCATGGTGCCATGTCTTTTCTATCAGTGACATTGAACATGGTGCACTGAATACATATCACTAGTTTGATAGACCACACAGCTGCGGTGGGTAGATAACTGATGTTTAGTTACTGTACAAAGTTTAAACAGGCTGTTCTCCTGGCGGAAGCCGCAGTGCCTCCTTACGCCATGCTTGCGTAAAAGAAGGGCAGGACCCAAGCTTAGTTTCAGACGCCAGCCTGGGAGTGTGGTTAGCGTGGTCTGACAGTCGCTCATTTAGCTTGGATGGATACTCTTATGTTCTTTTGTGCTGGAAGTCTCTCTGGATAAGAGAGTCTACTAAAAGTATGTAATGGAGTGTAGTGTAATGCTGTGCCTCTTTGTGGCGGCCGGAACACAGAATCCTGTCCTTAGTGTTGGTCTCACAAAGAAAGCAGACCGAGAACAGAGTGAACTTTCAGTTGTTTACCATTTCTCAGACTAACACATGTACCTTGCTGCCATGGCCTGAAACAAATGACCCAGGGCCCGGAAAATAACAATGTATAGAACAATTGTACTGTGCTGACATTAACAGCTATGCTGTACAAAACCATAAACTTAACACTTACCTTAAGACCAAAATGCTATTTTCACTCTGTCCTACGGAGCCTCTTGATCTCATCGGACGGTCACTCTGACCCGTAGTGGTCTCTTGCTGCATGCGGAACTCTGTTAGAGCAGCTGCAAATATCTGAGAATCTGTGTGTTTGTGTGTGTGTCTGTGCTTCTGTGTATGCGTGCATGTGTGTGTGTGTTATTGCTGCGCGTGTACGTGTGTGTGTGTGTGTGTGTTATTGCTGCATGTGTGTGTGGGCGTGCGTGTGTGTATCGGTGTGTGTGTTTGTATTGCTGTGTGTATTGCTGTGTGTGTGTGTGTATCGCTGCGTGTGTGTATCGCTGCGTGCGTGTGTGTGTGGGCGTGCATGTGCGTTGCAGGCACGGCAGCAGCAAGCGGAGCTGGCCCAACAGGAATGGCTGCAGATGCAGCAGGCTGCTCAGCAGGCCCAGCTGGCCGCCGCCGCCTCGGCCAGCGCCACGCACCAGGCCGGCTCCTCTCAGGACGAGGACGAGGAGGACGACATGTGACCCCGCGCGTCGTGGCCCCGCCCCCCGGCACCCGGCGAGGAGGGTGCGGTCTGTGCCTCCTCGCAGACGGGCCAGGACATCAACAGTGTTGTGACTTGGGGACCCTCCTGCCCCCAACCCACCCCGTCTGTCCAAACTGACTTGTACCCTTTTCTTTTCAGCTATGAGGTTTTCCTTCTGTTAGACTCTGTTATTTCGGAGCTGTCTTGTCAGCTGCATACCTCCAGTATCTCTCACACACACACACACACTTTCTCCCACAGTGTGATTAGTTGGCATAATTTGAAAGTTCAAGATTCGTAGCCATCATCTCATTTGTTTTTGTCAACCCTCTTCGTTTATCCCGGGATTTGTAAGGATTTGTCTTAGATTTGTCATGTTTCTTATGTGTTGGATTAAAGATGCATCAAGGCGGATGCAGTAAAGGATGCATGGTTGGCAGGGTCATTGTAGGAGGGAGCAGAGTTCTCCAGACATTGCCCTCTTTTTGTTAATGTTATGGATTTTTTTCTTTTTATTTGATTACAATTTTCAGTTAAACAATTGGTGCAGGAAAGTGTTCTTGTGTAAGAGGGTTTTTTTTCCCTGTCCAAGTCTCACTGAAGTTTTTTTCTTTTTTTTTGTAAATTTAAATAAAAATGTGACTATGACCTTTAGGCATTTTTTAAAGTCACAATGTTGTGTATTTAGGGTTAGCCCCTACTCCCCATTCAGTATTGCAGTGAAAGTAAACCCTAACAGACATAGGAATTACACTTTTTGTCTGGTAGAACCAAAGAGAAGACGACGACACACAGTAATAAGGTGGATTTAAACTTGAAATACTACGGATAGTCATGGTGTGTGCGCCCTCTACAGGTGGTGCTATGTAGCTACATCAAAAGGACTAACAAGACCATAGTTAAAATCAGTTTGACATCTAAGCAGGTGTGTTTCTGGAAGGGATGTGTAAAAGTTGCTTCATGGATGAGTGGTGATAAATATTGTGATTTGTGATTGCTGACCATAAGGACCGTTGTCATGCCTTCTCACAAGCTGTATTCTGAGCAATAAAGTCCACCCGTTTTATACAAAAAAAAACCTCAGTGCTTTCTCACCTCTCTGGCTGTGAATCGATGTGTTTAATCTGAAAGATCTCATAGCAAACCACAGAAATACTTAAATGCATCTTATTTTTACACTTTAATTTGGGAAGGTGTAACAGCAGTGTGCCAATCTGAACATACAGGCCTCTGGTGGCAATCTCATTTCCCTAACCATGGGACCATACGGCTGCCTCAGGGCAGTTATCCAGGGTAATATGCAAACCTTACAATCACACATTGTTTGCATTCTGTAACCTGGCTTTAAGGACAGCTGAACCAGATACATCAGCAGTATCCATCTAGGATCTGAATGTACAACCCTCAGTTCCAGGGTCTAGTGCAGGGTAGACTCCACACTACCTTCCTCCAAGGCAATTCTTACTCAAATTTCATAACCCAATTATGCAGATAAATGTTAAATTCTTAACAAACACATATGTTGAACATTGATCAACTCTGTTGGTATCTGTTGTTCAAGGCTAATGACTAATGGCAAAAGTACATAAATCATAATTAATTAAAATTAAATGAAAACACTTCATTTAAAAACTGGTGGTGAGCATTTTCCCTCTGTGATTCTCCTTGCAATTCCATTTCCTGGCCACAGGGTGATGCTGCTGTAAAAGAAGTCTTGCTGTAGATCCTGTGCAGCAGTAGGGGCGTGGTGTTGTGAGATGTCCTTGGTATTTGATGAGGGTCCTGAGATTGAACGCTTCGTTTCAGGTTGGCTTGATCTCTACTGAAGTAAAAACTTGTGTTCTCGCTGATGCCTTCTGCTGGCAAGGGAACTGACGTAAATCCTCGAGCGAGAGCAGCCACGGTGACATCATCCATCTGGGACAAATTGATAAAACAGCTGGGTTTGAGCGCGTTCACGCGGAATGAAGATGATGAGATAAAAGCTTTTCCATTTTTGGTACCGCGAAGCGTAGGTGCTAGAGATTAAAAATTGATGCAATACTGATTATTAGGAGATGACAATATGGACTGTCTTTTATGTACTGGAACAAAAAAAAAACTAGGCAATGTCTACCTAATGCTTGAACTCCTCTCAGTGGATTCACTGCTGCCGTTAGTTATCAGCCCTAGACAGACAGGAAGTAGTGACCTTTCCATTCAGCTTCTGAGTATTTCAATTGTGGCTGAGACAGTAGGCTGTTAAGTAGTATACCTACCCTAAAGTGCTCAGATATAACAGCAACCCTGCCTGTGAAACACGACCACTGCATAGAGCAAATAATTCACCTATTCCATTGAATTCCTGTTCATGTTTTGTGCTGTAATTAACACTGCTGTCCGGGTGAAAGTTTTGATTCCCACGTTTCCGCGAGAAAGGTTTTTGTTCAGAACAATTACCGTATGCTGCCAAGTGCTTCCTCTGCAGAGAGTCTTCACGATAAAATAAATGTTTTTTTACTTTCAAGATACTTTTAAAAACACATTTTTTACAGACTTTAAAGAACATTTTGATTAAATTGCTCGACTTCTAATCTATACCACATTTTGGGCAAAAAACTCTAGTAATTTAACACAGAGGTCATTTTGCGCCCAGGGTAAATAAACAGGCCCGGAAGTGGTTTTCTTTTTAATGTTGCGTCGAAGTAATGTTTAGCGTGAGTCATTGATAGCGCATAGTTGTACTGGAACATCTGTTTGTTTGCGCTGTCACGCGTATTTTATGTTTGGTTTTTCAAACCACAGCTTGGTAAAGTTTTAGAATTACGCAATCCACAACCACACGCAAAAAGATAAACGATAAACATTCTAAGTGAGTATTTTCATTAAACATCACAATATATAGAATATTTCCTTGTGATAATAAAATGCGAACGTTTAACATTTTGAAAATTGTACTGATACCGATGGTTTTATTTTTTACTTCATATACGGAATTCCCTAACAATAATTATCCTTTATTATTAAACCATACATTTCAAAATCTATCATTCATGAAACATCACCCACACCATTAATGTTTCGCACATATTCTCCCAGTCTCTTTGCATCTAATATCCCTGTAGAGTTAACCAAAACAGTCGCCTTTAGACAAATTTGACATTAAAGACAAAGAATGCTCCACACTTCTCGGTTTTACCTAATGCTGATTTTGGGGCAATACGAATAAGGCTCTATATGTTAAAATAAATAAATAAATCCCTCTCAATTGCCTTGTCTGCGTGTCAGATGGCCAATTAAATAGCTTTCTCCGGCCAATTAGAGAGGCCTGGGGAAGTATTTCCGTAGGGAGCTTCGTTTTTTATCAGAGGACCCGAGCTGGTTGCAAACACGACCCTTTCGGTGCGAGTGGAAAGCGAGGGGCCAATCTAAATATTGTTGTACAAAGAACTGCGTCTCTGCATGATCCTCTCGAGGACACTGCAACATCGCCGCGGGAGCGTCTATTCGGGCTTTGTGTCCTAACTGCCCCAGGGGGGCTCCCGAAAAACTCCCACGGAATAGTTAGGCCTATCCAGATCCGCGCATTGAGGGCCGCAGCAGGAGAGCGGTGCATTACTCCGGTCGAGCGCCGCGAATTCCGGAGAGCTCTTTCTGTCCTCCGCGCAGCTGGTGGCGGGGGGATATTACAACATGAAAGCGGCGCTGTCAGTCTCAATCATTGTTACTCGCGCTGCTGCATTCCAGAGGTTCTGCTGGCCTCCATATTTGCTTGTAAAAATCCACAGAGACTGAAAAGGCTGGTGCAGGAATTCGAATTCAATTTTCGGCTCATTGCACTCGCCGTCATGATACGGGCATTTATTCCGTGTTCGGCTACCAGCGCGCACACAAAAGCAATTGAGAATTTGCAGCATCGGTTACATTTTGCTCTCGTATGTAAAATTGCCATTTATAAATGTCTACCTGTATAGTGAGGGCATTTTTTCAAAACGTATAGGGTAATATACAGTATATGTTCACTGTTCATGTGCGACCTCGTAAAATATGCTAACTTTGCTACCAACAGTAGCTTAGGGGATTCGAATCTACCTCTTTCCTCGCAATTGCCGTGAATATTGCAATGGCAAGAGTTCACACCAAGTCGTGCCTAGCGCAGAACAACCATGTGAATGCAAACATTTTGTATCGAGAAAAACGTCTGAGTCAGTGTGATATGATGAAAAAATTCCGGCTTACAAAAAAGTAAGTGATCACGAATTTGTGTACCCAACAATCTTTATTATCGCGCACTTAACACAAAGGTCAGCACAACCATACTATTTGTCACCTTTTGCAATTCGATTGCCACAAATCGCTTTGTGCATCACGGACAATTACTGCGAGCTGCCCAAATAAAACAGACTGATTTAATTATTCTATAACCTCATATATTATATAAATAATAAACAGATAAATAACATTTCCTAAATAGAGAATCATTAATCAACTTTGAGAAGGGGATACGGCTACATTTCTAGTTACATGAACAATAATCTCAATGTGGCTTTTAATTTGTGGTTTTGGTTAACCAATAGGACTCCTAAATCCCAGTTTTATCCAAACTGAGGAACTGAGGTCAAGGTGCATGAAACCTTTCAAATTGATCCACCCTGAGCTTGTTTAAAGACTCAAGTGTGAAAGAAACCCCCATCCCTTGACACATCAGGACAAAAGGAATGAAACCACTCCATCTGAGAAAATGAGTGCACCAAAAACATTTAGATACCCTCAATAATTATGATGGACATACCAAAACAAAGGTCCATCGATGAACAGGAAAGATTGTTCTCAATGTGATCATAATATGCACTTGATAGTTAACCTGAATGAGCACCAGGCTGAGAATGATGGTCATAAGATACCCTATGATCCAAAGTGAAATGACACAAGTGGAGTGTTTTTGGCATGAAGATATACTCAGAGAACAAACAGACCTAAATAGAATGTTTAATGGTTTTATATCCTGTGCTTCCTAATGTAGCACCCTTAAAGACATTATTTAGATACACTTTAGACACAGACAATATTTAAAGTGTTACATTTGATTGAACAATAGATCCATAGAAATCTATTATGGGTTTCATTTATGAATTATATGATAGAACCATATCACTAAACCACAAAATAATTTACAGGTGGAACCATTTAGCCCTTTTAATGAAACAGCCTATGTGATGTGATTTATAAATTATTACATATAACACTTTCACTGTTCCAAGCGATTCCTTATAGGACTATTACAGAGGTTGAAAATGATAATTATCACCACTGTTTCTGAAATAATATGTAATTTATTATTTACAATGTATTATAATTTACCAGACACCTATTTTACTAGACACTTATTGAGGGCTACTGACAAACCATGAGACAATGGTTAAAATAATGCATGCAATATCAAATAAAATATGATCGAATTATATCTGAAAACCTATTTCAGAGGAAGACAATTCATGATAAATGAATGCATATTATATGTGCACATAAAATTAATTATAAGCTCACAAAATACCTTGCTGTAGGATTTGCAAAATAATTTCACATAAACATTAATTGCAAAGAAATGCATGAAAATATTCATTAGCAATTATTTAGACTCATAATACATAGCACAGACAGAGAGCTATGGTTACATATGAGTGCTCAATGTAAACAAGAAAATATTCATACTAGAATGGTTTCAACCAGGTTGTAACAAACTGAAGTGATCTGAAGCACAGTCTGAAGCAGTCTAAAGGTCGAAATCCCGTTTGGGATTTTGAAACATCAATGAAATCTTGCCATTTCAAAACAGTTCACAACATGTAGTAATAAACACATGCTTGAATATGGAATTTGGAATATGGAATATTCAATTCCAAGCACACTGATTTAAGATCAGATCTCTGTATTCTATTTAATGTGTCTATGTGTGAGAGAGAGATATATGCATATATGACTGAAAAATGACAAACACCAGAGACAGAATGAATTACTGTGCCATGTAATAGTTTCTACTCAGCTGCTCAGTATGATAACAACCAAAAAATATGATGAGACATGACAACTAACCAACAGTGTATGCTGTAACAATCAAAAACTGTTTGGTTTATGCAGGTTTATTTTTGATTATTAATTCACATTAGCAATAGGATATACATACTCAACATTACTTTTATTAGATTTGAAACCACACTTTAGAAACATGAAATGTGTTTTGAGACATTCTGCTTTAAAATGCAGCACATAGATACATTACTATTTGCTTTGAATTGAAATGAACTCAATGACGCTAAATTTTGGGCGTTCACAAAAAATTGCAAGTGGTTTAAAATGATTGCCTTGTTTCACAAATCATTAATATCTATGTCTCAATGAACAAGAAAGGGATCATCAGATTAGAAACATTGATTTCCAAATTGCTAATTTTCATCTGAAATTAAAATGGCCTACATTAATCTAACAGGAGAGGAACAATGCTTTAGTTGTTCAAATCACTATCTATAGCCATAGCTAACCCCAACAATGAAGGTAGATAGCTAATTAAATAAATAGTAATACAAATAACATACTTAAAAGAATAGCTGGCACCCAACAACTTTAAGCACTGTAAGCCACCTTGCCAAAAATACTGATTATGCTCTTGATATTAACTGGTTAGCTAATTATTGTAGTATTCCAACATTATTTAAAACCTTACAATGTAACACCTACATGTAAACATTAAAATTGCTACGCAAATGAAATACACAATCGGGTTGGATTGTTTTCCATTGACAAAACCCATTGAATACACAGGACCACACAGCAGAAAGCATGGTGTAATAGCCTGTGAACTGTCCTTTACTATTCCACACAGCCTTTCAATGCTAATAGGGAGGAATTGGCACCCACTTACTAACATGCCTCATCAAAGCACCTACACATTTCTGTGGAACTCTTCATTGTGTTGTAGAACAGTAGATTTTGTAGAATTTAAAATCAACTACTCTGTAACAGAAATATAGTACACATGTTTATGTTTATGACTAACTGACCTGCTTTTGTCTGTGGTCAAAGCAGGTGTCTGATATGCTGTAAAGCAGGGTTGTTTCTGTTTAGGATTCAAAGCTCAGGTAGGTGCCAACTTCATCAGACCAAACCCTTCCCTGCTTCAACTAGAGTCAGCTCTGAAAAATTAATATAATTGCTTCACATTTGCCACATGTAACTGAGAAGGTTGGTTTCCCCTGTATGTGGCAGCCACTTACTGTGGAGCTGGGATGTCACACAGGTAGAGGTTTGGCCAGAATGCAAAATATCTAATACAGAGGACTTGATAGGCATTTGTTATGCTAATTTTCTTCTTTTCTCACTTCCTGGAATTTTTAAACGGATATCTGTTTCAGAGCGTGTGTGATTCAGGAAATAAGGAACCGACACTGTTCATTCGCCTCGTGCATATGGCATGGAGCATTATATAAATGATAAAGACAGTTGCAGGGGGCCTTAATAATTTAATACAATATCACAGTATGGTAGGATCTTGCACAAAATTGATGCAGTAGCTGTTCTGTTTTATACAGTCAACACACGATATAGTACTTTGCAATACACTGATCCAACAAGAGACGCAAAGAATTATAGTTACCTGTGCAAAAACGTGTTATCTTCGTTAGACTGAATTATCAAGATCAAAACACGCAAGAATGGATTCGACATTCCTGTAGCCTGTGTCCGCAACCATCGAGGCAACTCGGCCGTGGATGAGAGACAACGGGGGGGAAAATATCATCATTAAACTATTTCCAAATGCATTTTAACTGCAGCGGCCGTACTTGGTTTGCGAGTGCTCGGCGGGCGCATGCCGCTTGCAGTGCGGTCATGTGACGGCTCCTTTCCCCCCTATAGTTCTCCGTTAAAAAGCTTGAAGGCAGTAGAGAGCCAGCTACACTTCAATCTCGGGCTCTGGCGTGGCTGGATGTGGGGACACGTCCGTCGGACTCACCTTAGTTTCTTTTAATTACGAGGCTTTAATAAACTTTAAAATGGCCGGAGCAATTATTGAGAATATGAGCACGAAGAAGTTGGTGATTGTAGGAGTTATTCTGCTCATATTCCAAGTGTTATCGTTCCTTGTTGGAGGCTTGATTGGTAAGTTGAGCTTTATTCAGTTTAATGCTCTCCCGTGTTGGATCCTTTGTTAGCTGTTTGTTACAGTATCATCGACTCACTCCTGCGATCTAATTGGTACTCTATTGTGAATCGAGACGTGGACCTCCGTGGGACTCCGAACGTGCTTCGTTCTTTCTAGTGGTTTATTTTTAAGATAGGAAAGTTTTGGCCTAGTTTCAGTAGTTATATGACGATTGTTAAAGAAAGAAACATCTAGAGCATGGCGACGGATTCTGTTAAAAGTAGCTTGGATTTAAGTTTCCGTACTGCAGTCGGTTTTGGTTTTTAAAAAGCGTACCAGATCACGTTTTTGTTCACCTTTTTTCCCCTGGCCGTATTCGAGTTGAGTCCCCTTTTCGTTGCTAGCATTATTGTTGGGGTGGAGTGAAAGCATTTCGTGGCTTCTGACCACTGCACAAGCCGTTTGACCGAGGTGCTTTTCTTCCGCTGCTCCGTCTCTCACCGCACTACACACGTATGTGGTATTATCAAAAAGTTGTAGCCCTTGCCTCTTCGTGTAAACGGATTTTTTAAACATTTAAGTCAATGAAGGCGAATGCATTTGGATAAGAACTTGAACTTGTAATAATAGTGGACGTGGACTCATGGACTTTATACTTGAATACGGTGTTTCAATTTATGTGTCATCCCAGATTTGTATGGCACTAAAAGATCATTACTTACATGTACATCGAAGTCAATAGTGTGCGTTATGTTGTGCTGTGACTATTTCTATTGTCATTTTTATTCAATAGAGAGCTTGTAAATTGGTAAACCGATCAGTGGGCAGTGTTGACGATATCAGTGATTTTAAGACAGATGTGATTTTGGGAGTTACTGCTGGAATAGTGAAAGGAAAAAAAAAAATCTGAATCCTGTCATGTAATGCTCATATTTCCAAGCGTTTATGGTTTGGTTGATCATGCAACTTTAATATGGGAATTTCTTTAAAAATATTACAGTGGCATCTGGTTTCGCTTTTATCACTCCTCAAGTTTAACATTTCGACTGCCTTGTTATAGAAACATCTTAAAAAACATTTCCATCGAAAGCTTGTGGGGTTATGTCTGGCTAGAGAAACAAAACGTTTGACTGTGTTCATGAAACATTAAATCCCATCATCAATATGTTAAGTGTGACCAGAGTAACATTTGCGTGCATGCATACAAAGCTTATCCACTCTAAAGTAAATCACGTACGCTTGGGTTAATTTCTAAGAAATATATTTTTTTCCAAAAGTTTTTTTTTTTTTTCCCGGTCTCATTTTAGTCTTGAAATTATATATCGTTGATGAATAAAAGCCCTGGTATTACTTTGTTACCCTTCGTCATGTTTGAAAGGAATTTCGAGGCACTGAATTGTTAAACAAGGTGAATCCCTGAAATATGAGAAGTGAGCTAGTATTGCTGTCAGAAATTGGCCTCTTTCTCCTCCTCCTCCTTCTCTTGTCTGTGCTGTGGCCCAAGGCTGCTTTCTCCCTCTCTCCCGAATCTCTCTCCTGCCTGTATATTTCCTCTCCACTTCATCTAATCCACCTCTTTCCCCTGTGACACACAGCTGTATGCATTCTCTTTTTTCCATCCAATCTCCTGTTGTATCTGGGACCACAGCAGAACCTCTCACATTCCTTCTGTGTGCTTATGAAACACCGTCTGATTACTTTAGGGTCGCTGAGTGTGTGTGTGTGTGTGTTGGCATGTGTGTGTGTATGTCTGTGTTTTGGGGAATTGGTGTGCAGTCACCTAAGCAAGTGCTACTGAACTCTGGCCCCCAGAGGTCCAGAGCTTCTCCAGGATTTCTCTCCAGCAAGGCCCTTCACCTCCCAGTTCGGCTAAAAATTGGCATGGTCGGAACAGTGCAGTTTCCCTCCCTAGTTTTGAGTAGTTGAAAGAAAGTTGGAAAAGCTGCAGGACCGCAGCAGTCTAGGGCCAAGGGTGAGTAGCACAAGGTCACAGTCTCCTTACAGTGTATTGAGTGTCACTGGCAAGGTTTTCCAAGGGGTGGCCTGCGACTTGGCAGCGTCGGCTTCATCGGCCCTCCCTGTCTCTCTCGTCTGTAAAGGCCATGGCTTTGCTGAGGTACTGACTCACCTGTTGCAGTGGCCAGACGACACTACTGTCCGTGCCTCACTGGCCCAGCGTGTGTGAGGAGTACACCCCAGAGGGGCAGAACGGGGCCGAGACGGCCGAGGCCTTGGTAGCGTTTCGTCCCGAGGTGCTCCTCTTTCGAGAGCTGGAGCACACCCAGTTGCCACAGCAGACAGCAGAGCCCGATTCCCCAGTGATAAATTAGCTTGGTGAGGTCGTCCCGCCTGTGTTTGATTTAATGAAGCCGAATGCCATTGTGTTTGCTCGGTGGCCGGTGGCAGCCAGGGTAATTGAGTAGAAAGGCATACTGCTCTCCCTGTTATCGGACAACTTTAACACCGCATGAGGTCACTGGGCTGTAGGCCGCTGTTATTGTGGACACATTGTGCTGAAAATTCGGAGAGCGTTCTCTCGTATCCTGGGTCAGTGGTTAATTTCACTACCAAAGGTCCAGGTTGGTAAATACTGCTTCCTAATTTAAAATAAAAAAAATCATTATCATTTTTCGGGACCATATAGGTCTTGTATGTATTTATCCCATATAGAAAATGCCTAGCCCCACACACACAACACACACATGCACGCAAATATATGCACAATGTTGGTCTGCAAGCTTAGGTGGAGCAGTGAACCTGTTCTTTGCAGAAGGTCGGGACTTCTGAGAGGTGTCAAGGACTTCACCTCCACAGTATAAAAACATGCAGGGGTGGCTATGAAATGGAGTCACTCTGCTGTATAAGTGCTCCTTTCTGTAAATAATTACATGTGACTCCAGCTGCTAACAGAAACCATCTGTAAGAGTTCTGTCCAGAAGTCTGGGACGTTGCTTGGATTTTGATTTTTGTTTTCTGGCAGGCTTTTATGGGAAAGGTTAATTTTTGTGTTTAGCAGAAGTGCTGCTAATCTCTGAATTTGTCAAGCATAATCTCGAAGGGAATGAAGTCTGTAAATTGGTAACCTGAATAAGGATGCGGTTATACCTGAACGCATTGTGTTTGCTATGTTTTTCTGACCCTGTTTCTTCTGACCCCATTGCGTAATTCGGCTTGCCTTTCACAGAGCCCCCGCTGGCCATCACACTGTGAGATCTTCTGCGCATTGCGATGCCGCTTCGAGCGTGATCCTCCATCTTTGAATTTCCGAGCGTTTCTCCCGTGGTCTGGCGTGAATATCGCTCGCATTCTCGTTTTTCTGTCTCCTGCGTTCCCGTCAGACAGCAGATGAAAGAGGTGCTGCTGTCTGCAGCTCCCTCTTCAGCCCAGGGCTAGGGCCTGGTTCTCATTACCTTTTACTTCCTGGTCATTTATCGTCTTCAGGTGTCCTGAGTGACTCAGGAAGAGTTCCATTAGCTGCCATTTAACAAGCACCCACCCCCCCCCCCCCCAGGAAGTGATCTTCAGAGACTGGTACTCTCTAATTCTGTTACTTAGATCTCCCATATAGTGTGACTGCATTTGATCTTTTTTGTTCTTAATCGTGTAGCTTTGGGAGATGGGAACTTGCCTCGTCTTGAGATGCGGACAAGGTGCTCGTTACTGAAGCGCTGACGGCGGCGTAGGCTTCTGGCAGGGTTTCTGCTATGAATTCACCCAGCGATGAACCCTCCTTCAAAGCCCGCTCGCGCCGCTGGGATCGTGGCTGTGTTGCTTCGGAAGGCTGGGTTTTACTTCACAGCTCACGATGTGTTCCACTTTCTCACACTTAAGACGCAGAAAATGGAAGATGCTGCTTTTTACTTAACGTGGGCATGTTTTCTGAGATTGTTTAAAAAGGTCACAGGGTAGGTTTGTTTGCTGCTAAAGCCATGATGCTTTGTGTGAATATTTTCAAGAGGGCAGTTCCACTCTGAATACTAATTATTGCAGTTTTCTTCTATTGTTCTGCCACTTTATGGGAGGCGACATGGTGAAGCCCAAAGGCACTTCTCCATGGCTCAAGTGTTATGGTAGTCATTGAGGAGAGAGTTTCTGAACCAGAGACACAAAGAAGCATTGAACAAAGGCTGAGATGAATAACCGTCCCGGAATAAAATCTGCACGCAGGCTTTGTGCTTATGTGCTGTAGTGGAGCTCCCATGAGTCTGAGCAGCAGGTACGCCGGTGGAATGAGAGAACAAGGGTGGTCTGCTCAAAGTACCAGGCTGTCGAGTTTCGGGGCGGAACATAAGTGCCAAAGCCCTCTTTTCTGCCAGAAATGTAAACCTGGGCGCTGAGGAATGTGCCCCGATGCTCCACCGATCTCGGTATCTGCTCCATATCCACTTCACCCTCAGGCAGTGTTTATACTGCAGAGTGCTGTGGGCTGAAGCTGTTCTCCCACTCCTGCTTCAAAGGCTTCTCGGTGCGTTTGTTTGAAAGGGGCTTTTGGATGAGGTTGGGAGGTTGGGGGGTGGGTGTGGTGGCAGGAAATCACCTCAGTGACTGACCCAGCTGTTTTTGTGCCCCCCCCCCCAGCTCCGAGCCCCACCACCGCTGTCCACTACCTGGCCACCAAGTGCGTGGACGCCCGCAAGCAGCACCAGCGGAGCAAGTGGCTCATGCCCTGGGGCCCCAACCAGTGCGACAAGATCCGCGACTTTGACGAGGCCATGGTGAAGATGATTGAGGCCAATGACATCGTGTTCGCCGTGCACATCCCGCTGCCCAACAAGGAGATGAGCCCCTGGTTCCAGTTCATGCTGGTCATCCTGCAGTTCGACATTGCCTTCAAGGTCGTCAACCAGATAGGTAGGAGACAGGTGTTCTAGGCGTCCCTCTGACACCCCCTGTCTTGGTCTGTTTTTTTTGTTTGTTTGTTTAATTATGACCTTGAAAAATGGTGTGCTGCAGAGCGCTGGTTCAGAATCAGAATCAGACTTTATTGTGTTATGTGCTTTTAACACATACAAGGAATTTGAGTCCAGACAAGTGTCTCTTGTGGTGCATTCACACAATGATTTACATGGTGACAACAACAAATACCATCCAACCATCATGCTTTTCGGCTCCCTGTTGTAAATTACATGACATTATTGTTTAGCAGACGATCTTATCCAGAGCGACTTGCATATTGTACAAGTTTTACATGTTATCCATTTATACAGCTGGGTATTTACTGAGGCAATTGTGGGTTAAGTACCTTGCCCAAGGGTATAGCAGCGGTGCCCCCCCACCGCGGCAGCATCCCACTGTTGTATCTCATCCTGACTGCATGACGTGTTAGTGTTGCTAAAATGTGGGGTTTGTGCGTGTGCTGTGTGGATGTGCGCTGATATTGCAGGCCACAGCATGCTCTGAACGCATGAACACCCAAAGGAATTCCTCTCTCTCTCTCTCTCTCTCTCGCTCTCCTACGGTGGAGTGAATGTCTCGCACACCGAGTGAGCTTAACAATGATGGATGTACTGTTTTCCCTCAGTAGTGGTTGAAGCGCTGGGACTCCCAAATAAGGGCTTGTTTCCCTTACCATTCTGAGGCATAAACAAGCTTAGCTGTAGCGCTCTCAATTTGAAGTTGATAATCGGGAACACTGCTGCTAAGCAGTGGCCATTTTAACTTCTGTTTGTCTTTGCCGGATTCCTCATATACTAACAATCTGTCTCTCCCGAAGTCGTAATTGCATGTGGCAGTCTCAGAAGCATTAAGGCTGCTTCTGTAGGCATGTCCCTACATGTTAGGTGCATTACTTGTATCAATCAACCACTCTCAGCATAGCCCTGTTTGCCCCGAACATGAATATTGTAGTGGCTGCCAAACCAGGAATAGGTTGGAAAGAGCAGCTCCTTGTAAAGGGGGTTGTGTGCGGTCGCTAACTGGCATCTGAGGTGAGGTAACGGGGGGGGCCCTCGTGGTACAGAGACAGACACACAGAAGGGAGGGGAGGGGTGGGCAGAAAGAGAGAGGGAGAGAAAGAAAGAGACAGAAGGCCAGATTTTTCCAAACCACTCCTCAAAGGAAGTTCCGGTGCCGCGCGGTCCTGTCGTAATCCGCCTTTTCCTTGTCTAAACAAGATTGCGGGATTGTTACACCCGTAGCAGAGTGAATATTTTGGGGCCGTTTTTGCCACGGAGACATTGAGAGGGTGGGGACTTGGCACCGGCGCGGGGCCGCCTTTGAATGGGGGGATTAAGGGATAACATGGCCTGGTAATGAAGGGCCGCTAGCGCGCCGAGCGGCCTGGGAAAACCGTGCAAGGACAGGGCTATTCAGGCCAGAGGAGCCTCCGGCTCAGCACTCACTACTCAAGAGGTGCATGCTGGGAAAGGTTGGAGTGGTCGGCAACAGTAGCAAACAGCGAGGGCGAATGAATGAAATCTGTATGGCAATTTTTAAAGTGCCGGTGTAGGTGTGATCATGCTTACAACCATAAGATTATAGGTGTGGAATCCAGGTGGGATATTGCCCTGCGACCCAAGAATTGAGCTTGAAATGCTCAATATTTTCTGCAGTATATAAGAATATTAAAATGGTGCCTGCATGTCACACCATTTTAACATCCATGTATTGCATGAGGATGTCCACTAACCAAATAATGTTCAGTGATGCAAGCAATGTTCTATATTGAAACTGGATCAACACAAAAGAAGGTTTTTTTTTTTTGAGACGCCCCTCTCTATGGTTTTGTCATGGTTTCTTTCATCAGGGACATTTTTAATTATTTCCAGTGGGTTTTAAATTTGATGCCAGCGTGAAGCTGTTGGAACTCCTCGGCTGAAGGAGCTGTGTGCTGGTGTGTTTGCCGTTGGCTGAGGCAGCAGAGCTTTTGAATCATCTCTCCCAGAACCTTACCTGCCCAGCTGCTCCTATTTACCAGCCTGCTCCTAGCAGCTGGGGCAGACTGCCTCAGATCAGCTGCCAAAAATGCTCCAGTGTGGCCCTTGGCCTCCAGGCTAGACGTTAATGAAGGTCTTGCAGTCAACAGAGCAGGGTCTTTTTAATAGGAGCAGAGGGGAAGGCTAGTTATGTTGCAAATATTTTTATAATACACCAGGGATGTTGCATGGGTTTTGTGGTCGTGTTAAGTTGCGTCCCTAAACCAGTCTGCCTGACCATTTTGTACGCATCCTCATTAATAAGTGCTCTGATTTCAGAATGTGAACCCAGTGTCCATGCTTTCTAATTGAGGCTACTGCCGAATAAATAAGTCGATACTCTTTATTTATTTTTTTCCTTGCCACCGAACGTGCGATCCCCAATGCGAGGATTGAATTAATTGATAAAAGAGGTAACATAACCGTAAACAGAGGTCCGATCCCCCCTACCCTCGGCTCAATAAAGCCGGTCCCCGAAATGAATACCCCAGCAACAACCAGGCCTGGCAGGGCTCCAGCAATAACACAGCTGTTGAAATGGCTTAGTCGCCGTGGCGATGGGCGCAGCTCTGAGGCGGAATGTTTGTGTGCAGTAAGCTGACATTCAGGCTCTTGGCAGAGGCGGTGGGGCCGGGAGAGAGATAGTGGGGAGAAACTGCCAGTAAGAAAACCCTCCAACCCCCCTCCCCAATCCCTGTTCTCACCACAGAGTTTTCTTTTTTTTCCTCTCCCCTCTCTGGCTTGTTTCATAACAGCACAAGAGTTTCTTTAGAAATGTGAAGTGCAGTGGCGCGACTGTGCAATCCGATCTAAACCGGAGAGGCCGCGGTTTCTCGCGGCCGTACCCCGGCCCCCCCGTGCCATCAAAGGCACTGTGGAGCCGCCCAACGAGCAAATCGGGGGCCCCTGTCCGCTCCTCCAGGGCTCCCAACAGCGTTCCTGTGTCACCCTGTGCCTATGGAGGAAACTGAGGTGGGAGGAGAGGCTTCTGAGCGGCAGCGTGGATGGGTCTGTCTGCTCGTTTTTTTCCCTCTGGAGGATCCCATGACGAGGAGCTCTGTGTACCTCCCATGTTTTTGGAAGAAGACTGTGCACATCCTTTTCCTAAAACGGAGCGGCTTGGTCGTCAAACCGACACTTCTGTGAATGTTTAGCGGGATAAAGTGACATCACCCAAGGACCGAGCCCAGTTTCCCTCCAGCTTGAGTGTTTATTCCTGTTTCTGGGAAGTGTTTAACATTTTTAAGAGGAACCGGGGGCAGAAATGAAGTGTCACCTGAATGAGCAGCTTAACAGAACCCACTATTGACATATTCCCAGGGTGAGCTGGACGTACCCTTTTGGGAGTTTAGACAGGCTTCTACCCCTGGCATTCTCCTAGAAGGCCATGTCTGTGTGTCAGTCATCAGGGATTAATTTTATTTCAAAGGCCCTGTACCTCTGTGTTCATTTAGGATCTCCACTTCATGTAGCTGTTTCAGTAATCAAATCAACAATGGATACTTCCGTTGTTTATTAAGGAGGAAATTGTAGTGCATTTCAGCAATGTTACAATGTATAATACTACACTGAGTGTCAAAAGCCCCCAGAAATGTCTACATGTGCGCGTTTAGAAAAAATGTGTTGTGCGTTTTGATAGTGAATGTTTTTTGGCATCAGTGTAATTGATCATTCATGACTTGCTATGGTGTGCTCGGTGACTTTGACTTTGACAATGAGGCTGTGTTTACGCAACAGTAAGACGTTTTGGTGCAGCTGAGGTGGTTCCAGATGCTGGGTATCAAGTGTGGTGAAAATGAAGCTGAAAAAATAAAGCACCAAATCTGCCCTTTTAATCAAGGCAAAGCTGCGCTTGTGCCATTGCTACGTATGAAGCTGGATTAGGTGCTGCTGCCTGCAACAGATACACAGGTTGTCTGGAAAACTAAAGTATCTTTGGTAGCAGGTACACTTTTTATTGACAATGCATGATGGGTATGTTAATGCTGGTTTTAGATTTATCAACAGGGCCTCTGTTATGAGCATCAGACCAGCACTGGAGCTGATGTAGCTGTACAGCAGTGATGTAGTGTTTTCACGTGGCTGCAGGTGCTTCTCGTGGGGATTTGTGTCCCACTCTCTCGGCCCGGGACAAGCACGTGCATGTTCACTCGTCTCTGAGCCCGAGGTGCCACATGCCATCCCAGTCTGTTTTTTCTGTTTGATGCAGTACAGATAAGCCACAGAGGAACGACATGATGCTGTCTAGATCCTGGTGAGGTGTTGTGACTCTGCCAGATCATGGCCTTTCGCTGATAGTCTTTGTTTGTGGATTATAAAACGCAGGCTGTGAACACTCCAGACTGAAAATGAGGGTAAACTCTCTTAGCCCAGCCTTGAACAGTCAGATAATGTGACCATGTTTTTGTCTTGGTTTCCATAGTGGAATGGGTCCTTTCTGTGTGTTATTTGCACCAGTGTTGACATTCAGGGGGGTCAAGTCGCCTGACTTGAGGTGATGTACTGCTTTTGCAAATCCATAAATGTGTATTAGGGTCAGCCATGTGCTATCAATTAATCAATGTCAAAAATGTTTTATCAATATCCAAAATCCTCAATTGTATTTTTTCAGAAATGGTACATACATGTCTTGATGCATCTTTGTGCACAGTGTGTTACATATTATGAAAAACATTATCAGAAATTACCACAATGCTGTGTAATATAATGTTACACAGGGTGAGAGTTCGCTTATGTATTTTAGAAGGTTACACTGTAACTCAAAGGCATGTTCAGTTGTGTTCATCTGTATGGTTGGGTTACTGTCTGTCACTGAGACCTGTGTGTTTTGCAGAGGACGGCGCGGTGGCCACCATTGACGTCGGCCTGGCCTACCGAGACGACACGGTGAGCGAGTGGACAGAAATGGCCCATTCCATCGAGCAGCGCAAGCTCAACTGCAGCTTCACCACCAGCAAGGTAAGCAAATGGGCCCCTGCTTGCGAGTCATGTGACCCTCCGCGGTCGTCACATGACTCTACGCGGTCATCGCGTGACCTTCTGCAGTCGTCCCTCGCCTTGCTGTTGCCGATTCTGAACCCCTCTATCTGCGTCCGCGCCCCCCAGACGTACGAGAACGAGGGGCGCTACTACGAGTGCGACCTGCTTCCCTTCATGGAGCTCGGGAGCGTCGCTCACAAGTACTACCTGCTCAACATCCGCCTGCCGGTCAACGAGCGCAAGAGGATCAACGTGGGGATCGGAGAGATCAAGGACATCCGGCTGGTGGTGAGTCCCAGCACGCCTCCGTCTGCTTTCAGACCTAATTATGCAAGCGTGTATCCCTCAGATGTGCGAAACCTAAATGATGCAAGTGTGTAAGTCTCATGAAAGTAAATGCACACAAGGAGTAGCTTGGAGCACGCTGCAGCCTCAATTCCATCAAACGGAAAGCATGGCATGCAGGCCAATCAGAAAATTATCATTTGTGATACTGTGGGCTCTACAGTCTTCAAACTCCAACCATATTAATAATTTATGGCAAGAGCATTAATCAATATCCAAAATCTATACCCCGTTTTGTTTTTTTTTTTTTAAACATGCATATGTATTTGTACCTCATGGTATATAAAATTTTACCTGTTGTAACATGTTATACTGTTTTTATTTGATAATGATAATTATAAGGCATAGTCAGTTTTATTTAATGAAAGGTGGTAAGCAGGATGGTATGAAAGAGAGTGCTTATTCTTTTCCAGGTGTTGTGCTCCTCCTTTCATTTCTGCCTGAAACAAAAATCAACAGAAAATGTTTCAGTATCTAGTATAAATCCTTTAACGTGGTTATACCAGTGTTTTCCAGAAATTTCTTTTGAGAGTAGTACACTGTTGTGCCCTGACTACACATATCACCAATCAGAATATTTTCATCTTTTAAATCTCTTAAAAGAAAAAGAAAAAAAGAATAAAAAAAAAAAAATCTGATACTCAGTGGTGCTCAAGCATGGTTCTACCACCTTCATAATATAACCGAATGTGAGAACAGATATGAACGTTCTTGTTCTGTAGCGAGTAATGCATTCCGCTCTTTTTCCCCCACAGGGCATCCATCAGAACGGGGGCTTCACCAAGGTGTGGTTCGCCATGAAGACATTCCTCACACCCAGCATCCTCATCATCATGGTGTGGTACTGGAGGCGCATCACGCTCATGACGCGGCCCCCCGTCCTGCTGGAGAAGTAAGCCCCCCCCCCACAGGAAGCTGCACAACTGCTGCTAATGCATGTCAAGTGCCACGCTGTGACTGCTCGCACCCCCTCCCTCTCGGGCTGCGCGTCCGGGGACAAACGCGCTGAAATATTGATATGAAGCGCCAGCGCCCCGCTGGACAGAGAGCCCCGAGGCACCCCTCGGGGTGAACCGTTACGTCTTTATTATAAGCCTCAGAATGCTTGTGCCTTCTGACCGCTTCATGATAGGCACTGGTAAATGTTCATCAAGGTTTATGTTAACTGACATTGCCTTTGACATTGGCGTCTGACCGTGTTTTAGGAGCAGATGTAGAAAGCCGTGAACAGTCGTCATACCGCACCTTTTGGAGTTTTGCAGCCATTGTGCGTTTGTTATATAGGCTGTCTAATGTGCGCTGCAGAGTCTTTTCCATTGTTGCAGTGCAGTTGCAACAGGGCAAGAACGAAATCTAAGCGAGAGCCAAAACTCTTGATACGTACCGCTGCTAAAATGCAGCACTCCGCCAGCGTGTTGGAGCCGCTGAGGCAGTCGTGTTGCTGTTACACAATAGATGGGCCCTTTTCTTCTTTTTTACACAGGCACTCATCCTTCTACCTATCAGCTCAGAGATGCTCGTTCCCAATGCATGAGAGCTCTAGAGCTGCATCCCTAGCAGTATCTGGGGGGTGGAGGGGAAGGGGGGGGGGGTGATGATTTTTTTATGCTGTAAAAGCTTTGCCGGTTGTCTGATGTCATGCTACTCCACGGGGGCATCAAGATGGAAATCGGAGACCTTTTTAAACTTGAGGGGGGGGTTAGGGGGGAGGTGGAGAGACATGCCTGCATTTCAGGTGCTCTCAGCTGTAACTCTTGTGGGAATGGAGCCAAAGCAAGCTCCCACTTGACCCAAGTGCAGGTTGGCAGACATTGTTGAATAAGCTCGAATTTGACTGAAAGCACCACTGGCCAATGACTGCGGTTTATGTTCCAAGTTATTACGCCCCTACGCCTCCGGCCTTGGCTTGCATCTCAGAACACACACGCATTTTAAATCAATTTATCAGTCTCCCTGTTGCCGGGTTTGCCATATGCCTTTACTGCTCCATGACCACTCTCTTTCCTCTCCTTTTTGGATGAGCTGTGTGGATTCCTTGTTGTCTGGATGAATTCCTGTCCACTTGGGTTTGCGCTGGCCCAGGTTAACTGTGCTGTCCCTAGCGAGCAGTTTGCTCTTGGAACAGACATGCAGAGGCACTGAGATTTCGTCTATCGGTTCCGCTGTCGGGGACCCTTAATGGATTAAGCTCTGGGGAGGCCCCGACGCCTGCGCCGGTCCCATTTTAAGCATTACCCGTCTCAGCCCCCGCCCCCGCCCTCCCTGCAAGCGTGGGACATTCCTCGCATGCCAATGCAATGTGGTTTCTCTGTTCCTCCGCTCCACGCTGAGGTATTTCTCGACATTTAGCTGGCTGGAATGCGATTCATGTTTTCAGGAGTCAATTTTTAGCCCGGCTGATTCCCGCCCCCCAACACCCCCCCCCACCAATTACCCCTAATCTTGCACCAGCAGGCAAAGCAGATCCTCATGCTCTTTGTGGCCTCACTGTTCCATTCTGTTGTTTGATGTGGGGTCTTGCGTTCTGTGTGTGTGTGTGCGTGCGTGTGTGTGCGTGCATTTTCAGGGTAATCTTTGCACTGGGCATCTCCATGACCTTCATCAACATCCCGGTGGAGTGGTTCTCGGTGGGCTTCAATTGGACCTGGATGCTGCTGTTCGGGGACATCCGGCAGGGCATCTTCTACGCCATGCTGCTGTCCTTCTGGATCATCTTCTGCGGAGAGCACCTGATGGTCCGTACCGCCACGTCCCAGATCAGGCCTCTGCACTGCATGGCTGAAGAAACTGTACAGAATGTGGTGTTCGTGGTGGTGGTGGGGGTTTGTTGGCTCTGAATAGGGGAAATTTCTACTTTGATTTTAGTAGTGCTGAGAACCACAAATGTGATAAGGGTTTCAGTGGAGGTTTGTACGATGATGCAACCCTGAGGTTTTTCAAATTCCATTCCTCTCTCCCGAGACAGGATCAAACGGAAAGAAACCGCTTCGCGGTGTACTGGAAGCAGGTTGGGCCCATCGTCTTTGGTTCCTTCTGTCTGTTCATCTTCGACATGTGTGAAAGGTGAGCCTCTCCCTGATCTGCTGAACCTCTCAGAGGTTCTTTGTGAATTGTGTGCGAAATGTAATACCTGCTTGATTTGTTCTGTAAAAAAAAGAAAAAAAAAATTACCCCTTCGGAAAGATCTTGCATTTTATAACTCAAACCATTCCCTTAGATCAGTTTTCAAAAGTTGCTATGGTATCAGTTAAACAATATTTTTTGTTACTCATAGTAGTACAATACTTATATTAAAATAAAAATAAAATAGTAAAAAATAGTAACCAATAGTAATGGCAAACAGTTACTATTGTTTGCACTTACACCATTCTGCACTTAAAAGTGTGCAAAACCTTACAGACAGTTGGGGGGTATTAGGCACAGGGGTTTATACAGCAAGGAGTAATTGTGACAGTTGACAGTTGGCCAGCTGGACTGACTGCTTGCCCCGGTGATTTATGGGTAATTCAGGGGAAGGTGGCAACTCTGACATGGATGAGACAGATTAATGGCGCTTGGCAGAGGGGTTTGGAGGTGGATGTGTGGGGATCCAGGAGCTGCAATAAAGAAAAGGCGAGCGTTCCCCTGCGCCAGTGATGTCACTCGGCCCCACGGATGAAAATGTCACCCGGCAATTCAGCTGGGCGTAAATCACGCCTGGCGTGCACTGGGACAGCTGGCGGGACCTTTCCGAGATTGATTTCTCTTCGCTTCTTGGTGCCTCGTCACCTCTGCTGGCAGAGGGAGCCCAAATGGTGATTTCTGTGAGCACAGGGAGTACGCTGCAGAATTGGTTTGGCTGCAGGGAGGAAGTCGCTCAAATAATGACTTTCTCAAATCTACTGTGTTTTAAAAAAAGCTGGCCAGACATGACCTTTTTTAAAGCATACACACTGAGGCCTTGTATCCACACCTTTTGGCTCCACGCATGTTTTGGCACAACTGCAGTAACAGACTGCACTCGGTGCTGTTGTGTGTTCACATGCACACGTGCGAGTGGAGCATTGATTCTGCCCGTATGTACAAAGAGCAGGACCCGCTCACATTTCGTACGACCTTGAGACGACCATCATTCTAATAAAGCGAGATCTTAATATAATTAAGAGTGTCTGCAAGCACACTTCTCACTATAGATGATGGATGTATGTGTTGAAGATCTAACCTAGATCTTGTGGCACAACAGCAGTTTGTCTGACTCCAGATCATGTTCAAATATTCATGTTGGAGGTCAAATACTTTTTAAGGAGGGGCAGTGTAGTGTAGTGGTAAGGAGCACGGCTTGTAGGTTGCTGGTTCCATTCCCCGCTGGGGCACTGCCATTGTACCCTTGGGCAAGCTACCTAACCCACAGTTGCCTCAGTAAATATCCAGCTGTATAAATGGATGACATGTAAGACTTGTAACCTATGTAAGTCTCTCTGGATAAGAGCATCAGCTAAATGACAATAATGGAATGTATGTAGACACTTATCACACAGCAATCAGAGATGCTTCTTATAATTTCTGAAAGTATTGATAGATAGGCAATATCTCAATGATTGAATGAACCACCAGCTGAGTGCACAGATGTCTGTGGCACAGTGATTACTGGTAGTCAGTAATGCTATTGGGTCACACAAATAGGTTAAAGCTTATTAGCATATCAAGAGGCTGCTTTTGTTGTCAGCTTCCAGTGGGACTTACAACGGCTTTTGCCACTCTTGCTTGCAACAGTGTGGTGCTGCTTGTCCGTCTGTCTGGCTGTCTGACAAGTAAAACACATTAAGGGCAGAAGAGCAGATACCCTGAGAATATTTTGACTCAGTGTGAATGTGGGCATTTTTTTAGGGCAGCTTGAAAGTGTTTTTCGGGTAATGTCTGCCGTTTAAGAGCATGAAGAGCCAACACTAAACGGCAAGCTGTGTAGAACAGCGCAGGCTTTCCCATGACAAATACCGCCCTTCAAACAACGGGCAGTTTGCAGAAGGTCTTATTGATGGTTTTCAAATATTAGCCCTCAACAAATAATGCCTTGCTTCGTAAATTCAGGGGACACTTTCATGGCTTGGACCTGTCCTCTCTCTACAGCTTTAGATGCGTATTGTTTCCAAATCTCTGTCTAGTCAGTTGTTCTCAAGCAGCTGCAGTAGTTTTAAATTTGTAATAAATTGAATGTGTTCATAAGGCTATTCCTGTAGGTGGTCATGCTTGGTTATCATTTTGCACAGTGAGGATTCATTTCACACAGGTGTTTAAAATCTGTTGAATTTCTTCTTGAATTTCTTCTTTTTCTTCTTTTTTTTTTTTTTTTTTTTTTATTCCAGAGGGGTCCAGCTGACGAATCCATTCTACAGTATCTGGGCATCGGAAGTTGGGACAGAGCTTGCCGTATCCTTGGTTACAGAGTTGAAGGGGTTTAGATGTTCCCAGCTGAAACCATAACATAAAATCTCACAGGAGAAAAGTTTAGTTTTGCTGTAGTTCCAGAATCATTTCCATGTTTTACTGGAAATGTTTGGATTTCCACCCAAGCAGTGGTTGTATTAAATATTATATTTCTGCTCCACCGAAACAAGGCAATAAGCCCAGTGTTTTTAAAGTTCAGGCTGGAGTTGGGTTGCCTTTATTTTCAGTGCGACTTCATCTAAATTCACCTTCACACTACCCTCAGTTCTTTCATAGCAACTCCAGCTGCAACCACTCACTCGCATAAAGATGCACCTAGTTGGTTCATTTTTGGTACCTATCTAGGACTCAGTCCTGCAAAATCAATTCATTCTATTGAGATCTACCAGTTTTTTTTATTTAAAGGATTGTGACCTGCATTCCTTGTTTGAATGCTTAAACAAACTGCCTTGATCTTTGAGTAGTCCAACTTCTCAGTGGCTTTCCCAGAATCCATTTCTTCCCCTTTCCCATCTTTCCCATCAGCCCCCTCTGCCTCAGGCAGTAACAGAGTGGATATGTATGCAGCTCATGCCTTGCCTGTCCCGGACCTGTTTTATTAATCTGGGGGAATGCTTCTGACGACAAGCCTGGCAAATCCCAGCTGAGAACCCGAGAGGCCAATTTAATGCAAGTTTAATTAGCACTGTTCTTCCCCCAAAGACGAGTTTCAGAAGCGCTGTGTCTCTCACCGACGCGCGCGGCCCTCCCCTCCGCCCACATTCCAGCCCTATAAAAAGACAGCCTTTTCTTCAGCCAGCCGAGTGGAACATGACATATTTGTTTGCTTTTGAAGCATTTATGAGGATTTCTCTTCTCGGGAGCAGGGGTGGCATTTTGTCAGACGCGCTCTTGGCTGCCTTTCATTTGTGTCACTAGGCTGAGATAAGACGGCCTGATTAGTTGCAGTCGCCGTGAACAAGGCCGTTTCTGTCCCCCCCCCACCCCGGCCTCGTCTCTCCTCTGGGAATCCCCCCCTTGCACCGCTGGAGCGGAACGATGTGTTCCAGCCCTGCTCGTTTCTCTCCTGCATCAAACCCCCCGCACACCTCCGCGGCTCTCAGAGATCTCCCCGTCCTCCTCTCCGCTAATGTGGGGTGTTCCCAGTCAACCCTCGCGCTGCTGGTTTATATAAGCTGCACCGAGGAGAAGGGGGGGGGGGTTCTGGATGAAGGCCAGGCAGGTCTGGGCACGGAGACGATGGAGCTGTCTGATTTTTCGCTCCTCTCCAGGTCCTCTTATTGATGAGCATCCTCATTTGGATAAGTGACACACAACTCATTTATTTTAATGCGGCAAGTGGCTCAGTAACCGTTCTGGAACTCCGCAGATTGCTGTCCTGTCCACACTGGTGTCCCATGTGTGTGTGCGCACTGGGATAGGCTGTCAGTCCGTCTGTCTGTCGGTCTTAAAATGCACTTTTTTTTTTCTACCAGTCATCATTTTATCTTCGTTTCATTTGAATGCGCTTGTGTTCTGAATCAGAATCATACTCTATTGGCCAAGAATGCTTCTGCGCATATAAGGAATTTGACATCAACATCAAAGTGACAACAACAAATACCAAACAGTAGTGATTCCACCCTGCATGATTATGCCCTACTGGTGCTTGCATGAATTGAGTCTTTTGGATCGGTTGGCTAGGCTCTGGGGCAGAGCAGAAATCCACCCACGCAACAGCTCTACAGCACCTGGTTTGAATAGCCCCTGTCCGGAGGAACGTTCTCAGCTATGTTGGAAGGCGATTTGGGGTTGTTTGGTTACGCGTGTTTGTTTGTAAGTTTGAGGCGCGTTGGCTTCCTTCGCGAGTTTCTCCTTGACTGAACCCGCAGATGGCCTTCATCATTGTGGCCGGAATCTGTGCATGCCTCTACTTCCTCTTCCTGTGTTTCATGGTTTTCCAAGTGTTCCGCAACATCAGCGGGAAGAGGACGTCCCTGCCAGCCATGTCCAAAGCCAGGCGGCTGCACTACGAGGTGAGGAAGGGAAGGGGCCTACAGGCACCCCTGCCCAAAATCGCAGCCTAGGAGTTCTTCCGTTTCAGGATGGTCATTTTGAGTGAAAAAATTAAGATGGTGTACCTTTAGTATATGTTAAACAACATTTGCATTAATTTCATTTCAAATTTAAAAAAAAAGGAAAATGTGTAAAAAAAAAAAAAAAAAAAAATCTTGTAAGTCTACATTTGTTTAAAGTTAAATGACAAAAGTAGGCCTGAATAATATTGGTCCCAGTGAGTGCTTGCTTTGGAAATGTACATGCTTTTAATAGGCTTAGTGATGTGTAGTTTTGTTATCAGCAGTCCTGTTGGAGTTGATAAAAACTTTATTTTTTTAGGGACTCATCTTCCGGTTCAAGTTCCTTATGCTAGTGACTCTGGCATGTGCAGCCATGACAGTCATCTTCTTCATCATCAGCCAGGTGGGTCCCAGACCGGCCTGGAATTTACACTCTGATTCCCACAGCCAAGAATGTAATTCTGTACACAGGACTGACCAGATGTAATGAGGTGACCGTTGCTGAAGGAATCTGAGATCTTGCAGCAGATATCCCAGCGTTTGTCCTGCAGAAAGTCTCATTGCTGTGTCAGTCGGTAATGCATGCTCAGAAAGCCACTTGAGCAAATGGAGTCCAGATGTCATTCCCTCTGAGTTTGATGGGGGTTAGTTAGTCATGGAACACTGGCTTTTTTGGCCAGTACATGACTGCCTCTGAATATGTGCACTACAGTTCCTAATAGTGGGGTATTTTCAAGTGTCCCTTTTCAAATTTCAGTCTTTTTAGCTGGTCATAAGGTGATTATGAACAGGAGCACTTTCACTGCAGACTTTAACTTTAATGTCAGTGTGCCATCCCATGATCATCCTTTTCATTTTTGTTTTTTTTTTTTGGTTCACAGTGGAATTAAAGTTCTTAAACTTTTGCTTAGGGTCACATTATTCATCTGCTTTGTAGATACATACTATTTGACTGATTTTTATAAAGACTGATTTCTTTCTGGACTTATTGAGGTCATATTGGATACCAAGCTCTAGGGTACATCTGCGGGGTCCTTTTTGGGATTGGATCCCATGACCTTCAGGTCTGGCATTCAGTGCTGCCTCCTGCTACAGGGGTTTGGGTGTGTTCTCGCTGTGTGGTGCAGATGCTGGCCCGTCCGCTCCTGGGTGTTCATACTCTTGTGTTTTCTGTGCGTGCAGGTGAATGAAGGCCACTGGCACTGGGGAGACTACACCGTGCAGGTCAACAGCGCCTTCTTCACCGGGATCTACGGCATGTGGAACCTATACGTGTTCGCCATCATGTTCCTGTACGCCCCCTCACACAAACGCTACGGAGACGAGCAGTCCAACGGTAAGGCCGCATGAGCCTTAGGCATGACGAGTGATGTTGCAAAGGTTACCTCTGCGCAGGTGGAAGGGGTCGATAACCTGTCCCTGTTGGTGAAGGGGAGCGAATTAAGCATGAGGTTACTTTGGAGAAACTATTAGCCAATAAGTTCAGTGATGGCTGTTTATCCTCTTCTGTCATTACTGACCATAATGTACACTCGTGCTGTATATACCGTTTGTTAATCTTTGCTGTAATTTTATACATTGATAATTATTCCAATCTGCCAAAGATCTTGTTATGATGGTAGAAGGTATGAAAACCATTGGAATGTTATACACATTGTTTTAATTGCAGGGTATGTAACTTTGTCTTCATTATATCCTAACGCCTGTTTGGGGGAGAGAACCTGCACGTTTTGCCTCTTGTCTCTGACAGTACCTTTCCCCCTCAGCACAGTTTTCTTGGGGGAAGTGTTTCCAGGAAAGGGTGTGGGTCTGTGGGCACAGACGAGGCAAAGTGAGCCCCTCCTTAGCCAACATGGGTGTTTCTAATGTAGCCTGGGCTTTGTTCCAAAGGCGATTTAATTAAAAACATTAATCTCTGATGGTTTGGGTTTTCTTTTTTTTCTCCCTCCTGGAAAGCGTCCCTGCTATCCAGCGGGGCCGAGATGCTCAACAGCTGTCTCCAACGAGACTCCACCCGCCTCATGGACTCTTCAAATTAAATGCCTCAGAGTTGACTGTGCTTTTTTTGCACGGTCACCAAAACCAAACATCCTCGTGACCAGACCACTAAGGACCAATCACGAGGCAAAGAATGTGACCAGAACACACCCCTAGTTCTGTCATGGTCATAGATTGTGGGACCCTGACTCATTTTCACAAATATTGCAAGCGCCTAAGGTGCAGAACCTGAGGTGATTGTATGAGCATACTCTTATGCGCTATTCACAGCAGTTACATGGGTAGACATCAGAATGTTTTGTTTTTCTTGTGCTGTACAGGTGATCTGGGAGTCAACAGTGGAGAGGACATCCAGCTGACCACCACCATCACTCATGTGGACGGCCCCACTGAGATCTACAAGATGACTGGAAAAGAAGCCCAGGAGTAACCCCCCCTTAACCTAGCTTCACTGTGCTTTTTCACCCCCAAATCCCCCCTCCCCACATTGTCCAAAAAATTTGAACGTCATCGGTACTTCTTGTCCATGCGTTGCTATGAAAAGTCCAAATGTAATCCATTTTACACTCCCTGCTACTCTGAAACAGGTCAACTTGTGCTTTACCAAATCAGATGTTTCTCTTGTGGCTGCCCGGCTTCAATAAAAGCTGTTAGTAGATTTGGAGAGGTGGTTAATAAGGACGTAGCGCCCCCTGGTGGTACACTGAGGGACAAGATTGGAACTGGCACTGTGGTCTGAGGTAACTTTTGTTCCAAGGCACTTTTGCTCACCTTGTGAGAGGGAACTGTTTAAGTTCTTGGAAACATCTGGTACTAAACAGGAAGGGAGGGAAGTATAGTTTTCTTTATGTTGGAAACTTGCTGGCTGCTTGACTGCCTTCCAGCCAATAAAGAAATAAGAGATGGGCAGTTCATTTTTTTTGGCAAATATTGGACATCATGTGATGTGTGTATTGCACAATTCTTAAAAGCTGACCACCCTTCTGAAATTCTGGAGCATCCGATTGGTGTAAAATGTGTACAGTTAAACATTTTGATGGTGTCTTCCATAGTCCATTATAAACATAAAACACAATTCTGAGCTTTCAGTACCCCCTGTCCATTACATAGCTATCACTTCTGTATGAAAAGTAAACTTCCCACCTAATCAACTAGCATATATGTACTTGTGGAGCTCTGTATTATACTTAAAACTACTGAGTTCAGCTGTCTTTCGCGAACAGGGTGTGGGATCTCTGACACTGGGCTCAAGAGTGCATGGATATTCTGAATGCCTTCGTGGTATACAGAGTTCATTATGTTATGATGTAGATATATTTTTTATAAAGTGCTCATTTGTATGCGTAGGGAAGACTTGCATTTAGATGTATCACCAGTTGTCAGTTGGTGGAATACTTTTCAAGATGTTACAGATGTTGTATGACACATGAGAGTGTAGATTTTTGCTTTTTATGCTAATTTAAATAAAACTTTTACTTCATACTGTTTTTTTTTTACTTCTCTTGAAAATATCTTGGTTATTTTCCAAATATTTATGCATATATTTCATTTTCATAATGTGCCCTCTCTATTGTCACTGCGTCAACTGCAGAGCCTCCCAGTTATTATAATTTTAGATTTTAGTGTCATTCTCCACTGAATACAGAGGAAAGATGAGTTTCATTTTCAACGAATCCACAAGGGGCAGTGCTCTAAACACGGTACTGTAAGGACACCTTGTGGTAGTAAGTTGAACTACCAAAGAAAATTGGAGGAAACTTCCTAAGCTGGTAAGATGCCTTATTGATTAGATTTTTGACCCGAGCATTGTAGCTAATATTTAAAAGAAAAGCTGTGTAGACTGAGTGTAGTGATCGATTGATCGTATCATGTTCAAGATGTAAGTTGTCTTAAGGTGTATATTTACACCAATGTCTTTCTACAAATGTAAAACGTGAAGGATCTGTGGGAAATCTGTTTATCGCCATCACAAACGATACTTCTCGGGCTATGCGCTTTCCCCCAATATAGCTGTTGTTCTGTACTATATCATAGCCAACAATTGCAACAAAGTACGGGCTGCTGACTTTCTGAAACATTCAGGGTGTTACTTTCAGAATAAAATGCCTCCAGGGAAATTAAACCCTGTTGACCATTGCGAGTTCATACTGAAAGACTTTAGGTGAAGTAAGCAAGCAAAGGTTACACGCTCAAACCATTTAACCCCTTTTTTAAAAAGTACTCATGCTAAACGATTTTTAAACAATTAAACCCAATTAAACCATCAGACAAAATGTATGTTCCTCGTCGTTAACAAAGACGAAATGTTCAGTTGAGTACATACACTGCAGAATACAACGAAATAGTACATTACATAGCAATGAAGCTATGTAATGCATTGAAATCGCAATAATACAATGTTAGGGTACTTATATTAGTGTTAGCTGTCATCCGCAGAAGAGGGGGATGTTTTATGTGGTTACACCAGGTGCTAAACGGAAATTTTATAGCTACAGCCTTTAGAATCACTATTCACAAAAAAGAAAACCTCATGACCCGATACTCACAAGGTGTGTAGGTATAGGCTGCTTCAGGCAGTGTCCGGAGCTTCAGAACTGACCATTTAACCGTTAAATCGTTGCTTGTCCGGTAGCGCTTTCGTCATGATGGCTGATATTACTTCACTATCATCCGCAAAGTCTAGTTAACAGAGACACTAAAAAAACGAACAAAGATTTGTTAGATTTTAAGTGTGCCTGCTTCTAGTTCTGCAGTATTTCTTGCTTTCCATTTTAAAGTATTTTGTATGAATTAAATCATTTACACCCTTTGGTTGACCGAATGGTAACGTATTACCAACCAGAGGATTGAACACACAATCATATATAAAAGCAGACGCTGATACCACGAGGCCACCGGACCTTGAACTGTCTGCCCGGGGGGAGATGCAGAGACTCAAAGTAAGTAGGTAACTACTATACTCAATGATGTTGACATTTAGTCAAGGGAAAGGAATGACTTTGTTTTTGTAAGTTAATAATTAGTTAAATTATAATGACCTTTTCAGATAGATCTAAATGATATTTTTTCAGGGGTAGAAAATACTAAAACCACTGTCGTCAATGTTCGTAATCATGTTGGTATCCATACTGACACAAGTAGCTTATAAGCTGCTATACTTTTTATTAATTAACTAGAAGCCACTGTAAATGAACATTTTGCCGGTAACCATCCAATGAGCATATGACGAGGTCAGAAGGTGTGCGAAGGTTTCGGCCACCAGAGGGCGCACTCGTGCGCGAAGCGCTTTCCTGCGCTCCATTTCAGGTGTGTGCGTGCGTAAGCTCGCCTGTCATAAATGCATGCGGCCTATTCCAAGAAAGTACTCATGCCCTTGTTTCACAGAGCAGTTGTGGGCGAGGTCAGGGACAATGATTTAATAACTGCCGAGAGCAGTCTGTCAGCCTGAGAGCCCTCCATTACTCCAGATAATTTTAATGTTAGTAACAGTAGCATGTATAGTACTGTGGCACAGACCTAGTGCTTAGTCCACCTCACATTGTGAGCTTTTTCCTTTCTTCTCCATGCATATGCACACTGATTCTCGTGATTCCCTGGGCCTGAGAGAAGCATTAAAGATGTGTGTGAGATAACATGTGTTTCACAATGAAAGCCTCTCACTCCCTCACCTCCTCAAGTGTCTCCTTTTTGGAATAGTAAGGAATGTTTTGCTTTTCCTGCTTTCCCTGTGGTGTTGTTCTAACTAACACATGCTAATGGGCGTGCATGAACATGTACACAGATCATATTTTAAGGGGAAATTATCTGAAATTGCAATTCCAGGGAAGTTGAGATGATTGTCTTAGCAGTCTTTGAATTAAATGACCCATGCAAGGCACATTTATATAGGCTACCCTCAACATTCATCTAAACTCCTTTCCTTGGGTCATATGTTGTCATGCGTGCCTGTCAAATTCAGGCTGAAAGACAATCCCTGAGTATTACACCGAGTGTAGCCGACGCACGGAGCATCACCGTGCCGTCGCTCCGTGCTTGTTATGCAGCCACCGCCTCTCCCCCGAAGCCCGCCTCTGCTGCTCAATCGGCCTTTCATTTCCTCATAAAGGGATAATCACTGACTGCCTGAATATATTCATTCAGGGGGTCTGCTGCCAGGTGCAAGGACGGTCTTTTGAGGAGGCATTTGTACGAGATGGATTTTAGATCCAGTTGAAGTTAGTAGATTTTTTTATGTTGAACATTTTTAAAGATATCACAGTGTTTAAGCATTCAACGTGGCTCTTTATATGGCCGAGCAGATTGTCAGAGAATGATATTCACTCGCATGTCGTAAAGCTCTGATATTTAGAGCATTAACGCCAAACAGGTGGAACCGACCTACGGCATGGTTCCACTCCTGTACGCATTCCCACTAGTGTCGAACGATTATTACTGTTACTTTTTGTTAACGAATAATCATCATTCATTATTCACACAAATGCATTCATCGAACAACACTTTCCAGCTCCACGTCACTCCACGATTTTGGTTAATATAGTCCTGATTTCGACAGCAATTATTGAAATTGATGTCAGATATTTCTGGGATAAATTAACTCATCTGCCTGACAGTGTCAGTTCTGAATCCGGTGTGCACAGCCATTTTCTTCCGAGCCCGTTCAAAGTTCTTTAACCCCATATATTAATCCTATGAGGTCTCCTCTTTTCTTCTTCTTCAGATTGCTGTCAAGTCTCTGTCACAGCTAACATCTAGTTTACTTAATATGCTGTGTAGATAAATATGTAATTTGTATATATAAAACATTCATTTTTGCTCTTCCAAAACCCAATAATAGTTCGAGTCTGGAATGGAATACCAACTAGTAACGATCTTAAACTGAGACTGAACCGAGCCTCACAAAGATATTTTGATCAATGTGCATGATGTTTTGGTGCGCCTATATGATAACCACCACGGAGCTTGATTTTGACGAGTAAAAGTTGACATTTTTTTTCTCATATCCAATCGACAGGTGCTCATAATAAGGGATGGCAGGGGGGAAAATGTTGTCAGAATTCACACGTATTCGCAGACAGAGGGCGCCCAGGATGTGGAGAAGAAAAGATGAACGAGTGAAAAAAAAACCCTCACTAAAAGTCCTCCATCGTTCCCACCATTCCGTGTCTTAGGCGGAGCGGAGTGAAAGGTCGTCTCTCCTGGCCACCCGGAGAAGCGAGACTAGTTGAGAGTTGGATGAAATCAACGAGAGAATGTAACGCAGCTGAGGGGAGAAAAGAAGAAAGACGAACCTTTTAAAAGAGAGAGCGATCACGTTTACAGTTCTGAAGAATATAGGTAGCGTAGAATTGTCACTGAGGTGTCGAAGTACAGCTTTGTTCAAAGATCGTAAAGGTCCCCTCCCCTTCTCTTCGGTTTTACGGAAAGTCAATCTGCGACTTACGTTGAAGCTCTTATCAGGTAAGTCTGCAGTACAGTAGACTATTAAGTGGTGACAAGTCCTTTCATGCTTTTTTTTCCCAATGGCATTTCATCACATTCTACATTTGTTTGTCATTATATTTTTTCACTTCTGTATTAAATCTTCGAAATATTAACTGTTGCTACTGTGTAACATGTATCGATACCTAGCAAGTCATAATAGCGATCAGGTAGCAACTTTACAGTTGTTTCCATACCAACCATTTACGATCTGTGTATCGCGCTTTAATTGCGTAAATTTATGCCATTTTATTTATTTCCTTTGGGAGTTCAATTTGCGATGGGCTTTAAAAGCGAATACGGTATCGCTTGCATTTTAATCTTGTTTTGTTCAACAGTATACGCAATTAATATTTTCCAGCCACTTAACTAATCATATTGATGCGCTGTGTTTACCGTACATTACCGTGCTTAATTAGTAACAATATTTAAATTGTTCTCAACTCCGGGGGTAGGGGTAGTCTGTGAGAAAAACAATCTTTCCTCCATCATTCTCTTTGCTTTTCAGTTATTTTCTGGTTTCAGTTTTAGTTTCAGTGTGTGCATTAATCCAGCAACACAGTAAACGCATTAGTACCCTTTTGAAGAATTTTCTAATGCTGTTCCAGTTTATTAAAATGAACACGGTGGACCAACACTCCTCTCAAAGAATTTGATTATTAGGATAAAGTTTGAAAAAAATTGAGTTTGAGTATAAGGCACATATTAACTGGCTGACGTTTGTGTAAACCTACTGTAGATGATTTGCATACGGTACGATACGGTATTATTGGATGGCAGGAGGAGGTCTCAGCCGCATCGTGTTGAGTTTGCAAAAATCACGGAGTCACCTTGCGGTGGCAGATTTGATTGTCCTTGGGATCAGTTGTAAGGTTAATCAATTTTACTGCTGTATATCTAACAACCTTTCTCTGTTTGTTATTTATGACCACAGCCAAGGTACTGCGTTTTCACGCTGTCGTGTATCTGTATAACCGTTATCGATGTCAAAAGTTGTGAAAGTAAGTCTGAGAAGGAAAATCCTGTATGCAATAAATAGGTTAGGGCATTTCTGAGTTTCCTTCCTTTGGGAACTTGACTCATGACAGACAGCGGCAGTGTGTTAGTGTTTGTAATGACGTAGAAGCGCTATTGCAAAGTGTGTAAATAGCGTGGTTAACGACGGTGAAAGTCCGTGAATTTCTCTTGCTGGGAAGTTCCTGGGCTTTGGTGTGAGACCCGGAGCTCAGACGTCATTCTGCTCCTCAGTGCACCGTCAGTCCGGCCGTGTTTTAGCCCTGGTCTTTATCACAGAGCTCATTTCAGTGTGACCAACACAAAGAGGGAAGTTGATTCACTCGAGAATAACTTCATTGACGATGAAGTCCTCTGGATCTTAGATAACATTCAGCAGGCCAGGCAGAAAAATGCATCTTTTTTTTTTCTTTGGACAAATGTCTTGCAATCATAACATCAATAGCATTTGGGGATTTCATTGCAATGGCACGGTGAAGTAAGCTTGCGTTTTGTTAGTAAGGCAATGCAGTCTCCCATCAGGGCAGACTGAATCTATTTGCCGCTCTGCAAAGTGCTGGAAGAAGCAGACACTGTACTTTGAGTTGCACTGTAAAGTGATCAGACTGGGGGTAAAAGTGTTGGGGCAGAATCTATGCTTTTCATGTGACAAATTCCTGTATGCTGCCCCCCACCCCCCAAGCGTGTGCACAAACAACATAGACCTTTGTTTTCTCCGCATTAGCAGGGAACATATTCAGAGGATGCACGTCAGAGTCATCACCAGCCCCTCGTATTTGATTACGTTATGAGAACACCTTCGGCTGGAACTGCCCTCTGTCCTCAGCCCTCAGTCTTTTTGTGTTTAGGGAGCGCCTCGTCCTAAAGGAAGTGCAGTTGTGTAATGTAATGTTATATTCTCACAGGACACGTTCAGGTTTAGGTGAACTTTATCGTGTCATCTCAGAGGTGTTCAAAATAGTGGCTTGAATCATTCTTCTTGAATTTCTGCATGTATACCTGACCCTGGATTCATTGTGGTAGCTGTAGAGGTGGCCGTACCATCAGTCTGTCCCCACATAGCAGATTGTGTACTGAGTGACAGGGTGCTGCTAGCTAATTTCAGAGTTTTTGCAGATATCCTTGTGGAAAGTAACCCACCACTGCCAAAGCTTGGAAACTGAAGGAGACAAACTGATTGTGTTGCTACTTGTTTTCGTCAGTTTGTGTTCGGTTCAGGTGGTACTCTTTTGATACTACTGCAAACCTGGAATTCTTCTGAAAATGGTGTTAGCCAAAACACAAAATTAGCAATAAAGTAGTACTAGCTAAACAGATGTATATTTGAAATGGGTTTGAATTTGCCTCTTTGAAGATGTCAAGGGCTTAATGTTCAGTTATTAGCTACAGCAACACTCAAATGAATGATGTGTCCCTGACCACATGACACTGCACACCACACAAGAACAGCATTCAGCTGCACAGTGTGTCCTACGGTCAGCTGTTTACCTGCTGATCCCAGAGGAGCACATCCACAGAGCAACTGCTTAAACCGGCACCTCCATCTGTGCCTGGATAGAAAGTTAAGGAATCCAATTCTAACAGGGTTGGGTTTTGGGTTGGGTTTCACTGATTACAGTGCTTCCGCTCAGCTGTGAGCCAGGAGAGGAATTTAAGTTTATTTTTAAGAGATTTTATTCAGCAATGTGTAGTAGTGGTTAATACACTGGACCAGAAGTTGGATCTGAGTCCTGCTTTGTGCATGGCTCTTGTTTAAGAACTGCCAGACAGAAAATTAGCTCTTGTTGAAAGCATTTGGAAAATACAATGTTTTCATACACAGGGCATATCACCCATTAATACCGGATATTTTAGGGTGTCTACTACACTAACAAACCAAAGCTGTGGCAGGATGTCGCAGCCATTATACTGTCCATGTCCGTCTTGCCTGGAGTTACCGCTGCTGGCTTCGGCCCACTCAGTTTCCCATTGGGAGTGGGAGGAATAAGGAAACTGGGGGTCCACAATGGCGCCGTGTTGGCCGGGGCATCTGTGGCCTCACACAGTGTCCCAAATGAAAGGACGGCAGTGTCTCCCCCTGCAGCGTTCTCCCACAGAGAGTCACACTGTGCGAGAGAAACGCACCGATGAGCCCTGAATGTAGATGCCGGCTCGCCTTCCCTTCTGCCCTCTTTTTTTTTTTTTGTTTTTGTTTTCTGGCGGCAATGGAAAAAAAAAAAGAAAAACAAAACTTGGCTCTGCGCGCCTTTAATCGGTTGCAGTTTCAGCGTATCTCCATAGCTGTCCGTTTCATTCATCGGTGGCCGTTTCGGTGAAACTCGACAGCCATCCGTTTTTCTGGTGCCAGATTTGAGGTTTGTTGCTTTTTCAGGGTTGTCTTGCTCATAATGTGAAAGGGACGTGAAATATTAATGACAGCCCATAAACGAATGCCATGAGTAATCTGTCACAGACTGAGCACAGAGGCAATACTGCTTTTTGCAGAATTAACTGTTGCTTTGTCAGTTGCCTTCTTAATTTAATTGTTCTGTAGCAGAACTGCCATTTTCATCCTAGCGTAAGGCGAATTGTAAGTCTACTGGAGTAGTTGAAAGAAAAAAAACTGAATTTCACTTACTAGGTCAATGAATGACGCTCTTTATCTTTCTCTTTATGTGGCATTCAAGTCTTGAAGTTGATGAGGATGTTCAGCTCCAGTATGAGCGAGACTATCCAAATACTAATAAAACATCTGGAAAATGGATGACTTCTGCCTGAAGTGTGTCCTTTCTCAACCCACAGAATTACCTGTAGACTGTAAGAAGTATTTGAGGATTGATGAAGGTACTTTTCTAGCTGCCGGAATGGAAGATATGTGGAGCTTTTCTGCGTTGTGATCGCTGGATTATGTCTGTTGGTGTTACTACAATTTAGTGCTTAAAACGGTTGGCCTCTGTTGCCGATGGCTTTTGTTTACAGCAACAGTTGGCAGGAACTGAAGGCAAATGATATCTAAAGTAATGCAGCACCCGTGGCCAGCAGCAGAAGATTTCAACAGTGTCCAGGCAGTATGCAGGCCTTGCGAGAGGACTGGACAAGGGTTTCTGGGGAAAAAATACTTCTGTGTGTGAGGTTGAGTCTGAAAGATTAAGATGCATAAATACTGCTTTGTGCACTTTGTTCATGCATCAGTGAAAGGTGATGCTGTGTTTGCAGCCTGTATATGCTTATCTCCAAACACCGGTCATTTAATGCCACCTGTCCTTTCTAGACTAAAGTGTTTCATGAATGTGACCTCTCAGATTCTTTTAATTAACTTATAGGCTTAAATACCAGACTAGTGTATTTCTATACAAAATACGCTAAATGTCTGGTTTCATTTTTTTAAACATGGTTTCCCTGAGAAGGTCTGTGCTTTGGCGGGGTAGGTAGGAGTCCCTTTTGAGCCAAAGTGTGAAAAATGGGTGTAATGTGGCAGAACTAGATGAACCGCATGACTGGCGTGTCGGAGGTCGGCAGTCTCTCCGAAGGCTTGTCACTGTGTTCCTGCTCACTGGGCCTGTAGTGTTGGCCTGTACTTGGAAGTGATCAATGGGCCAGCTTCAGTTTATGTTAAAGCAGTTCACAGGTGCACTTGTATCTCTGGTGTCTTTACACATTTACATTATGTTACATTATTGTCATTTAGCAGATGCTCTTATCCAGAACGATTATGATATAGGTTACAGTTTTCATCCGTTTACATAGCTGGTTATTTACAGAGGCAATTCTGGGTTAAGTCCCTTGCCCAAGGGTACAGCAACAGTGCCCCTGTGGGGAATTAAACCAGCAACCTTTTGGTTACAAGCCCTGTTCCTTACCTGTATGCTACACTGTCGCCCCTGTGTCTGTTTTGAGCAGGAAGAGAATGCCGGTTTAGTCCATTGACCAGTTATACCCAAACACTTTCGCTAAACCATCTCTTCTCTGTTTGGCAGTCAGCAGTAAAAGAGGTGGTGTCAGGTTACGTGCCCTGTGATTGGCTGGTGGCCTGTTAGGGTGATGCTCCCATGAGTCACAGCTCTTGGGAGACTGGTATTTGGGATAGTTACTACATTGACCACCTAGACTCAGAGCTTGCTTCTGTTTTATAGGCTACCTGAGTGGTCAGAGAGGCTGGATGGGTTAGTGTTAGGGTTAGGGTTTGGAGTTAGAGAGCTGTTTTGCAGTGGGCCGCTGCAGAGTACAGTGTGGGATTGCAGTTGAAATCGTTGCATGGCAGTGTTGCCCTCTGAGGGTTAGCGATTAAATGCGTCACGGCCCCAGAAGCAAGCACCAGCTCATTCCCAAGCACACAGTTCCTACGTGAACATGTCCTTTTTCCACATATACCCTTGAAGGAGACCACGCACATTTTTGAGAGCTATTGACGAATCATTTGCCCCAGAATTACATGCTGTTCTTTAAACGTGCTTGATTCCACAATATGCCTCTAAGTGCATGATACTCAGAATGGATTGCCGAAAACATGGTCTTCAAAGTTAACGTGCTATCAGCGTGTCATCAGTGTCGGTCATTAGCAGTGTGCGGGTTCCTGGGTATCACCAGCAGGCTTTAACCATGCCAGAGAGCCTGCTCCCTCTCACGGCTCATTGCCAAAGTGGATGAAGTTTCTCTTTTACCACTTTGATCGATTCCGCAGATAATGACTGGAGATTCCAGTTCCTAGAACTTAACGTGTCTGTGACCGCAGCGACAGGCTTGGTTAAAATGAGTGGACTGTGTCATACTGGTGGCAAGCCCATATCACAGGAAATCTTGTCCCTAGTTGCTGAACGAGGATTTCACCTACTGAAACTGACAGTGAAACATGACTGCATGGCTCATTTAGATATATGTATACATGAAGATTCAGCCTAGATGCGGTTTGCTTCGTCTGCAGCTTTGAGTTAGAATTTGGAAGCACATATTGTGTATATTGTTATACATACGCGTACATGCAATGTGTGTGTGTGTGTGTGTATGTACACATGCATATGTAGTTATATATTGTGATGGAATAGTTGCTGAATAAGAAAAGTTTTCTTAAAGCAGTTGAAGAAGCAGTGTTGGGATGTACTTGCTTAAATTCAAGTACAGGACAAAGCCTATTGCAGGTAAATTGAATCCTGGCTTTTCATCCCAGGCCAGCTGCCTGTAGGTGTGGCTGCACAGGCCTTACCTCCTGTATTATGGAGGATTATGGTGTAATACAGGGACAGGCTGAGACGCATCAGGGCGGAAACAGCAGCGGACCAGCGCCTACATCTTCAAACATGACCATCATTAATTATAAGACATCAGTGTCATCTTCCATTTACAACCTGTGTTTTTCTAAATGGAGAAGAAACAGGCTCTGAAGCGTCACAGTACATGGGGCTATCAGGAGGTCCGGTAAAGAGTTAACAAAATGACAGTAGGCCTAGATGTTTAGTTTCACTTGTGACGAGTTTGACCCGGTTTCCATCTGAAGAAAAGTTGATAACGTTAATGATGATAACGTTTCCCCCGATCATTCTCCCTTCCTGGAACTGCATCAGGCAAAACAACCACTGCAACATGTGTGTAATTCAACAGTTCCACATTCATGAGGACAGTTTTGCCCAGAAAGTAATGTCCTCCTTTTTCGCTACCAAAATTCATTGAAGAAAAATGAAACTTTTCCTTATTGCTCTGTCTGTAGAGATATGTCGGAAGTCTGCAACCAGGAGTAGGAAATGTAAGTCTTGCAACACTTAAAGTTTGTTTTACTTTGGATTTTTTAAAGGCGCATTGCCAATTGTCCGCCTCTCCTTATTTCTTAGGAGCATGCCATTAGCCAGTTTTGACTACATTCAAACCTAACCATGTAGTTCTCCCACAAAATCCATTTTCAGTGAATTAACTATCATGTCCATGATTTCACCACCAGTCCTTTCAATTCCAAGTCAGATCGATTCAGGCTGTTTTCAAAGAAATTGCCTTGTGTCCTGTTTGAGAGAGGCGGCGTTTTTTGCTGTCATACTCGCTGTGGAGGAGATGTGTGCGGAAACTGTAATCAGATGTAATGGCAGATCTGATCAGACAGACTGGAGGTGCAGGTGAGGAGGCCAGTAAAAAAAATATCGAATCTCGTCTGTGTATCAGCAGTCTTTGTGAGCTGCAGCACAGTGTTACCGCTAAATATAAAAACTCAATAAAGGCAATTTCACTAACAGTGGTAAAAAAGGAAGGTATTGTATTCTTGGTATTTTGTAAGCTGTAATTTTGCTTTTGTAACTGATTTTTTTAAAAAACAATTCTATGTATTTTTGGGACTAAATTCAAAGTATTTCCCACCATTTTGGGATTAAACTGTTTTGCCACTGAGCTGTGTCTATCATATCATTATCATCAGAGTGGATCATTTTTATATCGAAATCCAAATTAAAGCAGTCACAGTGGGTGGGTACCCTGGCCTCCAGCTCCTTCGCATGCAGTTAGCAGGAAAAACTCGCCCAAAGCTGCCAGCGTAAGGGACGAGGCTTCATGACTGACAGCAGAGTTGCACACAGAAGGGTTGGGCTGTTGTGAAAATGGGGGGGGGGGGGGGGGTTAGGGGCATTAAAAACACACCTGACCTCAGGTCCCTGGCTGTGGTGCTGTCAGCTAGGTGAGGAAGGAATGCAAAGGAGCATATGGTTCTGTTCAAGACCAGAAGCCATCAACTTCCTAACAAGATGCTGGCCTTCTGTGTCTCCCCATTGTTCAGGATAATGGCCGTGGCAGATACCACAGCGGGGGAGGAGACAGGGGGCTCTAATTCAATAAGCCAGGGCCCAAAGCGGCCGGCTCTATGCAGAGGAGCACGCGTGGTCCGTTCCTCTCACCACCGCAGAAGGGAACCGCACAGGATCCCACCATACGCAGGGAGACAGTAGCTCCTGGCACCTGCTGAGAAGCAAACCAGTGGCAGTGTAGCATAGTGGTTAAGGGGCAGGATTTGTAACCGAAAGGTTGCCGGTTCAGTTCCCCACTGGGGCACTGCTGCTGTACCCTTAGGAAAGGTACTTAACCCACAATTGCCTCAGTAAAAACACCCAGCTGTATAAATGGATAACATTGTAAAAAAACCTGTAACCAATGTAAGTCACTCATCCATGCCAATAATGTAACGTACTGTAATGTAAAACCACAATGCACTCTCAACGGCAGCCCCCCCACCCCCACCCTACAAACCGTCCCCACCCTACAAACCATCCCCAGGTGTAGCAGCTGGTCTCCCTCGGGGTGGGGGATGCCTTTCCTCTGGCGGCTGCCAGTGGGTCACATTGTAAGCAGCGCACGTTGTTACAGAGCGCTGTACCACGCGCCATATTGCACAGCGTTATGCTGCTTGCCGCCACTGTCCTGCAGCAGGCCGATACTTTGCTGAATTATCCTTTCACAGGCGACACAGTATTCCGCTTCTCTTCTATCCTCTCCTCGGTTTCCGCCTCCCACATCTTGGCGGCGACCTGACAGGATGGTCCGTGACAGAGTTAATTGTCTGTGGGTGACCGGGGGGGGCTCCTAACGGCATTCCTCCCCGGCCCACCGGGCTCGCCCCGGTCTCTCCCTCATTAAGGTGAGCTGTGGTGATTAAGTTGCTCTGTGTCTCCGAAGTCGTTAGCGCTGATTGGCTGTTAAGGAGGCTGGGGGAGGACTCAGTTTGCCTGGGATGTAAAGGGATGGCTTCAAAGCAGTGCAGTCATGCACATGCCACACTGAGGATTTTTTTTTTCTGCAAAATTTCCATGCTCTCATACAAGTGAGAATGACGTGCAGTGTTGTTTTAAAGTCTGGTCTTTTACAAGTATATTTGTCACAGAAAAGTATATAGTTCTGTGTAACAACCTGTCCTAATGTTCATTTGTGGAGATGACATGCATAGATGGATGCATTCTGTGGACTTGAACACAACAGTAGAATCACAACAGTAGGAGGTCTGTAACAGATATATTCTGGGGGCTCAGAGGTCCCATCAGGTCACCGCCAGGCCGCACCACACACTCCCCACATTCTGTCACCACGGCGCCAACTCCTTATTGCAGTTCACTGAGCCAAGAGGCAGGCATACCGCCTGCCCCCTCCCGAGAGTCCCGGAGCTGGCCTCCTGGGTGTCCCCCGCCCTCCTCCTCCTCCCCCGGGAGCCTGCTGGCCACTCCTGAGCTTGCGGGTCCTGAGAGCGTGTTGTTATGTGCGTATGAATGACAATAGGGGCCGCGGCCCTGGGGGAGAGAGGATAACGGACGATTGGCTTTCAGTGCAGCGACAGGTTTCCCTCTGGCTGTTAATCACTGCGGGCTGCAGGCCCCGCGGCTCCGCCTTCCCCCCGGGGCCAGGGCGCACAGGAGGGCCGCGTGGGGACGCAGGTAACAGGTGGCGTGTCGGACTGGTCCCGCCAGTTTGCACGGTCAGTTTATCCACTCTGAATGTTACCCGGTTCAGGTTGCAGTGTCACGTCTTTCCAAAGGCGGAAGAAGTTATCCCTCTGCTCTGACAGATGCAAACCTGAGAGCCCCGCAGAAGCCTGAGGATCAGTGGCCAGGTTCAGGAGAGCTTTGAGTAGCACACGGTCAGCTCTGAGCACTCCCCGTTTCTCATATCCTGTTAACCATAATGGGTTCTGTATTGTATGTCTGTATCTTTTTCGATGCTTAAATGCAAGTGGGCCAAGTGGGTCAACAGGTGGGCCAGAGGACTGTTTCACTTCCACGCGAGGGACTTCCCAGTTGAACTTCCTGGGAGGAGGCGCTCTCTTAAAGAGCGTAATACCGCAGTCAGGCTGTAGGGCGTCAGTTGCTGTCGTGGTCAGCGTTCCCTCACGGGCCTGTGTGGAGTTTCGCTCCTGTGACGAGGTGTTAATGCAGCACGTAAATGGAGCCTGCTTCTTATCTTTAACAGCCGTTGGGCTGACTGACCCTCCACAGAGACACACAGAGACACAGAAATGCAGGTCTATTTGCTGTGAAGGGAGGACCTCACAGCTCATGGTATTGGCCATTTATCATGTCTGATTCTGCCACGCATGGGGGTCGCATCTAAAACAAGCGCGTTCCAATTTTTAGTAGCTGCCAGATGTGAGTGTCTGCTCTTGTGCGTGTGTGAGTGTGTGTGCGCGCGCGTGTGTGTGTGTGTGTGTGTGTGGGTGTGCATGTGTGTCTGTATGTGTGTGCTAACAGCAGTCTTCATCGTGTGACAGTAGATCTGTCCTGCCTGCTGAACAACAGTGTGTGGGTCCTAACTGCACCTTGTAAGATGGAGCTGCATCCATCCCAACCGACACCATAATACTTGCTTTTAAAACTCGTGTCAGACCGCAAAATATCAGTACACCAAGAAATTAAAATGATACGCGAGAGATCAAGCCCTTTTTTATTTTTTTTCCTAGGGTTCAGGAAGCGGCGGTATTTGGCAAGATTTTCATAATGCCGTTTTATTGGGGGAAGTGTGCACGCTGTCGGGTTTGACGTCAGAGCCGGTTGCCATGGAAACATAACAGCGCAGATGACAGCAGAGTTAAAGTTGTGCCCCTTTTCAGGTGGCCCTCTTCAGCGGGCCTGACAGGCGTGTGGCGGGGCGCCTCTCTCTCCTGAGCTGAACAATACACACTGATTTACTGAAGGAGCAGCTGCAGGTGGGCTGGGGACGGGGGGTGTGTGTGTGTGCGTGTGTGTGTGTGCGTGTGTGTGTGTGCGTGCGTGTGTGTGTGCGCGTGCATCTGTGTGTTACTGTATGTGTGTGTGTGTGTGTGTGTGTGTGTGTGTGTGTGTGTGTGTGCGCGCGCGTCTGTGTGTTACTGTATGTGTGTGTGTGTGTGTGTGTGTGTGTGTGTGCGCGTCTGTGTGTTACTGTATGTGTGTGTGTGTGTGTGTGTGTGTGTGTGTGTGTGTGTGTGTGTGCGTGCGTGTGTACATGTGTGAAATGGAAGGGAGGGGAGATGAACCTTCGGTCACACCTGACAGATTTCTCGATTAGCATCTCATGTCTGTCTGCTGCTAATGCATCCAAAGCACCTGCAAAGTGAAGAATCAATATAAAAAAACCCAGCATTAGGGAGCAGGGTGTACAGGATGGAGTGGAGGCCAGTCCTCTGAGTGCGGAGAGGAGTCGTGTCTGCGGGCTGTCTCCCCGGCCTTCACACATCTCTCCGCTAAATTTAACTCAGTGCAGGCGTGAAGGGGAGTCTTTAAAAAGCCTGCTCTCCCTCAGGGCTGAGCGTTGGACGTGAGAGCCAAGGGTTAGTAAAAGGGTGGAATAAAAGCACCATGATTTTAACGTTGACGCTGAACCACTAGGTAATTAGCCATGTTTCCCAGGCTCTGTGAGGGACGGCAGTGTAGCGTAGTGGTAAGGGCTTGTAATGGAAAGGTTGCTGATTCGATTCCTCACTCAGGCACTGATGCTGTACCCTTGAACGAGGTGCTTAACCCAGAATTGCCTCAGTAAATATCCAGCTGTATAAATAAACAACATGTAAAAATTCTAACCTATGCAAGTCGCAGTGGGTAAGAGCGTCTGCTAAATGACAATAATGTAACGTGTAGAAGAAGTGCAGGCACAGAGGTGGATGGCGAGCCTTTTTGGTGCTCTTCCAGTTGTAGGTGTGATGGTGGCGCTACCCTTCCTCTCCCTCTCCTCTCCCTGTTGGGCTCCTCCGTAAGCCCAGGCCTCTGAATCCGGCTGAAGCCGCGATCTGCGCTCCCCGGTCGCGTGTGAAGGAGCAGCTCCTGGGAGAGGAGGGAGGAGGGGAGGAGGGGAGGGGGGCTGTTTGAGGAGGCTATTTTTGGAAGCAGGCAAGCGGCGTGACGTGGGGCCCTGGTGACGCTGGCGGTTACCACCGCCATGGAAACCGTCACACAGAGACCCCTGCCTGTCATTGCGCGTGTTGTCAGGCCTGCCTCGTGTCCCTCCTTCCCTGCCTCCCCCCCCCCCATTCCTGTTTCACAACAGCGTGGCCTCAGTGACGTACTGGATGCATCACCGTGTGCTGAGAGGGGGAGAATAGCACCTCCACAGGGGCTCGTGTGTGACAGAGAGAGGCTGTGTCAGGTCAGCAGCACCAGGCTGTGTCTCTCTCTCCCCGTGGCCCTCTCTCTCTCTGTGGCCCTCTCTCTCCCCGTGGCCCTCTCTCCCCCCCTGGCCCTCTCTCCCCCTTGGCCCTCTCTCCCCCCGTGGCCCTCTCTCTCTCTGTGGCCCTCTCTCTCCCCGTGGCCCTCTCTCTCTGTGGCCCTCTCTCTCCCCGTGGCCCTCTCTCTCTCCGTGGCCCTCTCTCTCCCCGTGGCCCTCTCTCTCCCCGTGGCCCTCTGTGCTGTGATCTTCCAGCTATCTCTGGTTCCTCTAATAATGCAGAATTAAACTTGATCGCCAGGAGGCCTGTTGTGCCATGTGAAGATTTCCTCCGCCACATCGTCATAGCGACATGGTGACAGCAGCTGTCCTGCCCGTTCTTCGATCTCTTGCAGGGGACTGTGGTCAAGGGTGCTCTGATGACCAGTCCACGTGGTATCTCTGGTGGTCTTGTCGTGTGCTTTCTGTCCTGTCCCCCTTTAGCTTTGAAGGCTGAACTCTCTGGAGGTGCTGGCTCAGAGGTGCTCACTGCAGGCAGGACACAGGCCAGTCAGGTTCCACCAGTGGGACCACAGGAGACATCGTATTACCCCACTGCTGCTCTACAGCTCCACATTGTACCAATGACTTCTGTAATTGGTTTCCCGCCAAAATCCCGCTCTGAAGAAAGGAAGAAAAGGGGACGATGGAAGTGGAGGAGGAAAAAACATGTTTATTTCTAAAACCAATGTTTGGTCTAGAATTCTTCATCAGGGTGATCTTCTGGTTTGTCTGAAGACAGGAAAAAGGGCTGATGTGAAGTGAAGGAAGGAACGATGGAAGTGGAAGAGGAAAAAACACTTTTATTGTTAAAAACAACATGTGTGGTCTAGAAGCCTTCATCGGGGCGATTTCTGGTTTCTCTGATGACGGCAGGGAGGCTTAGCCAAGGGCGCACACATGCTCCGCGACTCAGGCACGGAAACGCAGAGATTGGATTCGGAGGGGACCAGCTGTGTACCCCACCCGCTGCTGCCTCGGGATGGGGCCGGTGACGAGGGAAGGGGTGGGGGGGTGGATTGGGGGGGCAGCTGCGACAGGTGACCTCCCTGAGTGACGTCAGACGCCGTTGAAGGACAGGAGAGGTCCCACCGTCCCCGAGGACACTGTCACGCTGCTGTTAGGGGGGTATTTATAGAAACACGGCACCACCCTGCTCCCCCCCCTCCTCTCCCGCTCTTCAGGAACCCAGAAAGCCGCCTCGTAAAAGCAACCGGGGCACAGATTTTGGTGTGGAGGAAAAGCACAGCTTCACAGCAGCAGTCCTTTAATGTCTGTCTAAGGCTCGTTTAAGCCTGTACTATCCAAAGCAGTCTGCATAGGCCCTCTCCTGTAGAAGCCTGACTAAATTAGAATTTTCTTTTTGAACCTGGAATTTTAATAACGGTCCGTTCTTGTTCAGTTAAAGGGCCAGTCCTGGTCTCTGAAGCTGAGGATGGTAGAACTGAGTCCCAGGCAGGATGCTGCTGTTGTACTCCTACTCCTGTGCAAAGGTACCTTACCTTAGTTGTTCTGGCAGCAGGAAAAAAAGCTCCTCTTTAAATTGATTTTTACGAGTAAGGGCGTAAAGTTGTAAGCACTAAATCAGTCAGCACGCGATGACACAGCGTTGCGAGGAAAAACCTTGATCTGTGTGAGTGAAAGGCAGGTCTGTTTCTGGAGTGCTGTTCAGAGTGCCACGCTCAGCTGGGGTGCGGTGGAGTGGCAGTGTTTCTCGCGGCGGGTCCCGGGGAGTAATTAACAGGATTGCCGTGCCCCCTGGGTGCCTTCTGCAGCTGTGAGTTAAATGGGGGCGGGGCCGCCCGTGGGACAGGGGGGCGGGGGGGTGATTAACGCTCCCAAGCTGACGAGGACCACCCCTCCAGGGGCTCGGCACGAAGGCGGGAAGCCTCTAACGGGCTGTGAGTGTGACCGGGCGCGGTCGAAAGGTAGACTGAGCCACGCCCTGTGGGGGTGGGGGGAACAGGCGGTGACAGAGGGGCGATGGTGTTGGCATGTGTATTTAGAGCACAGATTTTGGGTGCGTGCGGCATGTGACAGATTACATTACATTACACGCATTTAGCAGATGCTCTTATCCAGAGCGAAATACATCACAACTGAACAGAAGTGTATTTAACCGGGCAACAGTGTCAGACCAGGCTAACAACACTCCCAGACCAGTGAGTGTGAGCATCACACTATTCAAGCCCTACCACTAGTTAACTTGTGCACTCTGACAAAAGCCCAGTATAATGCTACCAATCAGGCCAAAGGGGCAAGGAGGTGCCAGCGCTTCCCCTCAATGTTTTGGGACCCGGATTAGGGGAGCAGCTCCCAGATGGGGCCCGGGGAGGGTGGAAGAATAGCTTTTTAATGCTCTTCTGTTCTGCCATATCAGCCCTCTGTCTCTCCGCCGGTGGAAATGCACTGGTGGCCAATAACAACGGGCTTTTATTAATGGAAAACATCTAATGCAGCTCAGGTGGTGTGCAGTGTGGAGCACAGAGGCTCTGCCTGGGAGGGCTTTCATTCAGAATGGCCAAAGCGCAGCGAATTAAAGGAAATGAGGGATGAAACGATGCTCGGGGGACATGATAGCGCTCTGAATGTGACAGACCTTACAGAGAGAGCGCAGCATTCAGGACAGGGCCTCTCTCTGAGTGCTGCTTGATCTGTGCTCAGTAGTACGGCCAACCGTGCAGCCGCTGCTTCTGGCATTGCTCACTCTGATTGGCTAGGAAGGTGCACCTGTGAAGGCTGACAGTGACCGCACACACACACACACACAAACACACACACGCACCAGCATACACCCCCCACTCCAGCTGTTGCACTTGGGAAATGGATGCATCAGCTCCTGGCAAAAAAAAAAAAAAAAAAAATCTTGATAGCTGTCTTCCCCGCGTCTTTCATCACCTTGCAGTTTGTCTGTATTCAGTTGGTCACGCAGCACGGTTGGCCTGGGTACTGCGTAGTGAGTGCTGCACTAGAGTGGTTCTGAGTACTGGAGGCTGTCAGGAAGCATTCAGAGTCCCCCCCCCCCCCCCCCCGGGCCTGCAGTGTGCCCCGCGTTCCCACTGCATTGTGGGTAAGGTGATGCAGCAGCTGGCTGGAGCGAGAACCCGCATAGCCTCGGTCAAGGTGCTGATAAGACCGGTCACGCTGATTAACTGCAGCAGCAGTTTGCCAAGGAAATGTATGTGTGTGTGTGTGTAACACTGGCACCCAGAAGAGAGCATAAAGTGAATGGTTGGCTTTCGGCTTCAATTTAAAGGAGCAGAAGTTTCTTTTATACCTTTGATGGTGTTCAGCTTAAGTCTTTGGCATGCTCACCGTTTCAACGGAAACTCTTGTGGCTGACAAGTGTAGCAGGATTTCATTTTTTTTTATACTAAGATGTTATCCAAGAGATTTGCTTAACCTTGCTTTAATGTGGTTTTGAACAGGAGTCGGTCTCTCATTCTAGGAGACTAGCGCACTCACACCAAATGTCAGTGCACTAGTCTGAGATGAGAGATGTTTACCAAGGTGGAAAGGAAGGCGTACAGTCACAGGGCCCATATGAAAAAACAGTGGGAGAAAACAGCGAAAGCTGACAGGAGTTCATTAATTCACGAAGTCACAGAATGTCATCTCAGTTTGCGTGTTATCTGTTACCATATGTCGCCAGTATTAAGCCCGGAGACGCTGTTTGAGCTGGGCAGCGGAGATATTACTGAGCCGCGGTGATCCGAATGAGGGCTCAGCCAGAGAGAACGCGCTGCTCGAGCCTTCAGAAAGAAATCACTGGCTGGCGTGGCCGGGCTTGTTTTTAGTGGGTTTTTTTTTTTTTCGCCATGCACTTTGTAGAAAGGACAGGACTTACTGTCTCTGTTTTCTCTGGTAAAATGAAAGGTAGAATAGGGTTCCTTTGCCAGAAGACGACGCTTTACAAGAGCAACAGCAAAAGTGTGGCCGCGCGGACTATGTGCTCTGGCTTACCCTCTCTGGAAGTTTCTGGAAGGCCTCGTCTTGAGAGCGATGCGGAGGGAGGCCGGTGCTTAAGTAGGCCAAACGCACTCCTCAGGTTTTTTTTTTTTTGTTGCGTGCTGTTTGTTATCGTGACAGGAAGTTGCTGCGCATTCACGATCTTTCGTATCGCAGAACTGCAGACCTGGGCTGCAGGGCTGAAAGGTCACCTGAGGTCACCCCGTGGGAAGCTCAGGCTGTGCCCCGGTCCGGTAAAGACCGTCGGCGCGTGTGCGCCCGGAGCTTTCCCTGCGGCCTCCTCTTCAAATGCTCCCTCGCTTCTTTCCGGTGGATTACTTTCAAGGTCCAATTATATGTTCAGAATCATTACATGACGACTGGAGGTAAATGACTTCCTGTGTAATTGTGTGGAGAACACCCTCGGCGCCCTTAAAATAGCCTCTTTTCTCAGAGCGGCTGCAAGGTAAGGCTGTGATTAGCGGAGCATCAAACTTTTGATTAAACCCGGTATGAGCAACAGGAAGCAGTCCTCAGGTGCACAGTGCGTGTATATATATATCACCTCACAGCAGAATGAAGCCCGTCGCTCCACGCTGTGCTCTTAGTTCCGTGAGCTCGATCCCTAATAAAGCGGCCTCGCTTCGCCTCTGCGTCTCCACGCCGTCGAGGGCTCCGTGCTCCTCCTGTGCCCTGGAGCACAGTGTTTCCATTACTGCGGGAGAGAGTTTACGTAGGGTGAGGTCCAAGGAGCTGTGAGAGCCGACAGTCTGCAATCACGAAATGTAGAGTAGCGGGAGCCATGGCAAACACGGGGCCGCGAGGACAGCGCTGGAACGGGTTGCCTGGCAACTGATAGACACAGTAGGTAATAATACAGTTCGGTTTTATTTTTCCCTGGAAAATTTCGCTCTGCCAGAGTGCGCTATATTCTGTGATTTCATTTTTTTTTTTTTTTGTGAGCTTGCAATGATGGTGGTTCTGTGTCATTGACAGTGGCTCTGTTAGTGACAGTGGCTCAGAGTTGAGATTCAGTCCATTAATACGGTAAGCTTGGCTTATGAATGAGCAGGAATCATCACAGATGAGAAAACATCGCTCAGAACGTATGCCCAATAGTTCACTCTGTCACTGCGGAGACTCAGTTTCCGTGTGATAGTTTCTCATTAGCTGCGCGTATGGTAGTAGAAGTTGTTTAACGCAAATGTAAACCGCAGAACACCGGCTGAAAAATCTGAACATTTCCTCTGTGTGTATTTAGCCATTCTGATAACACCGTCATTCATCTCTTTAGGGTTTACTCTGCAAATGTCTGGCTGCACCTATTTTGAGAAAGGCATGCAAGAAAAATTACCCTCTTAATATAGAGCCGTGGCTTTGTAAACGGTTCTAAAATATTTTGCTGGACTCCTGCATGGCTCTGGGTATTTACTTTAATGTTCTCCAGGCTCTGGATGTTTGAAATATTAATGGCTGGGGAGCAAGAAGCCATGAGGGGAACAGAAAAACATTCGGACGGCCGTGCTGCCTGGCGTTTGAAACATCCGGAAAAATCCGTGAGAGAGAAGTGTTTGGACTTCGACAGCACTCTTCCCCGCGATCATGAACCGCTTTGCTCACGACCCTCTCTCTCCGGTCTGGTCACAGCTTCCTGCCTGTTGCCTAGCAATGTGTAAACCAGCTCGGTGGCTTCGGCTCTTCTCTGAGTGGCGGTGATGAATTTTACATTTAATACCGAAAAGCTCCGCAGTGGATTTAAATGGTTAGAGGTGTATTTAAGAAGGGCCAATTTGACCAATGTCTTGAGTTTTAAACTTGAATTTGGGGCTGCTTTCCCAAACGTTAGTCAGTAGGCCCAAGTACAGTCATGGAAACTCAGGCAGGTGGCAGGTAGTACCAGAGGCAGTCCACTTCTGGAGGCTGAAAAAACTGGTTGTGTAATATCTCTGTTTGCATTGTGGTCACTGTATTGATTGAGCGAGGTTGCTTAATGGGTCTGTAATACTGCCATTTCTAGGATTATATGAGCCCTGTTTTACACCTTAACCCACACAGCTTCAGCAGTCCGTGTCCTTAAATATGAGGGCTGGAGGTCTTTGACTGAAACCGTACAGAACCGTACAAAACCGTACATTTTTAATAAATGAATGTGTCTGTGGAAAAATGACATTTTTACTTGTTTTCTATGCCACACTGCCACAGCTGAACCCTTTAGCTTAAATGTCCTGGTAACTGAAACTGCCTCTCAAAAGCTGAGATGTGATACATCTTCAGTCTCTTTCAGTTGTTTTACACTTGAAATTTGTCCCCTTTTTAATTTTTTCTGTAATTTTTTTCCCAGGCCCCGTGTTTTTGTGATTTGTTCTGTCATTATTCAGAGAACTTAGACTGAAGACTCACTGGGTCTCACATTGAATGCTTTTCATTCCGCTATCACATTACCTGTCCAAGACAGCCTCATAATGTCACTCCAGTGTTTGATCAACAAAGAGGGTTTATTAGAACAAGTGAAGATGGCATAGAGACAGAGTTCTGATTGAGCAGCTCATTTCGCCCGAGTCACCTTCCGGCTGTGAGTGTGCTTTTGGCCACGTTGACTGGAACAGGTCTCTTTTTTGTTTTTCCTCCAAGTCTTTTGTTTGACCGGCGGTGCTTTCCAAATCCACTGACCCTTACTCACTGTTGCTAAGAACAGATACTGCATGCTTGTCTGCGGTCCGATTTTCTTCCAAAATTTGCTGTGCCTTCTTTAGTGTTACTTGCAAAAAACCACATGTTCATAAGAGTAGACAAAAGCTGTTCATAAAAAGCAATTAGGTATGGAAAAAAGGTGCTCTGTAGCATTTAATGTATCTGTGAGATTTTCTCACGCAATTGTGGTCTAATTTGTGGGAATGGCTGGATATGAGGATGACTCTCACAGGTCTGTGCTGAAAGTGAAGCCCTGTCAGTGTGCAGGCAGGTTGAGACTAAAGCTGTTAGCCTGTCAGAGAGGTGTGGAGAAAGGGGTGGAGCCAGATGAACCACAGGTCATTATCAGAGTGCTTCTCGGGAGAAGACAGAGGCTGTGTGTCCTTTTTGGACGCTCATTGCATTAACACTGAGAGGATTAATCAATATAGAGCTTTTTCATTTACTTATCACCTCAGAAAGGGATCATAAGCTGGCATCTCCGGAGGACTAGCCGCGGGGAATGAATTGCTCTCAGTGACTCCGGGACCTGTGACTTGGCCGTGCTTTCGTTTTTCTGCGGTCCTCTCGGGATGGGCGCCAGCTTGCAGCGCGGTCAAACAGACACCTCTGTGAAACACTCTGTTCGTGCGGCGTTGTACACGCAGTCCGGCTGACCACAGTCACGCACCTGCCCAAGGCCTGGGCCGCACAGCCGGACTCTTGACATTTCGCAAGCGAGTGTTCTGTGAGTGAAGCTGACACACGCAACGACAGGACTGCTGCGGCTGTAAAATGTCAGGAGTCGAGAGGTGACGCCACGTGAATGTCGAAATCGAGGGAACGCGCTGTGTGTCACCAACCTCAGGACTCGGTGACAGTTTCAGAGCCATATGGTGCCGCTAGTCACTAATGCTGCCACATAAGGTTGTAAAGCACTTACCGGCACTCCAGGGCACAAAAAGTCACCAGTTGTTTGCGTCACCCTACAGGGCTGTTTTGCTCCACTTATCATACTTCGGTTGTTGGTGGTAGCTGTTTGCGGGCAGTTAATAAACCCTTGTGCTCCTGTCACGGCCCAGTAAATTCCCCATCCTCTGTCTCTGTCCAAAGTGTATTTTTGGCATGATGCTCTTGTCTTTTGCATTTTACCTTGTTCCAGAGGTGTCTCGTTGCTTTTTACAGAAATGTTTTTTGTTAGAAAAAAATCTTTTTGTTCATTTTTTCACCCCCACCGCTCCTGAAACCAAACGCCAAATGTAAAAAGGCAAGGTGCCCAGAACAATACCTTGATATAGAAATTATCATTGCTGTGAAGACCCGATCCCTGCATGACTGAAGGTTTTAGGCTGAAGTACAGTTTCAGCAAGTACATGCCAGCTTTCACAAATAACCGCAGCAAACTGTGTTGTTGAGCAGTGGCAGGGCCTACCAGTCCCACTTGTGAAGGTGTTACCAATGCACCTGCTTCCACCAGACACAGGACTGGCCTACCATAACCCAGGGGTGGAGTCTCTAACAGGGGGGTCAAAGGTCATGACCCCCAGAGGACATCTGTGTGTTTTATTCCTCTTTTTTCACAGTCACCCCAGTTCTTAAGACAGATGCTTGTGGAATTGGCCATTGCGAAATCATCTCCCATTCCCTCACTGTGTTAAGTGAGGTCCCCTAGACCTGTGATTATCAGAATTGTAAGTTGTTGTTATTAAAAGTGGTGGAGACCCTGAGAGTGGGCATTTGGAGGAAGGAGGACAGAGGAGCCCTCCTCAGGGGCCGGGGAAGCTGGAGATCAGTGCTCTCTCAGACCCGAGTGTCCGCCAACGCCCGCACCCGAGGCCGCCACACAGGGGACAGGCTGCCCAACAGGCTGACCCCTGACCGGGCAGCCCCCGTGTGGCCGTTTGTTGTGTAAATATTTAGCTTTGCTTGGTCTCCGGGGGGCAGACTGTTCTGTATCGATTGTGTTGGCTGTGATCATCGATCGGATAAAAAAGGAAGCAGTGTGGGACGGCCAGAGTTGCAGCAGTCAGGAAACTCCCCCCTGTCCCCCCTCGGGAGGAACTGTGCAGAGGGAGAAATGGCTGGGGGAACACGTTACAGGACGCACAAATGTGGCAGACTCCACTCCTGATGGGTTTGCTGGTCCACACAGTGTCATTGGGAAGCTTGAATGAGAATGTGTGACACAGCAGACTGACTGGTTTCAAAGGAATGCAGAGAAGAATGTCTGATGGACTTCACAGCAAAATGCTTGAAAGAGGCTCCGCTTGAATCTGAACAGGGAGTCCTGAAAGAACAAGTACTTTTTCCCCCACCATTTTTACGTGTGTTTGAGCTTCTCTTTTGACATGGCTTTGTGATGAAAACTGGCATTCTGCTACCCCCTGCTGGCACGACGTGTAATTGCATGGGAAGTATCTTGCCTTCCTCCTGGGTAGGTTACAAGTCTCTCTACCAGCTGTTGTCATAAAACTCCAGTTCGCTGACATAACGTCTACAATTTCAGCTGGACCATTGCCAGCCATTCCAGGCTAGACTTCATTAAGTCATCTTACACGGACACTCCACAAAGTCTGTTGATTCTTAGTGTATCATTTTATTCCTGTTTTAGGAAAGGGGTGGGGTCTAATACAGACTTATTGTGGTTGTTTTTTGTGAATCATCAATTAATATATGCAGGTACTACATCAATGTGCATTTATCATCTCTTTTTGTACAGGATATTCTCTGGACCACGTCACAAGTCGGAACCAATCATAAATGTCAGCATTCCAGTGCATGATGTGATATAAATTAAATAATACAGATAATTAAAAATGCTTTAATGCATGGCATTACTCAATTGTCTGCCCTGTCATTTATTAAAAACATTGTGTAAACTGATTTTTAAAACTATCTTATGTATCTAAAAATGGGGTCATGTTTCTTATACTGTTGGAAGTCTGCTGTCTTAGGTTGGGTGAAGATAATTTTCTCTTCTTCATTTGTAGGATTAGCACAAGTCCTGTTGTGCAGGGAAGAACTTTGTAATCACGTATAGTGGCTTGGGTCTTAGTTACATCCGATCAGATTACATACCAGCTTTACAATATTAATTATTTATCAGGGTGTTCCCTGACCCGAGACGATTGTTGGGTGACACTGGCCTCTAGTGGTGATGATGCGGCGTTGCAGCAAGGGAGGAAACGCGTTCTTTATTAGTGGTGTGCCATAGGGAATCCCAGTTTGCGTCAGAGCTTTGGAACGAGGCCCGAGTGGAAAGTCGCTTGCGTTTTCAGATATCTGTTAGGTTGCGATGAAGAAATCACATTTAAATACACACTCAGTGGCAAGGCTCAAAGTTCGAATGCAAACACTTCTTTTAGTGTTTAGCGAGAACAATAAACATCCCGTACCGCTCACGCAAAATTTGGTTCCATGGATTCTCTCTCTCTCTTTCAAAGATGCACGTAGCTGCGCTTTGAGTTCTGTTACAATGCTTTGTGAAATTTCTACGCTTTGTTTAAGACACTGAGTACGCTGAACGTACATAATTGGGTATAGATATTACCTACATATTACCCTCGCAGGGTCTGGATGACCGATAGTCTAACATAACGAATGTCACAACACAGTCACACAAATACTAAGCCTAAAGTGTTGTTTTAGTGTTTGAAAGTTCTCCAGACTGTGCTTGCTTGCAGAGACTTCTACAAAAGTATTATAGGTACTGCGCACCAGTAGCCTATACACTTTACTTTACATTACATCACATGTATTTATCCAGAACGACTTCCAGCACAAGAGAACATCCAGCGTATCCGTTCAAGTTAAATAGCTATATATACACAATAAAGGTGTTGTGTGCTCAGCGACACAAGGATAACAACCCTGGAACCTTTTCAGACTCACCAGGGCATGTGAATATACATGCCAGCCTACGGACACAGGTGTGCATTTAGGCGTAATGATACACAGGCTGACTGTATCCTAATTTTGCTGAGGGGGCGCTGCGAAGGCTGAGTCTCGCATGGCCGAAAGTAATTTATTTAAAAAGTCGTGCAGTCTCTCGCATGACTCTCCCTCTTTATACTGTTCTGCGAAGTGCAAAATGTGCAAGTTAAAGTGCTTGGCCAACATTTTGGATGCTGTTAATCCATGCGCCGTTGTGCTGATTTAGCACGTGATCCGACATGCTAACGCGACGAAAGCTACCTTTGTTTACCGGACAGAAAGCGTTGCAGTTCCGCTGTTAGATCGGCTGAGGGCGCTGTGTGCCCGATTCTGCCGTAGCCTCTACTGCGATTGTACATGGCTAAATGAGGACCTTTCCTCTACTAAATTCTTTTCTGGAATGATTATATAAAGTCTAGTTTTCCTTTTGTCAGCGATTGGTGTCCGTATGGTGGCTGTGGTTAGTAGCAGCATGTTCTCAGTTTTTCATGGAAACCGCTTGTTCATGTTTGATACTGGCAAAATGAGTTAAGTGAAATCACTTAAGACTGCGTGCACATTGCGTATCGGTTAGCCTCTGCCTTTGTGAAGACGCTGGCACTAAAGCGAATGCACTAGTCTACTGCTGAACTTTCTTGCACTTTGTGACCGATTTCACTTTCCATCCACGCGGTGTCGCTGTTGTGCAGCGCCTGCAGAATTCGTTTTTGCAAACTTTCTGACCCATTGTAACACAATAGAATGAAAGGCTTGTAATTTCCCACCACAACAGCGCCACGATCGCTATCAACAGACTTCAAAAAAGCTTGTTTTTATGCATTTAATTCCATGTATGCTCACTCGGAAACTCAGTTACATTAATTTTTTGTTGGTCTGTTTTTTTTTTGGGTCATAGCTAACACATCCACGATTACCTTGACATGAAGCTCTCGGCTTCTTGCACGTGTGTGCGTCTCGAACTGTTGCAGAACAAAAACACTGTCTATGGCATACAGTATATCATACTGTTAAAACCGCCAAACAGGCTCGCTAGTGTTGACGCATACGACGTAAGGAACGGCTCTGCGCGCGGGCGTTGAGTCACACAGAGAGAGACAAAGAGCGCATGTAGCAGCACAGGTGCCCGCGCCAGCCCTCTGTCACCGGTAAATTACACGTGCGTGGCCGGCTATTGTGCGGTCCTGCCCTGTAATTGCCATGGAAGCGTGTGAGAAAGACTTAAGCAGTGCCCGGGCAGGCTGTGCAGGTGTCGAACAATGGCTCTTTCTCCCTGCAGACAGGTGTCCCAGACGCGGGCTGCAGTCGCGTCTCTGGGGCTGCTCTTCAGCCGCGAGCACAGAGCGCCCTTTTATCGCGCTGCGCGTTTGCAGACCGCGTCGCGCGAGTGAGAGAAAAGAACGGCCGGGCTGCAAGTGAACAATGCGCATTCAGAATGGTGTCAGTGCCTTTGCGGAATACGGTCATGACGGTTCCTCTGGGCACAATCCCCCATTCATCTCTGAAAATGTCTGAAAACCCCAACGTGATGCCACAGATACACAAGGGATACGTGTGATTTTGGGTAAATTCAGAAAAACGACTGGAGTCTTGTGCCATAAAAAACAGCAACAAATACAATGAAAATGTTCTTGATTTTGTCCAGATAAGTGTTTGTTTCTTAAACAGATGCAGGCATGGAGGTGGTTTTGTGGTCCCATGAACTCTTCCCCAAAGGTGCTGCTAACGTATGGGCTCGTCTGAGATCAGAAGACATGCACTTTCTCGTTCTGACAGGCACTGTGACGACCACCAATTGAGGATCATAGTTTGGTCTGTACAGGCATTGGAATATTTATAATGCAATGCTTTTACGACCATTGCACCATATAATGGTTCATGTCAGTTCATCCCCAGCTCATCCTGACGGTGAGAAGCAGGAGTTTCACTGCTTGCAGTACCAGCCGTAGCATTAGCTGTGTCAGGCTTGCGTAAGCACTCTTCTCGAATGTTTGTTTTGGAAATGCGTTTCGGGTGGGGGAGCCCGGGTCAGGTTGTAGCGCCGCACACCGAGAACAAGGTGTATCTCGTGCGCCTGCTTTCAACCGTCGCAAAGAAGGGTAATGAGGCACGGCTCTTAGTCAAAGTATCTGTGACCTTCAGCCTATTTTCGTTCTTACCTGTTCCCTTTTGCCTGTGCTGCGAGGTTCTTCCCCTCTCTGTCTCTGGGTGCTGCTGATACCGATAATCAGTCAGGTATGGCAGGAGGAAGAGCTGTCCCCGCTGCTGCGGGTAACCGTCAAAGAGAGATTATGTGCATCACCTGGGGCAGGGGGGGCGGGGAGGGGGAATGGGGGACGTTCTCCGTATCCCTGTGCCCCTGTGCTGGAAAGAAGAGGAAGCACTGTTATTCAGGGAATAGGGATTCAGACGGCTGTCAGTTCCCAGCCAGAACACTTTGCATGGAGCCGGGAGTCCCGGGGCAGGTTTCCAGGAGCCGAAACAAAGGGGGGTTTTGGGAACCTGGGGGGACAGGTTCTCGGCGGATTCGCGGTACGGCGCGGCGCTGCTGGGTTCCTTCCCTTGTGGAGGGAGAGCACCTGTGCAGGGCTTTGTGTGTGTGAGAGAAGAGCCATTATCATCTCCCCGGCCCTCACACACACTGACTGTCCTGGTGTTGACATACAGGGGACAGTGTGTACCATGTCAGCCATCTTCTGCACTTTCGCTCAGGGTGCTGTGCACAAATTATTTATTGATTTTATATATGCTTTGCAGGCAGCTTTACATAATTTTATACCTTATGCATGTCTACTACAACTTGGAGTGTGGCAGAGTCTCAGACAGTAGACAGGGGATCAATAAAATGTGAAATAGAAAATATAATCATAAAATTCAGTAAATAAACAGGAAATGACTTTAAATGACGTGAAACTAAACCTGCATGTTAAAAAGATGAACAAAAATGGATTATGAAAAAAAGTTTTAGAAATATTTCTGATGCCTTGCATTTAGTGGGTGTGTTAAAAGAGTGCTAGAAGTGTAACAGTTACGTAAGGGGCGTAGCAGCCAAAAACATTTGAGAACCAAAGCATAACCCCTCCGCTTCCCCTGTCTGTCTTACCATAATTAGCTTTTTAATCCCCCCCACCAGTGTGCAGCCAGCCTTTGATTGGGGTGTAGAGTGTGTGAAGGCAGCAGCAGTGTCTCTAAGTAAACAGGATGCCACAGGAGCGTCGTGAGTCTGGTGCCACAGGAGGAGGGGGGGGGGGTGGGCTGATGGATGCCCACCATGCTGTGGCTGTCCAGGAGACGGCCTCTCTTTGAACTGCGGTGAACCCTGACCCGTGGGGAGCCTAAATCCCTCCTGCCCCTTTGGATCTCTGACGCAGACAGATAGAGGAGCGTGACACTGGGAACCTGAGAGGGGTGCAGCCCCACGTGTCCAGCGTGTCGGGTTACAGCTGCCCGCTGCTGTCTGCAGACCGATGGCTGTATGAGACGGCCGGATGTCGCCGCTCAGAGTGAAGTGAGCGTGCGGTGAAAGAGAGAGCACTCTCTGCAGAGTCTCCTCTAAGGGCCGCCTCTTACTGTGGTCATTCTGCGCAAAGCGTGATGGATGGTCTCGGCTCGTCAGATTATCTGTGTGTGTTTGTATGTGTGTATGCTTATGTGTGTGTGTGAGTGTGTATGTGTGTGTGTATTTTTTTATGTTTAAGTGTGTGTGTGTGTATGTGTGTGCGTGTGTGTATTTTTGTGTTTAAGTGTGTGTGAGTGTGAGTGTCTAAAGTTCTAGTACCGTTATAGAAATGTTTAGAAAACATGAACACTCTATCCTGTTTCCTGTCCTGTTGTGTGTACATGAGCGTAACAGAGCCTGCTGTTTTTATTGTTCAGTCCCTGATTGCATTTGTTTGGACATTTGTTATGACATCATCCCACATGTGACTCCTCCCCAAATGTACTCATGTGAACTTGCCGTGGTCAAACAAGGGCAGCTCGTCTGTGCGGGTCAAAAAAAGCGGAATAGGGAAGAGAGGTTAGCTGGAAACTCAAAATGTACTGTGTAATGTAAATGTAAAATGTAATGTAACTAGTGTTGAGCAGCAGTTCAGTTGCCAGAGCAGATTGCAGGGCACTGAGTGATGCTTTACCTCACCTGCTCAGGTAAAAATCCTGCCATGTCAGTGGGCTCCAGGATAATCCATTTGAAAACATTGTGTATCAAGCCTGAAGAATGTAAGTAGTGTTTTTTGTGCAACAATGAATCCATGTGGGCCTGAGAATCTCTGAACCAATTGCAGATCCACACTTTACAGCTATAAGCACTCCTTTGTGAACCGTTACATTTATAAATTTTATTTATTTATTAATTTATACATTTATATTTTTTATCTGATATACCAAAGAGCACAAGGGACCGTACACTAGATGTAGACCTGAGAGATTTGGGGTTTGAACGCTGTATATGCCCTGCTGTTGTAACCCTGTATCGGGAACTTAAACTCAGCTGTGCCAGCAACATGCCAGCTTCAGACACGGTCTCAAACATGGTTTCAAATCTTTACCAGTTCATCAGTACATTTTCCGTTGAACAGGTGAGAAAGAGCAAACGGCCCCCCAGCAGTACTGTCTCTGAAGAAGGTACAGAGTGTTTGCCGGCCTTTTTGAGGTCGCAGCTGGAGTATGTAATCAAAGCACACTTCCACTGACGCAGAGCCGGGCTGGCTATTGTCCTCGGCACAATGAGGAGAGACCGGGAAGAGTCAGGTCCATCTGCCTGCTTTATTTACCTGGATCCTGCCTTTCCAGCCCACCTCCCCCTGGCCTACATCAGCCCCCTCTCCCGCAGAACTAGGTCACATCACATTGCCGGCCACGTTTTTTCCTCCCAGCCTTTGTTCGGTACACCCCAGACATGTGGCAGCGTCGAGGTCCTCGTTTTTTTTTTTTTTTTTTGCGTGGGGTGCGCTTGGGCGTGTGACAGTGTCACAGGGTCCTGCATGGGCCCGGGTCATGCTGCAGAGGCGTCTCCAGAATGCCTGATTTAAGGGAGGGGTGTTAGAGCAAAGAGCCGCTCCCTGTGTAGGCAGCAGTGCCAGGGCGCTTTTGACACAGTTGGGTTTCGCATGCCCATTCCGCCCGCGGGCTGGCTGACGGGTGATACGTACCATATGGAAATGAGCCGGTAATGTGCCCTTTTTGGCAGCCCCCCCCGCGCTTCCGGATCCCGGCCCCTGGCGGTGTGCGTCGGCCCGGGAGAATGCAGTGTGGAGTTGCAGCCTCCACGCGCTCACTGCGTGGAATTCTTTCCAGTAGCTGCATGCCTTACATTCCAGCCAATCTCTGCGTTCCTTTTTCTTTACTGACGCTCGATTGAAACGGCTCCTCCAGCAGGCCGAGAACGTCCTCTCGGCTGAACTGGAGTTGCAGGCAGGGCAGGTTATTTCAATTCTTTTCTTTCTGTGTTTCTCTTTATTTTGTGTCCCGGTATATCCCTGTGTATGCAGTGAGAGGGGGCTGATGGGATAGGAGAACTCTACGTGCACCTCATCACTATTGATTATTATTATTCTTTCCTCTAGCAACAGCAACTGCTTTTTTGGCTTGGTTTTTAAAAAAGTTGCTTTTACATTACTGTTGCTGATATTAAGAGCTTGGGTCTTGCTGGTCCTCACTGGTCCAGGATCAGTTTTGTTTTATTCTAATAATGGTTAAGAACAGGGATTTGGATTTGCAGAAACTAATCCTGGACCAGTGCTTAGGGTGCTTACCCTCCAGAGAGACTGCCACACTCTGCATGTGTGTGCACAGTACATTTAGGCTGAAAACAGTCTGATGCAGCGGGAAGTATTAGTTCCACCTATTACAAATGAGATGCTGCGTGCTACATAAAACTCTTATCTCTTCTGTTGACTGGTCAGGGAAATCTTGGCTAGTTAGGCCACCTGGCCTGTGCAGTGTTCAGAGAAAACCCTGACAGTACAGACCCCTGTGCTGTGGTTGCAGTGGATGCCATGTGTTCTGTCTGGTAGCTCGGCGACATCTGCCTGTATTCCCATGTGACAAAGCATGCGAAACCGGTAACTCCAGGTAACTGTTGATTTTCCGGCACGGCCTTGATCGGGCCAGGAGACGCCACACTCCGCCAGCTCTCACCGGCATCCCATAATACACAGGGCTGGTGCTGTCGCCCGTCACGCTACCTGCATGTGCCCTCATGAGGCCCCAGCGTAAGTCAGCACAGCCGGGGGGGGGGGGGGGGGGGGGGGGGGGGGGGGGGGGTGGGGTGGGGTCACAGTGACTGAACAGAGGCATGATGCTGCTGTCACAAGGCAGGTCAGGTGAAGAGTGTGGTGTCCCTCCACAGACCAGGTCAGGTGAAGAGTGTGGTGTCCTGCCAGGACCTCGAAGCCCCCACCCCCATCACCCCCCCCCACCCCTCACCCCTCCAGAGAGCAATGTGATAACCTGCCACTTGTGCAATGTAGAGGTTTGAGCAGCTGGCTTGTGTGCGTGTGTATGGTTGTGAGGTCGAACTTTGGGCACCGTTTTCCCTCTTGCTGCAGGGTCCAAGGTTCGAGACACAGGCTGTGCACATGTGTAATGTGCTTTGGAATGCGTTTTCCCACAATGCACCTTGCAGCAGGTACAGGTCCACTCCATTCTCTGACCTTCGCCTCTTCTGTGGAAATGCTTCTCGTTCTCGTTTCGAGTTTTACTTTTAGTTCGGCTGCCCTCAGATGCCCTCTTGTGAAGTTTTTAAACGTGCTGCATTCTTCCAATAATGCAATTAAAAACTAACACATGATTTAAAAAAAGTAACGTGTCCACCCGTGGACATATCCTCACGTAATGAACCAGTACAATGTATGAGCTTGAAACTTCCCCTCCGAATTAAATTCCATTTGAAATAATGTGGGAATGAGTAAGCTGGACTAGTCATTCCAATTAGATCAAGAAAGACAGTCACCTGCTCCTGCTCCTCAGTCTCGTCCCAGAGCTGCATGACCGAGTGGAGCGTGTCCTCTCTGGTTGGCTGCTTCTCTAATCGTGACAGGACATCAGTGCTGCCCCCTACAGGCAGGTCATGGCGTGGTACCTGCCTGGCTGCAGCTGATGTCATAATGAGCTTAAACAGACAGAGATGACACGCCAGAGGACTGCGGTGGTGAGCTGCAGTGTTTTAACATTACTCGGGCCAGCACGTGTGGACCTCTTTAGGATGGGATACAGTTCAGATCAGTTGTTAACCCTTTTCATCCAGTGCGTACCTGGACAGGTGTATTGTCATTGAGCTCAAGCAGGGCTGCCCGGCTGTTTTTCCTCCTTCGCTCCTAACTCTTTACTCTTAGAGAGGAGAAGGAGGCTGCATGCAGTTAATACAACAGTCAGTTGGTGCAATTAACAATTCATTTATCATGTTTCAGCAGGGGCTTTAAAATAATGTAAAATGCGGGCTTGGTGCTCTGACATGTGAAAAGTTAGTATTTTAATGGCCGTTAAACTGCTGTTTTCTGTTTGAGGCTCATAAGCGTTACTTGGTTTTGATACGACTGACACTTGCATTGAAATAAGTGGTTTAAATTTTTGCTTTTATTGCAACCTTTATCTCAGGACACACTATAAACAGTGGTTTAGATGGTAGCACAGCCGCAATAAATGAACAATGAGCCACTCGAATGGTATTTTTGATGCGCTGTGTAAATACTTTAGCTTTTATGTTTTTTTTACAGACTTAGGGTCAGTGCTTTGTTTGCTTCTGAAAATTTCCCCCCGCTCTGGGGTTATGGCGACGGTGCCTCGAAGATGTGGTTTGATAGAGTTTCTCACACTCGAGGGCGGGGTTTCTCGCTCTCTCGCTGTCCAGATAACTTCCCGGTGTGGCTTGCACTAACTTCCTCTCAGTTTGCATTGGCCTTGTTCCACGTGCGTTTATTGGAAATGGCTGCTAAACATGTACCTACCTACTGTTTCCATCAAGCACCCTTGCCTTTTTTCCCCAGAGGCAACCTTAGATGTTTTTTTTTTTCTTCTTAAAGCGCACAGGCAAATTATTTGAAGCAACTTTGGCTCTTGCCAGTTTCCACTGGATTTATTGACGCTGTTAGTTCAATACAGTCAGTCCATCTCAGGCCAGAGTCCACAGAGTCAGTCCTCTCCCTATTCAAGAACAGGAGTAGATCATATCTGCTATGCAAATTACAAAAAAAAAAAAAACAGCTGGGTCCCTTAAGCACAGCACAGTCCAGCTAGGCACAGCTGAGTGCAGCTAAGACCAGCACATTGCAGCGGTTTGGTGTTTAGTGAGTAAATGACTCGCTGGCCTCGCCATGTTGTCTCCTGAAGGCCTCTCGCCTGATATGCAAGAAACAGCGTTACTGTCACGCTGCCTTGTACTGCTGCAATGATCAGTTCTGAGAATGTGGCTGCCCCCCCCCCCCCCCCCCCCCCAAAAAAAAACCTGCCCCCAGACCCCCGGGCCCCCAGCCCCCCGCCCCAGGCCCCCAGGCCGGCCTCAGCGCTGTCGGGGTCACACATGATGAACGGCGGTGGGTGTTTTTCTCACCGCGGCATGCAGGTGAGCATGCACGCACACACACACGCACACACACACGCGCACACACACACACACACACACACTCACGCACACACATGCGCACACACACACACCGTGTGAATGGGGGAATCAGAGAGTCCCCAGTGCTCTCTCACAATGCCAGGGTGTCAGAGGGAACCGCACCTCAGGCCTCTTCCCACCCCCGATGAAGAGGGCTCCCCTGCTGCTGACTTCTCCTTTTCTCTGCGTCCTTCTTAGACAGGATGCAGCAGCCGGAATGGAAACACATGCACCCTAAGCGTTTTTTTTCCCCCGTGCAATCTTTCCCATAATCTGCAGCACAGACCAGACAGAGAAGCCGTTAGGAGTCATGGGAAACTATTGTTGCTGTTGGTGGGATCTTTTCTGAGTGTCTGTGTTTCATTGTGAGGTGCAGGATGGTGTTCAGGGTGCTGAGTGATGCTTTCTCTATCTTTATTTAGCAGGGGTTTTGCATTATGTACCAGGCTATTGTTTCATTGTTATAAAGTGATACACGGTACAAGGTTGTTGGGCTTTTTTTAAAAAAGAAATATGCCCCTCTCAAGTCCCTGGTGTGCCATCAGCCTGGCCTGCGCTGTCCCTCGGAAACTGTGCAATTGTGACGTCTGTGAAGGCCTTTGTCTTTCCGCGCGTTTGTGTGAAGAGACAGTAACAGCCAGGCCGTGCTATCGCGTCTGCTGATTTTTGCTGCCGATGTTCGGGGGCCTCAGAGCCTGTTCACATTTTCTCTTTTCCAAACTGTCGCTTCACCGCTCAGTTAAAGCCGGTCGTTTTGGCAGCCTCCACACAGAGTGCATGCAGACTCCGCCCACGAGGTCACGTGACACCCACCACTTCGTTTTTGCTTTCCTATAAGGAACTGTTTTATTTTCAGTTTACTCGAAGCCCCAGTCAGCTTTCCTGTGAATGAAGTAAGAACTGTTTACCAGGAACCTTTGTCCCCGGCAGATCACATGCAGTCATATGAACAATGACTTGCACGCAGCTGTGCTCAGACTGGTGCGTTTTAAAGGAGCACTTTGTGCGATAAGCACAAACTCAGGGCATTACGAGCGCGCAGGCCCTGAGGGAGCTTTGTTTGTGTGAAACGTGTGTGCGTGTTTCTGCGTACACGCTGAAAAGCAGCACTGGTTGGATGACGGGGCAGGGATGGGGGGGGGGGCAGCACAATGGCCCAAAGTTTTATACTGCTGTTACTGCAGATTCACGCATGCCCTGCAGCGACGTGCTTGCATCTGGTGAACTTGGCGTGGCTCACTCTCTGTCTCTCTCTCTCTGTCTCTCTCCCTCCCTATCTCTCTCTCTCTCTTTCTCGCTCTCTCTGTCATTCTCTCTTTCTCTCTCTCTCTCTCTCTTTCTCGCTCTCTCTGTCATTCTCTCTTTCTCTCTCTCTCTCTCTCTCTCTCTCTCCCTCTCTTTCTCGCTCTCTCTGTCATTCTCTCTCTCTCTGTCTCTCTCTAAACGTAACGCTTTTGAAAGGAAAGCGCTCGTTCGGGGGAGTTCCAGCGTGGTCGATGAGGCCTTTCTCTCTCCTAGCACAATGGCGTTTGTGTGCAGAGGTGAGACCCGGGCGGGGGCTGGAGCTACAGAGCTGGGTCCCGCTCATGTTATCTCGGGCACCCTCGTTTCTTGGCAGGGAGGGTTACTAGTTAACGCTGTGCACTTCTAGCCCCCTGGCTGCTGCAAGGTGTTCTGGGCGTGTGAGCCGGCCCATCTGTGGCCCGTGTCCAGCGGGCCTGCGCTGACAATGTGCATCTCATCTGGAAGCTCATGCATATTTGCCACATGTCATATTTAGTCTGGAAAAGCAATGCTGCACGGGTTTGTTTCAATAGGACGACTGCTTGTGTTGCATAATGCATTTGGCTTGGGTGTCCATTTTAGAAACATGTACGTGTAGAGCCTTATGTGCAGGAATTTCAGTATGCAGCATAAAACCTTAGCAAGGCTGTGATACAGAGGAGTGGAGATATCGCCTGGTCTCAGTGGGAGCACCTAGGTCTGGCCGTTGGGTTGCTCTGCGGTCTGCAGAAGCCGCCTTTTGCATAACACTGAAACGGATCTGCTGTGATTTCATTTGAGCCTTTACAGGCAGGGTTGGGTTACAGGCGAGAAGGTGAGCTGCCCGGCTGGTTTGCAAACGATCTGACAGCAACAATACAGTCAGGTGGCTTCCAGTCAGGCTCAGAGGTCGCGCCGGTGCCCTTCTCACTGATGGGAAAGGAGAGCTCCTTCAGTCTGCCCCCCCCCCCCCCCCCCCCCCACACACACACACACACACACACACACACACAAGCCCCCCCCCCACACACACACAAACACACACACAGCCCCTGCAGATATCCTCCCACACACACACACACAAGCCCCCCCCCCACACACACACACACACAAACACACGCACAGCCCCTCCTGCAGATATCCTCCCACACACGTACACAGCACACACACGCACACACACATGCGCCGCCACCCCGCTCTCTGGGTGCTCGGTATTCACGGCCGCAGCTCAGGGGGGGCCACTCCTAATTGTGCAGCGGGGCAGGAATTTCCTGCCAGTGAAGTCATTGCCTCCCCTCTCTCTCTCTCTCGCTCTCTCTCTCTCTTTCTGTCTCTCTCTCTCTCTCTCTCCGGTCTGCGGTGATGTCACCATCCGGGCCAGAGAGCAGTCAGGTGACGGGAGACAGTGCCTCCTCTCCCCCCTTCTCCCCAGAGGAGCCGCGGGCCTCCGCGCGCACAGGAATGCCTTATATGGGCACGTCAGGAGCCCTGCGGTGATTTCATCCACCTACCCACCGCTGCAGAACGGGCAGAACGCTGATGCTGGGGTTACATCATCCTCTTCCTCCCTCTTTCCTGCCCGTCGGTGAAAAAAAAAAGCGGCCTCCATCTCCGCTTAGCGTCTAGAAAAACCTGGGACTTCCCAGTCTTTCTGCTCTCTGTCTCATGACCCGGGGTGTGGCTCGCTGCCGTAAACAATCACAAGCTCGTTTCAAACCCCGCGCTCTGCGCGGAGCGAGAGTCCCTCGGCGCTCCGAGTACGGATGCAGCGGAGTATCCCGGCCCTTGTTTTCAGTGAAACCGGACACCTGGAATGTGTGAGGCCTGGGGCTGGCTGACATGGTAACGTGGTAGGCGCTGACCCAGTTTGGGATGAGCTGATACTCAGTAAGCTCCCCTATCTGCCCTCTCTCCTGCTTACTCCAAGTCCAGCTCGCTTCCTGTATCAGAGGAGTTCATAACCCCACAGCTGGCAGCGGTACCCAGACAGAGCCAGGAACCTGTCAGGCTCTGTGTGGGAAGCCCTCCTGAAAACCCTCTCACTGCCTACCTTCATGTCTGCAGAACCAGGTGCTGTTTACATTACATTACATTGTTGGCATTTAGCAGACACTGTTATCCAGAGTGACTTACATAGGTTATAATTTTACATGTTACCCAGTTATACAGCTGGATAATTACTGAGGCAATTCTGGGCTAAGCACCTTGCCCAAGCGTACAGCAGCAGTGCCCTGGTGGGGAATTGAACCAGCAACCTTTCGCATACAAGTCCTGCTCCTTAACCACTAGGCTAAACTGCACCCCTAAACCATTCTCATTGGGGTCCAGTTTGTAGTCTGCAGCAGCCAGTCAGACCCATTATGTCCTATACCCTATGTCTAGGCCTCACAGCTGGGTGGAGGCTGTTGAATGCAGGATGAAGTCCTCCAACTCTAATATGAAATATTAGCCTTGGGGGTATGGCTGGTTGAGCCTCGTACATCAGGGAGGGGTACAGAGAGGAGACGCCACAGCCCCCAGCTGGACCCAGAGCTTCCTGAGACCGCATCCGATTTTCTTCGAAATGTGTCGAGTGGGAGACAAAGGCCTCTTAAAACTAACAAAAATAAACATGCCAGATGTCTGAGCCTCTTGCTTAATAATACAGAAGATCCACCAGCATCTCCAGAGGTTTATGTGAGGATATTTTTCCTCTAAGTATGACTCTATGCCTCAGTATCAACTATAGCATAAAGCTATTATAACTACAAAAAAAACTGATTCTTAGAACAACTTAAACATTAGGCCTTAGATAATATCACTGGTTCCAAGCTGACCTTTGCCTTTCTTTATTCTGTAGAAATTTGAGGAAATTCTTGCCGTTTGTGCAAAAATGTTTTTAAAGTACCGTGACTTCATATTACATGGCTACCTAAACAGGTTTTTATACTAGCATGGGTGTAAATAAAGATTTATCTCTTAACAAGTCCCAACCCATAACATGCTTTAAGTAATGTTATTAGCCCTTTAAGTATGTTTTGCATATAGGGCTTATTACAGTTAAAGAAATAACAATAGAAAGCCCTAGAATGGATCAAACCTTCCAGCTGAAGGAAGGGCCTTTTGTGTTTGCAGAAAGTGGTGTGTGCGAGTGTGTCCTTCAGCACACCTTGCTGGTGTTTCATGTCTGTCTCTTTGTCTGCATTCCTGTGAGTGCTCTGACAAGGATCACAGGTGTTTACGCTCAATTCCACCTGAAGAGCTGGGTTTGTCAGGAGCAGGGCTCACTGGAGGGTCAGGCCAACTCACCTGCGTGTGACTCGTTCCCGTGGCAATGGGAATGTGTTGCCTCACAAATAACGCTGGCCCTGTGTCGGAACGTTTGAACCTGGACACTCAACGCTTCTCTTTGATTTTACTGTCTCCACACCCAAGCAAAAGCCAGCCACAAATTCCATAGCTCTGTGTGAGAGTTTTATCTGCACCTTACTGGCAGATAGGACAATGTCAAGGAAGAAGTTCATCTTATTTGTCATGTTAGTGTCACGCTATTACTGTTATTTTGATTTGTCTTTGTCTAATTAAAAAAAAAAGTTGATTGAACTAATCAGCAACAGGGCGGTAGTGTAGCATAGTGGTAAGGAGAAGGGCTCATAACTGAAAGGTTGCTGGTTGGATCCCCCGCTGGGGTACTGTTGCTGTACCCTGTTGCAAGATAGTTAACCCACAATTGCTTTAGTAAATATGCAGCTGTATAAATGCATGCAATTGAAAGTCTGTCTGGATAAGATCATCTGCAAAATGAAAATAATGTAATGAAAAAATGAACAAATTTTAGTTCTGCTGTTCTGCTCATTTAACAGTTCATGTGCAGAATCTGAGTTAGGACCTTTTGTAGGACATTCAGGAAGGCCTGAATGTAACTATCACCACAGATAGTAAAATTTCCTGTTAGGATTCCGTTAGTCAGCAGTTGTTTGCTTGACGCACGCTGGGTTTTAAATGCCTGTAGCAGCAGCAGAAGGGGTTGCACTTGTGCAATTAAGCAAATCTAAATTTGCTGATGAATGCAGGGGCCAACTGAAACGGTAACAAGACCCTGCACACTGGACTCACAGACGCCTTTACCTTCCGCAACAGCTCAGTTCTCGTTAACTCTGTTACATACCTTACACCATCATCCCAATTATCTTACACCCAAAAGCGCCCCTTTCCCCTGTGTTGTCGCTTTAAAGTGACTAACACATTGATCTTCGTGAGTTAACATCCCTTCTCGGGTCACAGGTTTATCGCCGCATTCACAAAGCCGCTAATTGCTCCGCTGTCACATGTAAATGGTCGATTTGCATGTGAATGCGGCGCGATGTGTTTAGTGTGCACATTGCGGGGGGGGGGGCTCTGAGGATGCGGTTGCTGGAGCGACTAAGCCAGCATTATTTGATGAACGGGGCAGATTAAATCATTCGCGCCGCAGCGGGAGAAAATTTCCACCGACGGTTTTTGCGAGCGAATGGAGCGACGCGATGGCCGGGCCGCGCCGGCGACCGTGTGATGCTGGCAGAAACTTCGCGGGCTGCTGCATCAGCCGCCAATGGAAACGCGGCTTTGTTATAGCCGCTGGTTCAGAGCGCAAGCGTTAGAATGCTAACTGTACACGCTGTGAATGAGAACATTGCATACAGTTTTATAGGGAATTCTCTGCCAGCCCCCCAACACACACACACACACACACACACAAAAGCTTATTTAGAGACCGTTTTGTTGCTGTTGCGCGCTACTTTTTGTGGTCCTCTATGACGCATTTCACGTTCAAAAGATTTCATTTAAGTGCGCAGCTAAGGGCTGTTTTATGTACTAAGGATTAGTGAGTTGACGCCTGGCAATATGAAGTTCTTTGCTCTTTTGGTCATTTAATAGGAAAAAGGAAGACTGTTTGAGTTTCACAAGTAGCCAGGAAAAAAAACTTAAACTTTATGTATGCTTTGATTGCATAGCAAAGGTAAACTGAAACAGGTCATAAGGCCATGCCAGATGAATTACGGTACTTTTGCATGCTACCTGCAGGGCTGTAGGAACTCATCTGAACATGTCCTGTGGTCTTTTTACATTGCACGTCGGTGACATATACAAGCAGATGAGACCCGCGCTGCATTCCATAAAGTCTTATCACTGAACGTATCTATGAAAGACCACTTATTCCGGTGATTCAATTCCGTGAAAAGTGAGGGCGGCAAAAAAATGCCAAACACTTAAGCCCTTTCTTGGAGGGAAAGAGCCGTTGTGTGTACATGTGAGTTTTCTGGATTCCTCTGAAATGAGACCAGTCTAGGCTGCTGTCTAGACAGCGAATCACTGGAGCAGGCCTTTTAGCTCCTGTTTGGTTAAAAAAAGAAAAAGAAAAAGAAATCACAGAAGGCCTACTGGTTCAGTTAGTGCAGTGAGACTTTGGAATGGTGCTATATATTGTTCTGCCACCTAGACAGACTAACTGTGTTCCATGCTTGCTGGAGAAAAGAGACCCTTGCATTTTAGGCTTTTTTAGAAAAAACATTATTAGGTGAGCCAGTTAGATGCAGCTTACTGATGGAGTTGGCCTTCCTTCATAATTTTGAAGCCTGTGGCTTTTCAGGCAGAAGGAGGAAGGTCTAGCTCCAGTTTGGCTCCGGGGTTTAACAGAAATAGATTAGGAAGGGGGAGAGGTGTACTTTGTATGCACAGAGGGTACAAAAATCTCCATATTTTATTCAGATAATATCAATCAAATGCCATAAATCAAAAGAGAAAGCAGAGCCAGAGGAAGGAGATGAATCTTCTGTCTTGCGTGTATGAACTGTACGATACAATATTACTTTACTATGAGATGTGTCTGACATTTGTTTTGCACTGCAGACTGTTTCTGTTAAATATGCTGTAAGCATGATTACAGCACACAGTCAACACAGTTAGACGTACGTTTACAAATGCATATTCGCTTCAAGTGACAGGAGTCCACCTAAGATTCACAAGCACCATGTAGATGGTGATACTCACTTTGCATGCAGAAAAAAGGAGATTTTTTTCCCAGAGGAGGGACAGCATAACTGCAAAATAATGGCATTTATGAAATTGATAAACCCCTCTTTTGCATAACACTGATGTTCAACTGCTGTATTAATTTGTACAACCGTGGTGATGTCTTAGGCAGATTCAACATTTAACCTTTATTAACATTTTATTGATGCAGTTACTGAGATTCTTTTCAGAGTCCCCTTCCATTGAATAATTACAATAAGTACTGCACAGTATGATTTCTGTAAGTCATCCATCATAAACAACTACTATATAAGGTTGCTCAAAGAGTTCCACTGCTTCTAAGTTGCAGTGTGTGAGGTCATATATTTCTGTGTGTGTGTGCGTGCATGCATTAGTTATGTATGTATGAAAGTTTGTGTGTGCATGCATGTGTGTGTTTGTGGTATGCAAATGTGTGTACACGTATGTGCGTGTGTGCTTTAGTTACGTTTGTATGTAAGTTTGGTTGTGCGTGCATGTGCGTATACGTGTCTGTACATACACGTGTGTGTGTGTGTGTGTGTGTGTGTGGGTGGCCTCAGCTGAGGGTAGACCCAGAAGCCTTGTCTCCTGTGAGGGTAGACCCGGAGGCACTGGCTTAGGGCGGTCCCAGAGGCCACAGCCACGTTCCACAGAACTCTGCAGAAGCAGGAATCGAGCCGCCAGCAAGGTCAGAGTGCACCGCACTCTCTTACACAACAGGAAACCAAAGCCGATCCTGGCCGTCTCTGACGAGCAGTGAGCAGTTGCACAGAACCCTGTCCCAGTTCCAGTAACTAGCATCACCCTGCGCTGCCGCTAACTCTTACAAGAATAATGACACAAAAAGGGGAACTTAAAAAGGGTCTGTCTTTTAAAGTGATAAATTAACACATGAAAATACGGTCTCAGTATTTAGCTGAGGACTCTGTTCTTAGTCTGTACTGAGAATTGCATTTCTTGTGACTGAGATTGGGGCACTTGAGGGCACCAGGAATAAACAGGATAGCCCAGACATGATCCTTTGTTCACGATTTCACCATCATCTTATCTCCAGCTTGTGCATTCTAGTATTTGTACTAAAGATAGAATTATCTCTTCACTCTGTTGCCACCCTCGTGGATGTAGAGTGAAGCTCTAATCCCGTTGATTAAGTCACCTCTTTCAGGACAGAAAGAGACATGATATGCCACAAAAGCCCGATCATTCATTAAGGAAGTCTATTATTTGGGCGAGGAGGTGACTTCAGATAAATTGATAAATAGGGATGAATTGTAAATACCGTCTCTTGCACTGTCGTGCACAAAGACCGTGGCTATGTTTGGTCGGGCATAGTTATTGTTTGAAGGGGAGACTTTACATTACGTTGTCATTTCACAGACGCTCTTATCCAGAGTGACTTACATACATTACAATTGTTACACTTTATCCATTTATACAGCTGAATATTTACTGAGGCAATTCTGGGTTAAGTACCTTGCCCAAGGGTCCAGCAGCAGTTCCCCCAGCAACCAATCAAACCAGCAACCTTGCGGTTATGACCGCTTATCCTTACCACAGTGCTACACTGCCACCCCCAGTGCCACTTCCTGCCGTGGTGGGACCCTCTTCCTTGCGGACCAAAGTTGAAGCAATGCCTGGGTGCATGAGTGAGGAGTCCATAAAAGGACGCCGGGTGTGTGGTCATTAAACGCAACCTCAGCAAAGTGTGAGGACGATAACCGCAACGTCCTGGCTGAACTCTTCTACCCGGCCCTCTCAGTCTGGCCACCCAGACAGCTCACCCTCCCGAAAGTTCATCTACCGCGCACCCCCCCCCCCCCCCTCGCTCCCCTGCTGCATGAACGGAGAAACGAGGCGAGGGGCTCGGCGGCACGTGTGGCCGTCTGCGGGAGAGCGGCAGATTAGTCACGGCGGTTACCGCGCGGTCATCGTCAGGCGCGGCCGCGAGGGGCCCCCGGTCACACACCGTGCTGCCGTCCCGCTCATAATCGCCGCGAGAAACTACTGCCTTTGTCTGCTGGTGGCCCCTAACTTTCTCATCTTCCCCGACACAAAGGTGAACTCCGGTGCGTTCATCTCCCCCTAAACAAAGATGAAAGGAAGCCTTTGATTCGGCCCTCTCGCCGCCTTCTTTTAACAGATAAGCTGCTCGCCAAGAAGACAGTGAGTCATGAGAGGTGAGCAACAGCGTGAGGGCTGCCAATGGGGGAAAAATAGAGTCGGTGCTGTTGGGTTAATTACGCTCCCCTCCCTCTGTGGAAGCGGGTTTTCCCCCCAAACAGCAGCATAATTCACAAAAGGAGGCGGAAACGGAGGACGTGATCTGCAATTAATCTCTGCTTGGAAGCGAGGGAGACAGAGGCTGTGTTTGTTGGTCAGAAAGTCTACCTGCAGGGGTTTACCGTCAGAGAACACTCAGCGAGATCGTGTTATGACAGCCAAAGTGTTTTTTTTTTTCTTTCCCCCCTCTGAATTCTGCAGGTGGCATTAATCTTCTCTGCTGTCTGCAGTTTTGTTGTGTGCTCTCAGACTCAGAACAATGGAAGCTGTGGACTGAGCGTGGTTTGTTGGGCTGAAGAGGTTGCAGCTGGGCGAAAGTCAACCCTTTCTTTCTTACCCAGAATGCATCTTGCTATGCATAAACAGATACAGAATAGACCCATTCGAATTTAGTCGGGGTGCAACATTGCTGCTCTGATGTCACATGAGCGCACGTTATCCAGTCAGAGTCAGTAGTACGCTTTCATCAAGGCTGTTTTCGGTCCAAAGCTAAGGCATTCAGAACCTATCCATGTGCTGTGTGACTCTGTAATTTGCAATTCTATGGGGGAACGGTTAGGGCACGAAGAGGAAAGGGACATTCATCACCAATGTGCAAAACAGTCATTTGTGGCTAATAACGGGCTAATGGTTTCATGTCTTTATTCTCATGGGCTATGAAAAGCACCTTCCTCATTTGCATTACAATACAGAGCAATTCAACAAGCTGTGACTCACTTAACAGCGGTCAGCCAGAACTAAGCGGCGCACAAGAACCTCTCTTTATCCTGCGCTGTCGAAGCAAGCAGGCTGCGTGTAGCTGCTTTGAAACGCTGCGTGCTTGCGCTCAGGCTGCTGCATCCGGCTAGCCTCCCTTTGAGCCAGGCAGTGTGTCTTTCTGCAACCTGCCGCCTGCTTTCCTGTTTCCTGCCCTCCTCCACGTTGAGGAAGTGAGGGCTCCTCCAGCCTGGGGATCCAGGCATCCCTGTTAGCGTCGGGGTGGGTTTTGATCATCTGGGCGCTCAGACCTGGGCTGTGCATTCTTCTGAGTCTGGCTGCCATGCAGATATGCAGTTATGGGAGGGGTGTGCGGAGCAGGGGGGGGGACTTGGGAGCTCGTGCTGGAAAACGAGCTATGATCTGCCGCGGTCTCTCACTCTCCCTCTCCTGGACTTGGGAGGAGACAGGAAGTTTGGGAAGGATTCTGCCCCCCCCTCCCTGTCTCTCTGGCTCTCTGGCTGGGAAAATGGTGCCCTCAGCTCCGGGGCTGCAGCTCAGAGCTGTTCCCCTCCCGGATCCTGCTGCACCTCTCTCACACTCTCCCACACGTGGGTTTGAGGGAGGGGGGGCGCGGAGGAGAAGGGGGGGTGCGGGAGGGGTAACCGGTTTGTCTGCTTCCCTTCCTCCCTTTCCGCCCACCTGGGTTGCGCTGCAGCACAGGCAGATGGGGGGGGGGGGGGGGGGGGGGGGGCACGAGCCCAGCGCCCAGCTTTCTGAGTTTCGCCCCCTGGAGTGTTTTCAGCGGCTCGCCCTACCACTCTGTCTGTGCACAACAAAGCCATCTGTAACCCCCCCCCCCCCCCACACACACACACACAGACACACACACACCACCCCCCGACAGCGGCAGCCCCTCAGCCTTTCAGAGCCAGACGGTTCAGTTTCACTTTGCCGTTTCCTGATCCTGGGTGCATCGGGAGAAGAAGGGAACATTACGGGCTCTACTTATATCAGCATGATTCAGCGTGATTAGGCCCAGAACATAATGACCTGTAACAGTCTGCTGCACCTTAAGGTTTATTTTCACCCCTTTCAGAATCAAACCTGTCTTCTCAGACAGGCGAAAGTCTTCTTTACAGTCATGGTCGCTTTGCATTGTGCTGGTGCATAGCTGGAAGAATGCCCTGAAAGGCACTGAAACCCTCAGAAAGGTTTTTATTTCCTTTCTAGAAAGCAAACATCTGTGAAGTGCACATTGTTGCATATTTTTCTGTGGGTGATTATTAGAATGATAACTGTGTCATTATTTGTATAGTGTTGACTTGTTTCAACATTTACATTGCATGATAAAAACATGCAGCGTAAAGGTGTGCAAGATCTGCACATACCCAAATACGCACAATATTGGAAAGTTTTCCTGTGCCTCAGACCAAGGGTCTGTGTTAAGAGCAATCAAAGCTGAGCTCTAAGAAAGTTCAAAAAACCCCTTTTTTATTCCTAGCACACCCACCGTTTCACACCTCTGAGTTTTTCTCGGTGGTGATGAACGCTTGCAGCTTGGGCGGCTCCGGCTGGCTTTGGCGTCGCCTCTGTCCGAGGCTCTTTCCTCTCTCGGGGCGGGTCTGTTTGCGAGAAACACGGGCGACCTTTTCCCCTCACGCATGAGCGGGCCCTCGTCCCCAGCTGGCTGTGGCGCAGATAGCATCGGGTTTGCCCGAGATTACCACAAAACAGGGTCTGCACAGACAGTGCGTAAATCCTGGGGCTCCATTGTTGATACCCAAAACTTTTTTCACCACTCCCCCTGAGCAGCTGGGAGGCCTGTCCTGGCGCTGATAGCATTATTCCAGCGCTGTCCCGAATCGTCCCTGCTGACTCCACTAACCAGCATTGGCCGCAGTTAGTGCCGGCAGGACCCTGTTGCTAAGCGACACAGAGGGCCTGAGTGACAGATAAGAGATCTGTCAGAGACTGGGGTGGCAGATAAGAAAGCTCTCCCTGGGAAAGAGAAAGTATCGTTCTCCCTTCTCTGTTCACAGACAGCTTTCTTACTGTTACTACACACACGCCGTCAGCAGGTTTTGCTCCAGTGAATTTAAGCACGCCCCAGTCAGCGCGTCCGACGCTACCGTGTCAGGGGATTCTGTGTGACCGGACGCTAAATGAACCACTCAAACAGCTGCGCAAGTACGGGGTTTACAGCAAGTACGCCCGAGACGGTTTTTCAACCGATCTTCCTTTTCTTCCGTTTCTTGGAGACGACGCGCTCGGCTTTTTTCCAGGAGACGGTGCGAGCGGACTCTTTGACATGGCGGGCCGATCATTAAGGCTTTGGAGTGGATGCGGGTTTTCTGGCCCGCTGCCCGGAACAGCTCCAGCTCAGACACAGCTGTATAAATGAGCAGTGTTAAAAAACGAGGCTGTAAGGTCACTCCAGGTAAAGAGTAATGAATGGGGCGATTGTGAACAGGACAATGACTGTGTGCCTGCATGTGATAAGACTGTAAACTGTGCTGCCCAAAGTGCTGGAGGGTTGAGTAGAATGAAGGCGAAATGACATGTTTCGTGTGTGCACTGGCTCTGAGATCGGAGCTGGAGGTGGTCCCTCTGTGTTTGTGGAGGTGTGTGTGTGTGGGGGGGGGGCGGGTGGGGGGGGGGGGGGGGGGGGGGGGGGGGGTTTTTTTTGCATATCCCTGGCTTCCGAATAGGTGGTCCTGCCGTGGGTTTCCCACCCAAGAAGAGCAAGTTGCTTTCATGAGCGTGGTGTCAGAGCCCTGGAGTCTCCTGATCAAAGCTCCCCCTGAGGTGAGGCCTCAGCAGAAGCAGCCCCTGCCCTCCCTCCTCCTGGGCTCCCCACCTGAATCCCAGCCGGGCTGCAGCGAGCTGCTGCTGCAGCGTTTGCAGTAACGGGCTGAAAGAGTTTCCCGTTGAGCGGGATCTCCGCCCTCCCTGGCCGGTTCACCCCCCCACCCCCACCCCCCACCTGTTTGCGATCCCGCTCCTGGCCCGTGCCTTTCCCCGTCGTTATGTAAGTCCTTTGTTCCCGTAGGACAGGATTCGTATGGCCAGGCCCTCTCCTGTGTCAGTTCCCAGTCACTGTTCCTCCTTCCTTCATCCTTGTCCGGGAAGGAGGGGGCAGTATGTCCCCCAGCAGAGGGCTGGAAGCCATCCCTCCCAGGCCCGGGGCACATTACCTCATTGGCATTTAGCAGACGCTCTTACATAGCGACAGCGACTTACATAGGTTACAGCTTTTACACATTATCCATTTATTCAGATGGATATTTACTAAGGCAGTTATGGGTTAAGTACCTTGGCCCAGGGCACAACAGCAGTGTCCAAGTGGAGGACTGAACCAGTAGCATTTTGGTTTACGAGCCCACTCTGCTACACTACTGCCTGACACATTACTAAAGCACCACTCCCAGCTTCCAGCTTCCAGCTCCCAGTTCCAGCACGCTCTTCCCTCGCCAGCCCTGCGGCTGATGAGAAATCCTGCAGCTATTCTTAGCGCCGAGATCGCACGCTCCGCCTGGCCGGACGCGCTGCGTAAATCAGAGCAACGCGCTCTTACCGCGGTCGTTACGCACCGGACTGCGCTGTGTCTCACGCAGTCCGGGAAGCATGACACTGCGGTGGAGCAAACAGGAAGTGCTGGAGGTGGAGGGTCTGTAAGCGCACGCACGATGCCTTTCAGGGAATTAGCCTCGACAAAGCCCAGATATTTCAGAGTCAGCCAGGGCTCGTTGCATCAGAAGCCGGGGCGGTCTGGCTCACGCTGCGCCTCTCTGGCAGGGTGAAGCAGAGTGCAGCAGCACAGGCTGAGGTCCCGTCTCTCTGGCCCTCGATCCTGCGGCTCCTGGCCAGCCTGCGCCTCCACACGCAGCCAACTCCCTGTGCAACAGCAGCCCAGGCCCTGACTGCACCCAGCGCTGCACACTGCACGCAGAGAGAGAGAGAGAGAGAGAGAGAGAGAGAGAGAGAGAGAGAGAGAGAGAGAGAGAGAGAGAGAGAGAGAGAGAGAGAGAGAGAGAGGGAGGGAGAGAGAGAGAGAGAGAGGGAGAGAGAGAGAGAGGGAGGGAGAGAGAGAGAGAGAGAGAGAGGAACGCAGGAGCAAACCCTGCATGCAGAAGCACTGCAGAGAACCCTTGGTCACACAGTATGCACAGGGAACCGAACCCTTGGTCACACAGTATGCACAGGGTACCGAACCTTTGGTCACACAGTATGCACAGGGTACCGAACCCTTGGCCACACAGTATGCACAGGGTACCGAACCCTTTGGTCACACAGTATGCACAGGGAACCGAACCCTTGGCCACACAGTATGCACTGGGAACCGAACCCTTTGGTGACACAGTATGCACAGGGAACCGAACCCTTGGTCACACAGTATGCACAGGGAACCGAACCCTTGGCCACACAGTATGCACTGGGAACCGAACCCTTTGGTGACACAGTATGCACAGGGAACCGAACCCTTGGTCACACAGTATGCACAGGGAACCGAACCCTTTGGCCGCTGCAGAAAATCAAACTTGCAGCGCAGCCTGACAGCTTACCGCCGCATCACTTGTTAGGTTGTGTCAAGTGATAAATTGCACTGTTACCACCACACTGTTTTAAAAGAATCATTTTGTCGTTTGCCATGTGTATGTGTATATATATATAGAGAGAGAAAGAGAGACGGAACTACAGCTGTATATAAAGCTACATATCTTGTTGGATAATGTGCAAAACCTGAACTAAACCGGTTGGTTAAATCAGGTCACATTACCCTACACTTCGCTTGTCGCCGGGATCAGTGGCGTTACTTGACTGCACAGAGGACCACAGAGGACACGGACACGCAGCAGCATCCCGGCTCATTAGCTGCGGCTCAGTGGGCATGCGCCTCCGTGCCGCAATTAGGCTGTTTGTGCACTCGCGCGTCCCTCCTGGTGCGTATCCACCTTCGCCCGAGCCGAGGATGCTGGCAGCCCACTCTTCCTGTGGCTCTGCTATTTTTACCCCCGGACACGTCTTTAATCATTCCTCCTGAGCGAGGGAAAGGCTGACTCCTGGAGAGAGAGGGAGAGAGGGAGAGAGGGAGAGGGGGCCGGGGGATGAAAGTGCTCTTTCCGGCATGTTCTACATCCTGCCGGAGGTTCCGCCCGCTGGCCCGCCTGCCCGCCCGCCTCTGCTTCCACGTGTCTCCCATCTGGGGTTGGGGTCAGCCAGGGTCCGATGTGTCTGAGGCCGGGGGAGATCCGATGACCGGGGGGGGTCAAAGTTCGCAGGCTGTGACGCGCCTTGACGGCCGTGCCGTGCCTCAGGCCCTGTGTCGAGCCGACCCAACGGCGGCCGCCTCTGCTGGCAGCGCTCCGAGCCCGTCACGGCTTTGTTCTGCTTGCATGCTTTAAACAGGCAGGTCTATTTATAGCCTCTCAGAGGGGAATTTGAAAGCACATTGTCTGCAAATGCCAGGCTCCTTATTCACGGCTCGCTCCCTGCTCCGCCCGTCTGAGAGAACAGCTCGGTTTGCCGCGGTAATGCGCGCCAGATCTTTCTGCGATTTTGCCCGCTTACGCCCCACCCCAGCCTAGCAACACCCTGCCCTGCCAGTGACCCGGACAGTCAGCTGGGGGGTAAATGACCCTGCACAGAGTACTGGAGATGCACGCAGGAGGTGTACCAATAAAACCCCCCCTGAGCTTGTGTAAATCACAACCCCCCCCCCCCCCCCCCCCCCCCCACGGTGTGCACTGTGAGTGCTGCAGCAGTCGGCCCCACTGAGAGCCGGACTCTATCTCCCCCCCAGCCTGCCCCCACCCCCCCGTACTTCCTCTCCGTATTCGATGTCTGACCGGAGGGAGAGGTCAGCACTCATAAACCTCTCTCTCTGATTTACGGCAGCACCCCGGGCTCTGGCTGTCTCCCCTGTCTGATACCCCGGAGGCAGGAGAGAGGGTGTCCTGCCACTGTCTCTGTCTGGCCCCGGGTCCCCTCATCATTGCATCGTGGGGTGGAACAGACTCTCTGCTGTGTGGGTAACATTGCTCACGCCTGGAGCCAACCCCGGCATGTGGAAAAACGGTTCTGGAAGCCATGCGCCTTTCCCCTGAATCCCGTAGAGAGATGAACTAATCCGGGCAGGAATGCCAGGCATGAGAGGGGCATTCTGACACTCATGCTCGCCCCTGCGTTACACAAGCCCTTCCCGTCTCTGCCGGTTGGCTGATGGGAAAGCTGGGCATTCCTCATTCTTCTGTCACTAAGACGGAAAATGGTACGTGCAGGCGGCTGCTTACAGGCCTCAGGTGGCTGCCCGACCGGATCTGCTGAGAGCAGGGGGAGAGCAGCAGTCTGGAGGAGGCCCAGGAACGGGCGGGACCTGTTTCCTGTGTTCAAACGCGTGTGTGTGTCTGTGTGTGTGTGTGTGTGTCTGCGTGTGTGTGTGTGTGTGTGTTTCATTAATGGTTGATGGGGAAAGACGGAGTGCTGCGTTTTACTGCTCTGATGACGAAGCTGATAGCTTTTAAAATGCTGAGTGAACAGCCGCCACCCACAGGGAAATCTGTCCAGCAGAGTTTGGGAAGTGAGAGAGGGTGAAACTGCTGTGGGAACCAGTGCTTCCAGAAAACTCGGAAACTAAAGGCTGGCCTGCTCTGGCCTCTAGCTCTGTGTCTGTCTGTCCTGTGGATCTCGGGATCGGGGTCAGCACAGTCTCTTAGGCTGGATACCTGCCACAACAGAGCTTTTGTGTGCATTGCTGAGGAGAGTCTCACTGTTACTGAGAGTCTTTGTTTCTGTACATTGTCCCATGTGGTGTGTGCGTGCATGCATGTGTGTCTGTGCATGCACATGCGCATGTATGTGTATGTGTATGTGTGTGTGTGTGTGCACGTGTATGTGTGTGTGTGTGCGTGCGTGTGTGTGTGTGCGCGTGTGCGTGCATGCATACACGTGTCTGTGCGTGTGCGTGCTGAGATTGTGTTGGGAAAGTGCAAGGGGAAAGCAGAGAAAGGAAAGAGAAAGGGCTCATCTCTGCTGAGAGGGAGAGAGGGAGAGAGGGAGAGAGTGCGTGAGTGTGGGAGAGAGAGAGGGAGAGAGGGAGAGAGTGAGGGAGTGCGTGAGTGTGGGAGAGAGAGAGGGAGAGAGTGAGGGAGTGCGTGAGTGTGGGAGAGAGAGAGGGAGAGAGTGAGGGAGTGCGTGAGTGTGGGAGAGAGAGAGGGAGAGAGTGAGGGAGTGCGTGAGTGTGGGAGAGAGAGAGGGAGAGAGTGAGGGAGTGCGTGAGTGTGGGAGAGAGAGAGGGAGAGAGTGTCTGAAGGTCGAGGGGAATGGTTGAGCACACAGGAAGCGCAGGAGTCCGGGCATGCCTCCCCCGCCGCCGGGATCCCTGACAGGAAGAGGAAGTGCAGAGAGAAAGGTCTCCAGCGGGGCGTGAAAGCTGGGTCTCTGGCAGGGCTCGGAGCCCTGGGTGCAGCCAGCTGAAAAGCTGTCCTTTCTCACGCTGCTCCCAGTGAGTGCACACACCGAGCTCTGGTGGTAAAAATAGCAGGCGCCCTTTGGTAAAACCACCACTCGCCCCTCATAAAGCGTTCCACATTCCCTGTGATTTAACGCTCAGATCCTCCACCTCTAATTCATAAGCCTGGGGAGGGAACGCTGCACCCTCCCCGCAGAATGCTCCCTCTCTTTGGAGGGTCCCATTCTCACGCCTGGACCCCGCTGGTTCTCTTGCAGAGTGACCCCTCTCTTTGGAGTGTCCCGTTCCCACTCCTGGACCCTACTGCACCCTCCCTACAGAGTGTCCCCTTCCCTTTTGACGGTCCCATCTCCCCCCCCCCCCCCCTCCTTTTGGAGGGTCCCATTCCCTCCCTGGAACCTGCTGGCTGTCCCTGCGGAGTGCCCCTTCCCTTTGGATGGTCCCATTTTCTCCTCCCGCCCTTTGGAGGGTCCCGTTCCCTCCCTGGAACCTGCCACCTCTCCCTGCCTTGCACCGAGGCCTGGGCCTCTCTTACACGGCTGCTCCAGTCCGACGCCGACGGCCACCCGCATGTCCTGACACAGGATGAGTCAAAGAGCAGACACAGTTGTCACTTTTGGGAAAGCTCTAGAACACGTGCAGTCAGAGGGGCAAGCAGGGACCAGAGCTGGCACACACTTCAAAGGCAAACGCGCATTCTGGAATCTTGCACAGCCCTCCAAATGAAGCGTTCCCTAACCTCAGTCGAACAGGGTTTTAGGAGATCCCAGACGCACCCCCCCCCCCCCCAAAACAGGCACTTTTCTCTGAATAACCAGTGTTAGGGTTATTGTGCTGACCTGACTGTAAGCTTGGGTTTGTGTCACATGACACAAGGGAAATAGTAGTGGGTGTGGCCAATGAGAGGTGTGGCTAATCATGATTTAGTAGTTTGATCCTAGTCAGAGAGTGTATGCCAGCAGTGTTTTTTTGACTGCAGTGTTAGGTTGTGCTCATTGAAATATCTTTATCAATGACTTGCCAAGTGGCTGTGTGCTGTGGTTTTTGCATCATAACTGCTTATGCGTCACAGAGCTGCTCTGTGGTGAGACTCTGACTGGGATCCAGGATGTGGATGGAGCAAGGTGGCACTCGCACACTTCCTCAGACGCGTCAATCTCGCTCAGATGTGAGAAAATCTGAACATGTATCCTCACCCATTATAACAGACCTTTCTCCTTCTGCTTTACAGGTTTAACGATTGTTACCAGCACACCTGTTTCTGCTGTCAGGCCCAGTTTGAAGGAGAACCAAGTAAGTGTTTTCCACGGAGTATTTACGACCTTGGCTGATGGGTCTGCTGTTGTTTCCAATTCAGGCTGCATGATAACGAAGCGTTGCTTTGCTCCGACACAGGCGTGCGTAGCCTGAGATGTCTTCTAAAATGCCGAGCTCTAACAACATAGCACAGGCACGGAGGACAGTGCAGCAGCTGCGAATAGAGGCCAACATCGAGAGGATAAAGGTAAGTCCCCAAACAGGCTCGGCTCCCAGGTAGAGCGCTGTCATCAGCCCCCCTGAGCAAACTACTGCACCCGAGGCACCTCGTAAAAATATGCAGCTCTGTAAATGGATGGTAATTAAACGGTGTAGGTCACCCGGGGTTGGTGTAGTCATAAATAGCGTCACAGTGTAATGGCACCTCGGGTTCCTCCCCCACACCTCACGGCCTCTCTGGTTCAGCACATCAAGGTGTGCTAGACATGCCAGAGTACCTGCAGAAACCCGGGTTTCTGTGTAAAGACGTAAGCCGGTACAGGGTGGATGAGGAAACAGGAGCAGCGGGGGCCTCTTCCCAGAGTCCTGGCAGCTTCCTGGAAGGGGAAAACGAGAGGCGCAGCAAGGGTTTCTGGGAATGAAAGCCAGTGTCTCTCCACCCCAGCTCCACCCCATCTGTGTGTCTGTGTGAGTGGCATTAGTGTGTGTTTGTGTGTTTGTGTGTATGTGGTGTGTGTGTGTGTGTGTGTGTGTGTGTGTGTGTGTGTGTGTGTGTGTGTGTGTGTGTATGTGGTGTGTGTGTGTGTGTGTGCGTGTGTGTGTGTATGTGTGTGTGTGTATGTGTGTGTATGTGGTGTGTGTGTGTGTGTGTGTGTGTGTGTGTGTGTGTGTGTGTGTGTGCGTGTGTGTGTGTGTGTGTGTGTATGGGCGTGTGTGTGCACTCAGTAACTGCTGTTCCCCTGTCCTGCAGGTCTCCAAGGCATCAGCAGACCTGATGCACTACTGTGGAGAGCACGCCAAGTACGACCCCCTTCTCATGGGCATCCCTGCGTCAGAAAACCCCTTTAAGGACAAGAAGCCCTGCACGATATTGTAGTGGGAGGCCTGAACTCACGCTTTTTAATGTTCCTTTTTTTATTGACAGAAAACAATTTAAAGCAACCGTATTCTAAGTTGTCTTAACTGTAAAGCAACCGTATTCTAAGTTGTCTTCAGGCTTCTGCAGTCCACTCCTTACTAAAAACAGTGCAAGTTACTCTGGTTGGATTATAAGTATTTCCCCTTTTACCTTCACTCACTGTGTTCTGACCGGTCAAAGGGATGAAACACAAAGTGAACATGCACACTAATTTGTGTAATGTCAGTTGTTAGTAATCGGTACCCGTGGAAACAAAGCTCGAAGGTGAACGCTGATATTGAGTTCAGCAAAAGGTCTGCAAGGCAGCGATGTGCAATGTCTGAGAACTATCTGGTGCATTTGAGACCAAAGTTGCCTGACTATATATATATATATATATATATATATATATATATATATATATATTAAAAAACATGGTAGTCATCAAAAGCCTGCGCAGTGGCTTTTAAGTTCCTTTGCACTCACTTTCCTCTGACTGTCGGGACCTGTATGCAACAGTTCATAATTGGCTTTTAGTTATAAAAAGAATAGTAGTGATCAGTAGCAAACAGCACTACCCTGACAAGCTCACAGTGTCTCCATCTTCCGAATGCCTGGCTTGGACTGTTAATGAATGACCCTCAGACTGAAAAGGAAGTTATCCTGGCTGTCTGTCACACAGAGAGGGAGGGGGAGGTGGCTAAAAGGTCACAGCCTACATGTAAGCAACTCAAGACGCTGTTTTTGTGTCACCCACGGCATGTGTCCTTTGTGACGTGGGTGGACTGATGTCACACTGAAGGCCACGCCCCCCCCCCCTCCCCCTCAAGGTGACTGATTGAGACAGCGAGGATTGCTGTGGGGAGTTGCGTAAGGCAGATAGCAGCAAGGGACACCGTTTGGTTGGTGTCCAAGGAGTTTCTAATGGTAGGCTACAAAGGTTCTGTGGCAGGAATTCGGACATTGAACAGGGAGAATGAAAGGGAGGGAAAAGCAATAAAAACAGAAAGCCCTCTAACTGGGTCGTCCACTTCAGGACTGATGCCTTTCTGAGGCCGATCTGAACTTCCCCTTAGACTCTGTTCCCATATGTCATATTTGCAACCCACCTCCCTCTGGGTAGGAAGTGGGCAATGAATGTCTTTTCCTCTTTGGTTTACATAAACGCATGTAAATTCTTGTGTGCGGAACACATCCAGAATCAGTTTTAAAGAGAAAACCATGTTGTCTCGCGTGATATAAAAAAAACACCCAGCAAACCTCTGTAAACGCCATGACTCTATCATGCATAGTTTCGCCATACTCATTCCTAATGCAGCTAGAGGAGAAAACTTCCTGCTGTTTTTATACTTGTTACCTTGACCTATAAAACATTTAGAGATCATAAACATGATCTGATATCTACAGTTACAAAACAGAATGTTTCTGTGTTGAGTCAGTTCCATACAATGCATTGCCACAGTACTTCATTTCAGAAGTCAGACACTGCAGTTGAGTACAGTTTAGATGTATAATTATATAGAGCTGTGTGTTTAAAGATGAATAAGAGTTTGAAGTGCTGTGCTGAAGTGTAGAATATATACCATACACCTTTGCCTTTGTCTTGAAATCGGTGCCCTGTGACTAGCTTTGCTAACTCAACCAACCGTGTATACGTGGTAGGCGTGCAGGGCAGGTTAATTGTGTTGCAGAAAATTACGATGTGTTCTAACCCTTTAAAAATGTATGCCTTACATTATTATGAAGGAAATATTTGTTTGTCAGTTTTGTGAGGATTGATGTCTAGAGAGTGCGTATGTCGATAGAGTTCATGAGTGCCATTGTATTTAGAGATCGTACCAGCAGGAGCGAGTGAGGAAAAAACCTAAGGAATCAGAAAAAAACATGCCTGATTGTATTTCTTACCTGGTGCTCTTAGCTCAACACTGTTATAGCTGAATTCCGGAAAGGGTCCTTTTTTAGCGGTTAGATCAAGGTGGTTTTGACATCACTGTGGATCAGTATTGGTGCCGTGAATGACTATTAGAGGTAATGACATTCCATATTTACAGCAAGACTTCCCTTTCTGACCATTCAACACAACCGTGCATTGATTTAGGTGCAACAGCACGACTGGCAGATTTAACCAGCTTGCCCAGAATCACCTAGTACGTCCGTTTTGATGCACCTCTGCAGCTACCGGTTGTACTCACACACCCTGATGAAACTACATAGCACCAGAGCATGCAAACACCCTCTCAATCCAGCTTCCTTTCACGTCACTCAACACCCTCTCATGCTCTCCGGACATGCTCTTACTGTGACATCACAGCGGTCTTGTGAAACGCGCACTTTTCTGAGAAGCATCGGTTGAGCAGGTTGCTGGTTGTTGCAGAAGATACGGAGGTGCATCTGAGAGGGTGACCGCTTCCTTTGTGGGGCGGTTGTAGACTGCCAGGGTTGTACGCTGTGACCACTGAGCAGTTGTTGCCAAATCAATAACTCTGTCTCTGTCAGTATATGAGGTGTTTCTGCGAGGTCATTAGTCTGCACTCCTGTCTCTTAATAAAACGAAGGCCTGGTGACTACACTGTGTATTACTGCTCTCCTGAAAGTCTTCACATCTGCTCTTTGCTTTGTCTGGTAAACTCGCCAAATTCAAGCCTTGTAGCCAAGAATTGATTTTTGATGTTTTATTGAAAAACATGCCTTTTTTGCCTTTGGATTTGAAAGACACATTTTGAAAGGAAGCATTGTTTTTGCCAACTTAACTCCTGCAACTGGTGGATTTGCTTCTTTAGAGTTAGTTCTTCTTTATGATGAATGTTGGAGCTGGTTTTTTGTTTGTTTTGTTTCTGGTACTGTAAATGTTGAATTCTTTCCTACTTCATTAAACATAATTGTGATCCAGAACTGTTGTTTTTTTTTCTGTAGTTTGGTGAATTGTTTGTTCATTCATGCCTGGAGACGTCTTTGGCCTTGATCCTATCTAATGACAAAGGGGGTGTTCTTAACTTGCAGTAAAGATCAAAAAAGTGAAAGTTGAGGAGAACCATTTTGACCCTATCTTAAAACAAGGCCTTCATCACTCGTTGATAGGTTTATGAAATGCTTAACTGACATATAAATTATTCTGGGGGAGGTTATGACTCTATGAGAAAGATTTGTCTTACTACATTTGCTTAACGGGCATTTTAATTTTGTCTGCTACATATTCGTTATGGAATAAAACAGAGTGTCTCAGTGTCTCGGTCCTGTAACCACAAACAGGGCTTATGGACCCTACATGTTTGTTCAGAACACCCCTCAGTCGATGTGTGTATTCTGGAAGCATGAGTGTGTACACATGATTATGAAACATGGCGTATTATTAATGGCTTAGGAGGTACATGAATGGGATTGTGGCTTGAGAAAACCGTCATGGAAATGTTTGCCGCACCTTTAGCAGTGGAGAACCTTATTGTGCAGGACCATACGAGCTGGAGAGTGTAGGCTCAGTTTGCTCCGTTCCCGATGCCAGGACTTTGGGAGTGTTATGAAACGATATTCATTTAGGATGCAGAAACACTCAAACAACAGATAAAAAACCCACATTTTCTAGACTTCATTCTGCATGGGGTTGATAGCCCTCAGGTAGCAGGGACAGGTGAAGTACCTGTTCCCACTCACGGTGAGTGAGTGAGTAAACAATGATTTACCCATGCATTTTATCCAGTGGTGCTACTGCTATTATATCTTAACATTGCCTGTAAAAAATACTGTTTATACGCAGAAGATTCAAGAAATCACACCTTAGGTAAAAGGTATAGCAAAGCACACTCCCCCCTCCCCATCCCAGAACACACACGGTCATGTAATCAGGGGTCATCATCACGGACACAATCAACTGATGTCCGTTTATATGCCAGGTCAGGTAAGTATTTACCGTTTGGCCTAATTTCTATTTTGGCGCCGCTTGTGAAGACGTGTTTCCATTACACAATTGTCCCCGAAAGCACCTCAAAAGGGACCTTTTCAATCCCCCCCCCACCCCCCTGGCCTGCAATTACATTCGGAATCAGGTCAGTCCATATTTGTTGGCCCACATTGATGTAATCGCTGCTTATTCTCACCCCTGACAGATGAGGTGGCTTTGTGGCGTTGTCATTTGCGGTGATTGTGTTTCCAGACACTTTAGCAGGGAAGCGCGGACCTGAGCCAGTAATTCAGTATGTGACTGATGTGCAGGCCATTCAATATGTCACCTACTTTTGCGGGTTTACCAGCGGTCTTGAATGGCATCCCGAGGAAGAGACAGGAAATACTTTGTCACCTGGGCGCCTCTCAGTCCGGTAATGGTCCGGGATGTTGTGCTGACACACATTCACGCACCACCATTTCAGTTGTTCTCTGTTTCCAGCTCTCCTGTCTGCAGTGAACCAGGCCTTGTGCCACTTTATGTATGCAAACATTTATTGACTGCTGTTATTTGTGCTTCATTTTCCATGTGCAGCATGGCCATGCCTTTTGTTAGAGTGTCATGCTTTTTTTTTGCCAATAAACAAACCTACTTCTTCATAATTGCATTCGACTGTGAGTAGAGCTGCAGGCATAAGGGTTTGTGTGGTGGGTAAATGAACAGCCGGTTAAAACCAGCATGGACTTTGCTTCCTAACTGCACACATCAGGCAGCACAGTGGCAGCAGATAGCAAGTGTTCTGATCCATGGTCCACCTTGAATAGGAAGTCCTACCCTTTGCTCCGCTTAAAGTCTCAAATCCTGTCATGTAAGCAAATAGGAGCTGGGGCTTTAAGGGTTTCCCACCTCTTGGATTGCCACTACCTAAAGGCCATGTGAAAATAACTTCTCCCTCCACCAGGCAGGTAATCCTTGCATTTTCCAGCAGCCGTACCACCAGGCAGACTTTGCGGGCCAAATACTGGAAGGTGCTGCCCAGGATAGTGCTTAGATTGCGGTTGTGGTTGGAGATGGTGTTGACAAGCTTGTAGGGAGCAACCAGTGACTCACTGTGGTGATAGGGGCACAATTATTTGGTGGTGCCATCTTCAAGACAACACATTGACTCAACATGGTCTTACATATTGCATGACATGTTTGTTAACTGTGCTGAAAAAAATTTCAGTCAGGGCTGATTACCGTTTCGACACCATCCTCCTTTTCTCAGCTCAACACGATCAAAAAAGAAAAGAGTTCTCAGTTTATCATCCTGCCCAAAGGGGTTGTAATGTAAATGAACTTTAAAGCCCACATACTTTGCAAAGAGAAGCAGTCAACTGTCCAAGTCAGCTCAATTTATTATTCTCCCTCACCTTCAAGTACCGCATACTGGAAAAGGGGCTGCCTGTCCATTTATTTCACATGGGTAAAAAGGTATTATAAAAGCTATTCTTCTTTTTGAATAAGTGTGGCTTTTATTCTGTGTGGCTTGCAACGGGGGCCTGCTTGGCTTTGTGGAAAACGTGCCTGACAGTGACAGTTTTGCGCTAAAGCGCGTGCTGACACACGGACGAGTCATGGCCTACTAATTCACCGTAGCACAGCAAAGCTGGGCCGCTGCCGCTGCTGAATGGGGTGATGCAGGTCCAGCGAGCGGAACTCGGTCACACGGCCCTTTTCAGCTCAGGACGCTGGAATTTTCTCTCTTCTTCCACTGACAGTCCGCACTGCCGTGACTCAGCCCCACCTTTTGTCTCTGTGCTTTCTTTGATGGTGCGATACCCTTTACTTACAAAAGATCAGACAGGGGCGAGGGGAGCGGGGGGTCCGAAAATCAATTGAAGTTGTTTATGAATCAGCCTTTTCTTGCTAATTGCGCGGAGTTTATTTGCGTCCTCCGAATGGAGACTAGTCTCTCGCTGCTGGCTGTCTGACAGAGCAGTCGGGGTACGAGGGAGGAAGGGGGGTGGGGGGGTGTTCTAAAAATAGAAGCAGCGAAAATCCTGATTTACACTCTGTGTGTGGGGAGCTATTTTTGAATGCTCAAATAGTGGGTGGTAGCCTAAAGCTGTTTTTGCGGGCCTGGGTGCTGATGAACCTGAGGAAACATGGTCTTTGCAATGGTGACAAAACAGTCAATTGTGAGGGTGTGACACACAAAGCACTTATTTACATTTACATTTATTTATTTAGCAGACGCTTTTATCCAAAGTGACGTACAAAAGTGCATACAGTAAGTATAGCGACAGTACGGGGACAGGATGTGTACAGTTCCGCAATGAGACAGTAGTTCTCAGCTGAGAGCAGTCTGTTTGAGGACGCAGTACTAGCTAATTTATACAACTACAGGGTATAGGGCAACTACCAAGATCCGAATTCAAAACAGCGCAATGAGTGCCAAAGTAAAGACGATAACAAAAAACACACAGCAATTTTTAACACTTACGTCACCAGCTTTAGAGGCCAGCAGAGTTTAAAGGCTAAACTAGCCTGACCTCTAAAAAAAAAATCCTGGTGGTGTATAACAGAGTGTCTGTGCTGGAAATGCGTACCAGTATGTGGGGAAAGAAATGAAGTCAATCATGATGGAACAAGATCATGCCGAGGTTTCAAAAGATGATTGCGCTGTGATACAGTGTGTTCAGGAATGTGTTGCAATTGCTCGCGTGAACATTGCGTAACGACGCACGAGGGGAAAGTACAGTAAAGAGGGCGAGGTGAAGGGAAAGGAAGGGAAAGTGCCACGCTGTGCTGCCCTGGCGCTTCTTAGCAGCGACTGAGCTGTGTGGCACAGGCTTGAGAAAAACCGGCTCCGTTCACCCTGCAGATCCCAGGGGTTTTCGGAGAGCCTAATCTCATGTGCTTTTCAGAGTGTGTAAATATTTTTGGCAGCAGCGAGACCCCGTCAGGTTCCAACAAGCGCCTGTTTAACCACAACAGAGTGGGGCCACATACAGGCTGTTTCTCCCTCATTTCCTCAGCCGGCCTTAATAAGCACAAATCAGGCGCTTATCCTTTCATCTCGTTTTTTTTTTTTTTTTTTTTTTTCTCAGGCTTGCTCTTTCATCCTGAATGTAGGCATCCTCGCTGCTCTCAGACAGAGCCGAGACAGTCTGGACCGTAGTCCAGACGCAGAACCGAGGAGCCAGGACGTTCCGGGCTGAATCACTCCTACTGCAGCGTCGCCCTTCCTGCTGCAAAAGTGTCTTTGTCTTCAGAAGGCCTTTCACATCAATAGCAATAACAGGATAATTTGCTTTACAATAACAGTCTTCATTAAAGATGTTCTCAATACAAATATCTCATCGACGGACACGAAGAAAGTGAAAGACACAGCGTGAACACTTACCTGCGAGACTGCATTGTGCAACACCAGGAGCCGTGTGAACTGAAAACTGATGAAACCAGTACGATAAAAGAGTAATATCCTTGGACTTGATACATACAGAAACTGAATTTTAAGTCAACCGCTTCCAAACAATCTTTGAATATGTTTCTTCTTTTGAGAGGAATGCTCTTCTATTGTTGATGTATGTGACTCAACTTTTATGTCGCTGACATACATTGGTTACATCAACATATTCAGTCACTAGTGCTCTGTTATGTGATGTATCTGGTGTTGCACAAGGCGGTCTCATAAGTAAGTGTGTAAGCATAAGTCTCATAAGTAAGCCGACGCTGTGTCTTTCACTGCTGTGCATTTGTGTCCGACAGACTGCGATATCCAGTTTGAAGGGGACTTCACACTGAAAGCAGCGGTGTAGCACAGTAGTAAGGAGCAGGGCTCATAACCGAAGGGTTGCAGGTAAGATTCCCTGCTGGGGCACTGCTGCTGTACCCTTGGGCAAGGTACTTAACCCACAATTGCCTCAGTAAATATCCAGTTGTAAAACGGATAACATGTAAAAACTGTAACGTATGTGAGTCTCTCTGAATAAGAACGTCTACTAAATGACAATAATGTGATGAAAGTAGCACCCCTGTAACTCAGCCTCCCTCTGCGTCTGTGGTGAGGGGAGCCCCACCCTCTCGCCGGTCTACGGGTTGGGGTGTTTACCCTGGTCTCTCCCATAGGAGAAACCAAACAGACTCCTCCGCTGTGCAGCCCTCCGCTACGCCCTTGTAATAGCCTGATGCGCACAGTGTCAATGGCCTGGAATGTGCTGAGCTGGGCCTTAACGCAGGGGCAGAGCTGATCCCTCAGCAAAGCCGGCGCGCACACCCCCGTGCCAGCGCTTCAGCGATTCAATTATTTATGTGTGCAGTCATCCGTGCCCTCAGTCACCCGTGGACCGGACTGTGCAGCATGGTTGCTGATGTGTCCGCAGGGCCCCCTCTGTGCACCGTGGGTTTTGCTAAAAGAGGGGAAGGAATATGCGTTTTTTTTTTTTTTTTTTTTTTGCATTGTGTTCATGTGTTAAATACAAAGTCCGACCCTGTCAGGTTGCAGGATGTTGAGATCTGTTGGGGTTTCCTTCCTGAAAGAGGACACAGAAAGGCGAGTTAGGACAGGACAGACTGTACTGGACTCTTCGAACCCCGCCGGAGTGGTCTGGGGGGTGGGGTGGGGGGCCTCTATGCACAGATGTGGGACTGCAGTATGAATGCTATATGAAAATGCTGTGACATCACACAGCCATGATGTCACCAACACATGGTATTCCACCATCCTGACATCACCCTCCTCTAAAATCACACAACTCTGATGTCATCTAGCTCTGACATCATCCTGTTCTGAAATGGCATCTCTGATATCACCCTGCTCTGACATCATCACCTTGTCCTGAAACGACAGACCTCTGACATCACCCTGCACTGACATCACCTTGTCCTGACATTACACATCCTTTGCTTGCACTGACATCACACACCTGACACTGCTGTTTTACATCAAAGGTGTCAAACTCCTCCAGGTACTGCAGGTGCCTCAACTTTAAGTGAACAGTAAATGTAAATAGTGAAAACTGGTGAATAATGTCATATATATTTAAGCTATATGTATTTAAGAATAATGTCATATGTATTTAAGCTACTTCCCCATTTAAGCAATTTATCCATGCTGCCTTCAGGATAGTGACTGACAAGACGATGTCATGCAAGGGAAAAGTTCAATGTCTGCTGAGACAGTGTGATTGAGATTACCTTGAACTCCCACTGGGAGAACATTGGCTAAAGTTTCCATTTGGATGGTACAACAAACCAAAACATAAACACGTACAAATTTCCCTATTTTAAATAAAATTTACCTTTCACCCATTTAATACGCCAGCTCCCCTTGCACAACTACATCACCAGTAGGAGGGGTAGAATAATGTCTAAAAATAGACACTTTATGGGGTTGTATGTTTTTATAGATACTCTGCCTCCACCCCTTTCCTATGATCAGATAAGCGCTGTTTAATTTTCCTTTGTCTCACTGAGTGTACTTGGCAGAGGTCAAAGCCAGAATGGGGTTTAGCTGTTCAAAGGTGCCTTGTGTCTCATGATCTGCCGTGAGCAGGGGGATTGCCTGTCTTGCGTCAGGTGTGACATCAGCCACATCCACATGTCAGAAGTTCCAGCATCACCTGAGCATGTCACTGCAGGGCTTACACAACTCGGCACACCCATCCGCTTCCGCCCCAACACACTCTGGCTGCGCTAAAGGATAAACAGACACGGATAAAGGTGTCTCCGTGAGAGATTCAGGATGAGTAGCTATTTGCAGGGTGAATTCTTCTGAGACCCAACTTCATGGGCTGGTGTGAACTGAAGCATTAACTTTTTTTCCTTTGAGGTAAAAGGCTGAGTACTCACTGCAGTAAGAAACTGTTTGCCAATGCTTGCACTTGCTCATTATCTGTGCTAATACTGTGGTGAACCATACATTCCCTTTCTCTCCTGTTAACGTGTGATTGGTTCCTTTTAAGTTTTTTTTTGTTGTTATTGGACATTCCAAGGAAAGAACAGTGGAACCCTGCCAAAGCAATAGCTGCAAAGAAAGTCGTGTCAATCTGCAGCAGGATTTACTCTGGCAGACGAGAGGCCACACACATCTCATAGCTTCAAATGTGATTCACATGCCTGAGATATTACCGATGTCTAAATTCAGCACACATGCACACATACACACACACACAAATCAACTCCACTGCCACCACAGAGGTCTACTTCAAAACATTTTATTCAACAAAATACATCTGTACCACTGCTTTACAATTCTGTGGATGATAAAACTGAAACATAAATACATTTAAGTTAATATAATAAAAATATCTTAATGACAGTAAAAAGAACAGTTCATTTCAACAGTTGTTAACAGACATACGCATTGTTTTTCTGCACATTGGCTTTCTAGGCCTTCCCTTTTAAATAATTACAATAACAATAACAACAACGGCAACTGCATTATTAAAAAATAGATAATGGTGAGGTTGAATTCCAGAATTCCCACATGTGCAGCGTTTCTGCTGGTTCTCCTGAAATCATAAACTAGCCGTGAGGCTGAGCCTTTGTTCCCTGGCCACTCCTTAGCCAGACGGTGCTCATTTCAAACCCCTACTCATGCTTCCCCGCACTGGAGCGCCCACACATGATCCATTTCCTGTGTCCCTCTTCCTGAAACATCTTGAACACATTCCCACCCCCTGGCTGTTCCGTTACCCAAAACTGCTGAGTCACCTCTCCCTTTGCCAGGCCAAGAATGTAACTCCTCTCGCTTGGGCCGAAATCCACCCCCTTTTTTTTCCCATCGAGATTGCTGGACTTGTTTTCAGTTCTTTTGCTCTTAATTTTTGCTCTTGTATTTCATCAGCATGAGGGATTTTTGTTTCCTGAGGGATCCTCCGGAGCGTTACACAAATCCAGTGCGCTTCCTTGAAAGGCAAAGTCCATAATGTCCCATGCTTCACCGCTCGGGAAGGTTGATGACTGGCACCCACTGATCCAGGCAGCGGCTCTCTCTGCAGAACCCGTTCACCTTGCTCAAGGCCGGGTCTTTCCACGTGGACGCATGTGGGTTCTGTAAGCGAAAGAAGCAGAGAGAGTTAGCTCACTGTCCAGGTTGTGCAACGTATGCATGCATCTCTGAGCCAGACATTCAAATGGAACCAGCATCATCAGAATTGTTTCTGCAGGGAAGATTTAGTGGCTGAACTCTCTAGAGTGCTGGCCACACAGGCAGCTTGAGGTGAGCTAATTAGAGCATGACCGGGAGAAAAAGTCCCTTGCTTTTGGGAATCCACATTAACAGAATCTGCTTTCATGAATTGCAGTCAGCCTAATTCCTGGAACCGCTCTCAGTCGAGGTGCCTCACAGGAAATAGGCAGCAATCTGCCAAGCCTGCCACCGAATCCCACAAACTGGGAATAGATCACTCCTTGCCTTGCCAATTACGGCAGCTCCAGACCGCTGGGAATTTTAACCCACAATCCACATCACAGTGACATGGAGACTGCAGCAACTTCAAAGAACTTCAGTCAGTCCCAACTACGGAGCCAAAAAACTCTGATCTTCAAAGAGGCAACACTGTGCACAGCTAACTGCTGAGTGCAGAACTTGGCTCTGTTCGTTGCTATCACAGACTGATTTATAACAATGACTCAACGGTGAACTGCACCGTAAGTGCTTGTGTCACACCCAGTCATAGCCCTACTTTATTAAACTGACCCTTAGCTAAAGGTATCATGGGAAATATAAATATCCCATCGTACATACAGCAGCTCTCGTACAGAACTGCTTGGTACGCATGTTTTTTTCCCCTTATTCTGGAGTAAGATCCTTAAAGTCATATCTCAGATTAAACTGTAGTGCAGTGGCATAATGAACTTCTAAGTCTGAATGAAACTCATAGCTGTAAATAAAAAGCCGGATGTGGGCCATTTAAAGTGAACTTGATGAGTCATGCCCGTTAACGACGACCCGGTGTGAGCATGTACGGGCAAGTCCAGTGCATGTGAGAGCAATACACATCCGCGTTAGTGCAAAAAAAGCTCAAGTCCAACTACGGAAAAATACTGCATTCAAACAGACGATGCACAAATCTCGTAATGAAACACCGTGGCTTGATTACTGTACAGCAGAAATGCCTGTTTTGATACCTACCGTGACCAAGACGCAATGAAGATCCATCGGCTCTCCTCCTGGCTTCACGCCACCGAGGATCTCCGCCAGCCGCCTCATGTTGTTCACCCTGAGTATGTTGATGTCGTTTTCGCAACAAAAGGCTTGGATCAGGGTGAAATGGATCTGGAGGGCGACGTCTTTGACATCCTCCTCGTCGGTAGCCAGCAGGCACAACACCACGTTGTCCGGATCCCTGGTGAGTAACACTTCTCGTCAGCAAACAGCACATCGCTGAGCACGCCACACTACGCAAATTGGTGATGAGTCGTCCGTCGTGCATAACTGAATTTTGTCACGTCTGAAAGCCTTAGCCAGACCCCCCCTCCAAGTACCCTGATACTTACACATTTAGTGATTTCGCCGCTTCGTAAACTCCAACTGTAATGCATCCCTGTGGTAATGCAGAACTGAGAACCTCCTCCAACGCTTTTGCAACGGAATCCATCCTGAAATAAAGACATGCAAATATTACACATTTTCGTTACGGTCAAAGTGTCCAGTTAGGGCCCAGTCTGTGCAACTGTGATGGTGATCTGGTTAACGGCTGTCTTAATCTGACACCATACTCTGGCTAGCTGCTTAGCCAACCAACTCCTCACAAACAGTCAGTACTCGCCAAACAGGTAAGCGAGTCGGCAAGATAGGATCGTGGCTACCTAGTACCTCACTAAAACATCCAGAAGTCAAATCAACAATCTTGAATGTTATTCTGTTTAGAAATATTTGAGAGGCAGTAGTTGAAACGACTGATCTTTTTTATATGCCTCAAAAGAATGCTTCTGTTTAAATTGTACCTGACACTGCCGGCTGCGGTATCTAGGGACCGTGCAGCCGCAGACGCGCACGAGCTCCTAACAGCGCGTTTGCTGCGTGCAGGTGAAGAGAAATATTACTGCAACCGTCTGCTGCGAAAAGGCAGTGCGCTTAGGAAATCTGTCGACAGCCTATTTTCGACCCCGGCTTTGTTGTGACTTTGTCAATAGTCTTTGTTTCTTCACATTATAAAAGTTTTAAAATACCTAAGCAACACCCCCGACGTCTGCCTTTATCCCTCTGGACTAGCAAGGCAATCGCTTTCTAGCTGTCCAGTTAGCATGCTGGCTATCCTAGCAAACGTATTCACAAAGGCTAGCTAGCTCATAGTATGCCATCTCGCCGGTGACAGCTGAAAGACACGCTGGACTCTGAAGAAAATTAGTCTAGCTAGCAAAATGAAACAGACTGCAGTTTAAACGAAAAATCGATGCCTTACCTTTCTGCAGAGTGATCTCCACTTAGCTCCTCAAAAGTCATATTGCACATAAAATCCAAATTGTGTATCTGACTATACGTCGTGCCTGACAAACGCAGTTTAGTAGCAGTCTGTTCCTCTCCACACTCTTTCTCACTTCTCTCACGATGTTCCGTATGCTCTCTACTCGCCGGGCAGATAAATTTGACTGTGGACAATGTATTCCCGTACACTATGTTACTACATATTTGCATAACTAAGCTTATTGGCTACATGCTAATTTATCAAGAAGGGGGGACGAGGGTTGCCTGGATGCTGAGTGGCTGTCATTACAGCATCAACACAACCAGGGTGGTCTGATTGGAGGTACGCGGTTGGAGAGGCGTGGTCTGTTACCGGCTTGTCACCCAAGTCAATTTATTATTTTACCCGGTGACGCGGGAATAAAGCCGGATCGCTCGCTGTCCAGCCTGGAACTACAGTAACTGGAAAAGCAGAGCCGTGCGCAATCAGGGGCTGTGCGTCTGCCAATCAGGGGCTGTACGTCTGCCAATCAGGGGCTGTACGTCTGCCAATCAGGGGCTCTACGTCTGCCAATCAGGGGCTGTACGTCTGCCTCGAGGATTGAAAGGGCAAGGGGGCTCGAGCCCCCCTATCCACGCGCCCTCCGTGTGCGCGCCAGTGGAAAAGTATATGAAATGTAGAGTTATGAATTTTATTAATTTTCAAGAGCAGAACGTCGTTGTAATGAACGTCATGGCATGCACTTTAGTTGAAAACAAAGTAACTTTACTGGGATTTATGTACTGAAAACTATGGAACATATGCAATACAACATTCAGTAATATAAATTACATTTACGGTTTAGCGAAATAAAATGAGCATAATGCCCAATATCTTATGACTGCCAACCGTTTTGTGCTTGCTAACAGACAAGGGTAGCTAAAAGGCGACGCCTAGTGGCAGCATTCTGGAAGTAACCGAAACCAGTGAAACACTTCTCATTTTCTGTATTTTATTGTCATCATATTATCATCTTTGCTTTGATTTTAAAAACTATTATGAGGTGCAGCTATATTTGATATGAAATGGTATGCGCTATATGACTTGTCCCTGGGCCAAACCTATATGAAAATAACAACGCTAACCTCGTTTCCGAAAAGACACGTGATGGATGCAATCGCGCAGCGTCAGGTTGTAACCTTGACAGAATGGCACGAGAAACCAGCGAGAGGAAAGGTCATGGACAATATCTGTTCCACTTATTAATTATTAATCATTTAATTATGCACACAACACGCTGTGTGTATGCAGTAACAGAACAGCATAATTACTTCAAGTGAAACAATACAGTATGACAAAAAGAGAACAAAAATATGGGATAAATCAGAAACGAGATGAAATTACAGTACAAAATTTTAAAAAATCAGAATTTGTTTGCGCGTGTGTCTGACCTGTACAGGCTATGTGGGGACACAGTTTGGCTCAAGAACAAGAAACCACGTGATCACAAACGTCACACCTACACACACAATCTTGTGGTTAGATTGCGAGGTTGGAGCACAGCAAGATAACCTGTACTTACATATACATGCCCTGGCAAAACGCACAGACATATCAAAGGAACATTATCTAAAATCCGTGGAACACTAGGTCTACTTAGGAAACAGCTATAACTCTGTGGTAGACTCAGTGGTGGCCAGCTCTAAATTCAGGATGTACATGTGCTGGTCATTTCCAAGAAGGAAATCATGACACAGCAGTATTTCACAAGCTGGCAGTTAGATTCTCCCTTTTTCACCCTCTGTTCAGAACAAGTAAAAGACATCCGCAAACTGAGATTTCAGCATTTTACTGACATTTAAACACAGGACCTATTGAGCAAATGCACAGTGCTTACGTCGTCTTTAGAGTCACAGCCAGTCCCCTCATAAGGTTCATTTTGTTTTTAAAATCCTCTGCATTAAATTTTGTAAGATATGGTTAGCAAAACATGATTTTTGGTATTTCTGTTGTATGCAGTTAACTAGCCCATTTACAGTGTTTAAATTTTTGTGCAAAAAATCATAAAATTGTGCAATCAAGATGGTCACATTCTCTTTGCAATGCGTAGTTGATTTGTGCTTTAAAGAAAAGTAATTGGATGAACCACACTGTCTCAAGCTAAGATGAAGTACAGAAGTCACAACATTTTCAACTTCCAACATTCAAAAAAAAAAAAAAAAACCCCAGAAATGCACCATGAAATTTTTGTGTCTTTAATATGATAACTGCTCAGGTTTCATGCATTTCTAGTGTTTTGTGTATGCTGTCATATATAGTTTGTATTCCTCATGGCAGTTGTGTTGGAGCAAGGAAATCTGACTGCACTGTACATTGGAGCAAAACTCACGGGGCACAAAATCAAACAGCATTTCTTGGTCTCAGTGCCCTCTCGGTACCCTCTCCGAACCCTTTTGGTCCTACCCGGTGTATCTGCATGCACCTGCTTCAACATACCCAGCCTGGTGGGCTGCATATATCTTCACTTGTTTTTGCAAATGGGGGTCAAAACCACAACTGAAATGGAGATTTGGCTTTTTAAGGAGTGAAACCTTACCCAAATCTCCCTATATTCACAGAAAAACATTCTTAACGCTTATTGCTAATGCTAATGCTAAGAGGCCAAAGGTGACATCATTGGTCAAATCACCACCAGTGGATGGACTGTGTTTTCAGCAGTTGCGGTGTGTGTTGTTATAGTAGGGGTAAGGAAGATCGATCAGCCTCCTTGCAGAGACCATAGTGAAAAAAGTCGATCAAGGGCAATTATCCAAGGGACTGAAAACGAGTTAAAATGGGAAGGTGAAGCGTATCTTAGTTAATGATACAGAAGCATGAACGGCTTTCATGCTGTTATAAAATGCGGTGTCATCCACGTTAATGTGCGACAATCACATAAATGGCACCGTCGGCAAGGAAAGTACTTTCTGAATGATGACTCTCAGAGGAAATAATTTTGTTTACCACAATGTGGCCACTTTAAAGAGATAGACAAGATGCTTCTTGAATTTATGACCCAGAAATGGAGTGAGGGGATGATAGTTGGATTCAGGGAATAAATTATTTTTGTTTTCCTTCTTGCAATTGGTCCTGGATTTTCTGTTTTCTGTTTCCTGTTTCATGCTGGGTTAAAAAGCACTTCAGTGTCAAGTGCTTTGTGACAAAACAAATGTTCAATAACAAATACAGTTTGTACTGTATTTGGTCTCCTGTATCTACCTAACACCTCCCTTGGCCTAGAGTCCTGATAACAATATGATGCTTATTGTTCAATTTCAAAAAGAACATTTATATTATTTTTAAAAATGATCTCCTTACAACAGTGAGTTTGCATTGAGTCCTGCTAAATGAATGATACTTATTCAATTTCAAGAAGTACATTTATGTTGTTTTTAAAAATGAGATTGTGGGTTTGCGTTAATCTACAAAATTCAACATAGTGTATTCCTGTGTCTTCCCTCACTATGAAATGACTCTTCACATCATGGAAAGTAATGAAATAAATCAATAAATCAATAAATGTAAATGGGTGCCTAGTCTACATACCAATGCAAAGCACATGTAAAATAGAATAGAAAATGTTCATAAAAAAACAAATGATTCTGAAGCAGGGAATAGCAGTTTTTAAATTTGTCTTTAATAGAAATGTTTTAATTCAAAGACAGAGATTGAAAGAGGATTAAGTGTAATCAGTAATCAGTAATAAGTAATATGTTCATATCCTAGCAACACCCACGTTAGCTCTTATTCAAATATTATACACACTTTAAAACATGCGCAGTCATTCCAATTCAACAGAACTGTTAAATCCAATTACAGCAGTTTAGGTAGAGGTTCTATACCTCTGCAAAACCAAGGCAAAAAAGACTTCAGTCTATTACATGACACTTCATACAATACAACATGCTTATGAAATATTTGTAAGCAATTAGTGATTTAGAATTATCAGTAAACATAGGGTTTTGGTCTGTAAATCTGACTCTCAGTGATAAAACACATGATACATTACATCAAATGGGATGGCAATACATGACAATGCTGCTGGTTATTCTGAGAAATCCATTTTGAGTCATGCAAATGTTATCTGATAGCGTTTGATTTATTCAAATGTTGTTTTGGAGTGAAGATTATTCTGCAATAATTCTAATATTTAAAAAAAAAAATTGTTTAGTGATAGGAATTGTCTGTTGAATGTATATTCCACATGAGAATTATGGATCATGAGAATTATGGATCAGGATCTAATTATATGACAGACATAGAGGAAATTCTAAACCAAATATTTTTCTATTTATGAATATAACAAAAAATGTACAAGAAAATAACATTGTCTAATGTTGAAAATGGACAATTGACAATAGGTAAGGGCATATTTTGTGTAGGACAGTGACTCTGATATTTTCACTAAACATTAAACATAAACATATCATCTGCCCATTGCTGAAACATCCTGGACTAATCTTTGATAGGCCTGGTCACCGTGACGACATACACCCGCCATTAAGTGGACTCCAGAAAAAGGCAGTGGCCCCTTTTGCATGTCAGGGTCTGATGGTACACATCTGATAGTAGGCCTGATGTCAAGAGGCCAATCCCACTTAAGAGGGCAGTGGATTATCAAAAGGTCAAACAATAAAAGCATAAGGGAACAAAAAGAAATCTATGGATGAGAATACACATCCTTAACTGGTCCTTCAGATTTCTCCTTTTATTACAGCAGTGTCCCTAGCGGTGATCGCTCTCTGATGGCACACATGTTAAATACAGATCACAGTGCCTGTGTGTTGTGTTGTTTACACAGAATGCCATTGTGGAATCAGTGACTCATTCTCGTGTCTGTATTTTTGGCAGGGGAACACTTCCTTGCGAGTGAAAATGCTGAGTCACCGTCCAGCTGTGTCTGCTTGTTTTTAGAGTCTATCTACACAACCTTTGACCCACAGCCAACCTTCAGGCCGAGCCAATGCTATTACAAAAGAGACCAGAGTGACCAGTGTAATTCCCGTTGAGTTCCTGTCCCACGGGTGAATTAGAGGTCATTCAAAATTGCAGCAAATGATAGAATTTGTTAGTCACATCCTACTGTGGGACTAATTATTTTCCTGTTTGGTTTTCCTGTATTTTTAAACGGGAATAAATCCAGTAAATTCTTCTTTGGGACAACAACAGCTCAGAACCAGGACTTGGAAGACTGATATCCTCCATCCTGGTACCCCAGTGAAGCATCAAAATAAAATCCCACTCTCAGATCTGAAGGAGACCACTCTCCAACAAAAAAAGTATTGCATTCTACTAAGCTTACCTGTGCTTGGGAAGAATTTCTTCCTGTGGTGAATGCTTTTTCTATCTCTCACACCTCAGAATGGGCACAGGAGATGCAGGCAGAAGTGGGCAGAAGTCTCTCTTCCATGGGTGGACCCCTCATTGAATCCCCCCTGTTCATGAGCAGCTCAGCTGGTCTGTGTTTGCCTCAGCCTGGCCTTAGAAGTGGACTCTGCCCTTGCAGATCACTATGGGCTGGAGGTACTGAGTGAGTTTGAACCTGGAGGGCTACACAATGTTCCACAGAATTGCTGATGGAAAGTGAAGTCCAGAACTAGAGACTGTGGAGAATGTTTAATCTACCTCAGTGCTACAGTTCCCATTAGTGTTGTAGTTCTTCTGATTTTGGAAATGTCTTGTAATCTGTAAAACGCACAATGTTTCTGTAATAGTGGGCATACCACACTGATAATGAATATCAGCAGTTGCTACTAAGGTAGTACTGGGCAGTGGGAGCAAACCAACATGGTTTTCACTGGGCTTTTTGTTGTTGTGGAAGTATAAGATCAGGGGTGAGTCATAATAATAGCTTTGGTTAGTGGTAATTAATGGTGTCTGAAAAATAACAGTTGTGTAATTATTTTCTAGCTGTAATTATAGCTTTACACATGCACACACTCTCACACACATATACATACAGTCTATGAGTTTGAAAATTATTTTTAGCTCAATAAATACACAAGTACTCTTACAAGTACTGAAGATGCAGTAGCTGTTTTGAAACCATTTTGAAGCAAATACTTATGTACAGTGCAGTTCAAGGGTGGGTCAGGGCCAGTGGTTAAGGCCTTTTTTCGGGTCCATTTACAAAGAGAGCCCATTCTGCCTCTAAATCAGTATGATCATATTAGTGTTTGGAGCTATAACGCAGCGTGGACTGAGTAATCTTCCCTGTAGTGGTCTCTCACAGCGGGCCTCTGTTCATCTGAGACTCGCTGTGTCTCCGTGGCATCTCATAGCAGAGACGCCAGACCAGCAGGAAGTCCCAAATTTGCTCCTCAGGTAACACCCTGAGTGAGAGGCCAGGAAACTTCCAGAATTAACCCAAGTCTAACACTTCCATCAGTGTTTTGCTGGCAGCACTGTACTTGAAGTAAACCTTGTGTAGCCTGCATACTGTTCCCATAAAGTCCTCATAATGTCACTTCAATATTCATGCCTGCTCTAGGCTAATGGGAACACAATTTGATCTCATCATAGAGCAAAAATAGCCCATCCTTATTTATATTTAAAATACTGCATATGGTTATCAATATTCATGAGAGGTTATGAATGATATGTTGTTCATATGAAGACGTAGGCTGTTTAAGGCAGACTCAAGAGTAGAGTGACTGATTAGTTCACACCATAGCAACCTGTAAAGCCTGCATAACGTGCCTATTCCAACAAAGTGAATGGAAACCTCAGTCAGAGCTGCAGATACTATGGCCAATATTTCTGTAGTAGCAAATTAAGTAGGACCACAGGAGTGAGATTGAGTGGGATTTGCATATAGGACAATCTGGTTCTGTCTGCGTTACTGAACTTCTGGTTTTGTCCTTTGCCCTGCAAAAAGCACTCTTCTTACAGAAGGTAGTTACATTTTCTTTATCCTTGAAGAACAAAACCAGAATGAGTTATCTGTCACGGAGGAAGAAGACCTTTGCTGCCCTCTTGTGGAAGTAATTACTCTGGAACGCTGTGCTGCACGATGACGTGAATACTTCACTATACATCCTTATAAACATGAAATATTCTGTGAGTCTAAAAGGGTCTTTGGAATTGGAACAGAATCTCTTTTTTTATTCATCAGACAGAATTTTAAATTTGGGAGAATGAGATTGTCTTAATAAAGGTACCCTGCAAAAGTAAAAAATTCCTATTATGCCAGAGAGTGGGTTATTCTAATTATTAATTATTAATACAAGGGCACACATATTTTATGATATTATTTGAGAGGGAATTTCTAAATGCATATAATGAAACACTTAAAAAATAAAGGTTGGCTTTAATTTAACATCAGCAGAAGGATATCCACAGAATCGAACAGAAAACATAAAATATCAGGTTTTATCAATCTGTTTTATAGAGCCATTGTGTTGCATCCCAAAACAGTTTAACCTGGCTGCTCGGTTATGAAGCAAAAGGACGCGCAGTATTTTTTTTTCCTGTCATATCACATAATGTCAGCAGTGTGTTTGCAAGCTTTGCTGCTCAGGACTGATTTTGATTTTCTGCTCACTAACGAATCTCTTTCATGTCATCACTTGTTTCATTTTACCAGTAAAAAATGAAATCTCTCTGGACATTCTTACAGGAGCAGTGGCCTTGTCTTACATGGTAGAGTCATGGCTGGATTAGGAATATTGGTTGAAAATTGCACTGTATTCAAACGTTACAAGTCAGTCAGTCCTTCTTCGCTTTAAAAGCGGTCTGTTGTCCGTCCCCCCCCCCCCCCCCCCCCCGCCAGTGCCAGAACCAGGTCAGTTGGCACTCCTCACGCATGCTCACGACACCCAGAGTTACTGCCTGGCACAAATGTACCAAACACATTCTCACTTCTGCCACCCTGGCGGCGTCAGCGTCTTGGCTCAGACCAAGATTCAGATAACAGCCGTCCTCCACCCTGGTCAACACAAATAAGTGGAAGTGTTACTTCCCCGCCCCCCCCCCCCCCCCTCCAGTAAAAACACAGCTAATTTAATAAATTTTGGTGATTGCTAAACTTTCCAAAACTGTGTAAAGTAGAAAAGTAATACTTTGGCACTGAAAGTTCTATATTCTTGCCCGTGACAGAGAGGCCGCTGGTCATTCTTGCCTATGGTGGATTGTTTCCAGCGTGTTTCCAGCGTGTTTTCAGCGTGTTTTCAGCGTGTTTTCAGCGTGTTTTCACCGTGTTTTCATCCTTGTTTTCAGCGTGTTTTCACCGTGTTTTCACCGTGTTTTCACCGTGTTTTCAGCGTGCTCTGAGTGAGGCCTCCTCTGCATGCACCCAAACGCACTGAAAGGAATTGTCACTGACAGCGTGCCCGCGGCGTTCGGCCAACATCGCGTTTCACGAGCTTGGAACTCTGACCCTGCTGTTTACCGGGGTCAGAGGGCCCCTAGCCCCTGGTGTCCCGCTCACCCCCAGCTCACACCAGCTGACAGGGATTGTGCTGCCCTCAGAGCTTTCGCTTTTGCTGTGTGCTTCACATGATCTGGAGCTCCATGCTAACTGAATTTCATCAATAGACTACATGGGGAAAAAGGGCAAGGTCATTTGCATGTCATTCTTTGAATTTCAGTTAATGTACTCTACTGAAAAGATTTGATTTCACCTGCTGCACCAAGGGTTGCTGATTGGAACGGCGGCGTAGGGGGCAGCAGTGTAGCATAGCGGTAAGGAGCAGGGCTCGTAACTGAAGAGTTGCTGGTCCAATTCCCTACTGGGGCACAGCTGTTGTACCCTCAGGCAAGGTACTTAACCCACAATTGCCTCAGTGAATATCCAGCTGCATAAATGGATAGCATGTAATCATTGTGTCCTGTGGAAGTTGCTCTGGACAAGAGTGTCTGCCAAATGACAATAATGTAATGAAATGTTGAACCCAGCAGTGTTCGCTGAAGGCGCATGCTTCCATACTTAAATGTGAAGGCAGGTGACCATGTTACCAGATAAGAAGAAACTGGCATGCGAAAACAAGGTGGCCAATTAAGCAACCTAATCGTAACAGCCAGCAATTTGTCTAGACTGCGCTTTGTCCATTTTAGGACCTCTCAAGCCGGCCCCCTGACCTTTTAATGTATAAATAGGGTCACTGATGACGGTGTCATCAACTTACGAAGGGGCTGGGTTACAGGCGTCAGCTCGGGAAAAGTTAAGGCGTAGCAACATTTTAATGCCAGAGAAAAAAATCTGGAGATTTTCCAAAGCCCCTGACAGAACTCCAACTTGTGTCCACTGTCCCTCAGTCACTGCACAGCCCACCCCTGTCCCCACATCAAAATATCATCAACATTTAAACATATGTATTTGACGTATGGAAAATAACGCAGTGTATTTTGTAAATGTTTCGCAAAATCGCTGTGAACGCATTAATGTGTCTCCGCAGAGATGGGGTCCTCCCCACGTTTTCACGTGGTCTGTGACGTTGGCAAGCTACAGCCACGACACCGTTTTAAGATTAATTTCTCACATTAAAGGGGCGGTGTGTATTAAGTACCACTCAAAGAAGAGAATCCTGCTAATGAGAGCACCATGTTCTGCACAGGCCCGGGGAGTCCCTTGCGAAACAGGCCAGCATTTAAGCCACAGCAGGTGGGTAAGAAGAGATGGTGTATCGTTTTTTGCCAGCTTTACCCACAGTCGGAAAAAGGCACTCGTGCCAGCGCCCACTCCTTCTCGACCGTGCTCAGTTACGTCCTTTATTAGAACTGCGGCTAACACTTGTTACTAAAATGATTAATCCAGCATTCAGACTCAGACCAAACACACAAATGAACTGAACAGCATCGGCTTTTCAGCCTTCCCGATGTACAGACAACACTTTTGGAAAAATGAGTTTTTACCAAAAATGTAATGCATGGAACAACATAAAAGTATATTAGTTTCTATACCATTAATGAATGGTGAATAGATGCATAAGTACTACATCTACATTGTCTAAATGCATAGTTGTTTTGCCTTTCATGATCAATTCTATTCTCATCCACTTTAAGTAAATTCTTAAAATCCACTGCCAATAGCAGTATAATGGTAAACAGTGTAGGATACCAGGCAAGTGTTTTATGTACTACAGGCATCTCCCAGTAAGCCATGTAAGAATTATACCGGTTGGATACTCTTTGCTTCATATAAATGTCTCTTGGTAATTTCATTTACTGTACTGATATACATTTACAGCAATGGTCAACATTTATGTCCCACCTGATTGCCCTCCACGGGCTCCCAGTAATGGCTTGCATCTGCATTTTTGTATGGTACCGTTGGGGTTGTGTCACGCTAATTCAAACATTGGGACTATTTGTTGTTGGGGCTTTGATTATCTGTCAAGGCTCGGGCAGGGACTCAGGCGTAGACAGGGAGGCAGGATTTCAAGTTTAATAAAGCCAAAACGCAGGCCAGGAATCAGAGTGAAAAAACAGGCGAGGTCACAATCCAGAAGAGCACAGCAAACAAAACCAAAAACTGATCCAAAGTCGAAGTCAAGAAAACAGGCAGGGAGGCAAAACAGGACAAACGGCTTGTAGCGCAACAGATGAACTGAGACAAACTAGCGACAAGACATGAAACAAACGGGGAATATATAGGGCAAGGCAGATGACGGGACAGGATTCAGGTGTGGAGGTAGGCAGGTGGAGCCAGTCAGGTGACCAGGTGGGCGGAGACAGGGCGGGGAGCAGGGCAGGGCAGGAACACAGGGAAAAACAAAAGCACTTGGACAGGAAAAACAAAAACAAACCCGGCTAAGAAGCCGCAGTCCTGACATTATCGTAGCACTTACTCTGATTTCAATATGGCACCAGTAAGCACCGTGTCACATAATGTCACTTGCTCAAATGTTGTCTGACCTTTTCTGGATGTGTGGTTGTCCAGGTGGCCTTATCAAAAGCAGTTATGTACCTTTGCTGTGTAAATGCAGGGATAATCTTGACATCTTCCCAATTAACAAATGATAGAAAGCAAAATCTTTATATTCAAAATATTCTTTCAGTGTGTTTCCCAAATACCTATATTAGCAAGCAGATGAGAATCACGATATATATGATATTGTTCATACACCACAAGCTCCTCTAAAGTAAATACAGTCAGTGTGTGGCGAGTCTCACTGTAATTACGGTTCAGTGATGTCACCTACAGCCTAGGTTCTCTCTGAGACGGCTCAGAACAAAGTTGTAAACATATTCTGATGACTGAACATCAACAGAAATCCATATGGTAACGCTTGCTCTTTGAGTTACGTTGGACAGATCCATATGTTGGGAATGCTGTACAGTAAAAGGATCTCACTTTCAAAAAGGCAGTATCTTAAGCCAGGCGTATCAATCACAGAGGCACATGAACAAGCTCTCAGCACTATATCCCGAAGGCAGAGTGAACCATGTCCTGATAAATGCTCACCGTCCAGGTTCAGACAGGGTACAAGATGGTAGCCAATGTGAATCAGGGTGCACTGAGTCTCATTTGAGTTGCAAAGGGGTTGCAACTATATGCTTGCTATGGGACAGGTGCAAGCCAGATGTAGACTATAAATTTCGTTCTTAGAGAAGACCTTGGTCTATTTAAATAACATCAGTACTGTTGGTCTATATATTTCCAGGTCTGGAAAGTTATTATAGGATTTCAGCTTTTCAGCAGACCAGGACCAACAATCAGTATGTGGGTGAGAGGTGAGAGTGCATTTTTTGAAAACGAAAGAAAAGTTTTCATATCAGAAAAGTTTATTTATTGACATTTAAAAACAGCTTAAAACTGCACCTGCAATCTCACTCACTTCATAAATACAGTAAAATAACTTGTGTTGTGCTATGCATGGCACTCGGCAGCAATCCAATTGTCAAGGTCTCCAAACTTAACAACAGTTTGATGGTTTAAATGACTGTTTGGGAATGACTGAGTGGCCGGGAAACGCAGACGTGTTTCCCGGCAACGTGTCAGGAAACGGGACAGAATGCAGGAACGTGCCTCAGCCGAAGCTTTCTGGACTTTACGCCTCAGCGGGAGAATCTTAAATTGGTATTAGCGGCAGTGGCGGAAACTGTCAAGAGGGTGTAAACTGTGTTCGCCGAATGCACTGCACCCCTGCGCTCCACGCAAAGCTGTGACCACGCTGGCTGCACTGGGACCTCTGAGATATGGCTATACATAATCTTCGCTCGCTCGTGTTCAAGGTCTTATCTATGTTTTGGCCGCATTCGTGTAATGCCTTTCCTACTGCTGAAGGCCTTGAACTGCGGGTCAATGCCTTTGGCTAAGTAACACACGTTTACTGTGGCAGCCGTTCTCTTCCGTATCCTTGAGCCTACATTTACACATGTTTATTAAAATAGATATTTACAAAACAGATATTTATATCACACCCCTGTCCTGTACATCTTTTACAACTCTAGTGGACTTCAGACATTCATTGATTACTTGAATATAAGTTTATGTTGGCATGCTTCTGTGGAATACTGGAAGTCTGGTGACCAATGACAGTGCATAGCACAACACAAATGCAATAAAAAAGGCAATGATTGGCAACTAAATAGCAATGGAGGGGAATTGTTCAAGCTGAGAGAAGAAGGTTTTGAAAAGAAAAAAGACACAAAGCAAAATGTATTTAATTTCAAAGCTAACTATACATTGACTAAATTCACATTCACAGCTGGCTAACAGCTGGGCTGCTAAGCAGTTTACTGATGGAATAAACTCAAAAGAAGTGGGCTTACTTTACTTCATTTGGCAAATCCAGGTCCATGTTCCATATTCCAGTCCAAAGGCAATTAGCCAGTCAGTTTTCAAAAACATGGAGTCGGTTCATCAAAAATCTATCCAGAACTTATCGTACAATTTCGACTACATACGTCAAGCCATGCTTTTTTTAGTGGGCCCTGTTACTATGCTACATGAGGTATTTCTTGTTGACACAGTTTTACTGTTATACAGCCAGGAATAGCACCATATCTCCAGCAGGGGGAGCCATTTTCTCTCCCGCATAGTGCCCTCGCCATCCTCTTTCCAGATCTCCACCATTCACAAAATCCTTTCATTCAAAATACCACAACCTCATATAACAGTACTTGGAGTAGCTTGTCAGTGTTATCCATGCCAGAGTGGAATTTACAAAACACATACTACAGGGGGGTGAACAAATGTCATCCTTTCTGGAATATAACTCGCTGTCTGTGAGCTATATAAATTTGCTTTCTGCAGTGCTATTAAGATTAAAGTATCACTTAATCACTTATCCAATACATATATTTCTATGAATAATTATGAAGGGAACTGCATATACATATATGTATTTTTATTGGTCATGCATACTTTTTTGGACATACAATTTGTGCATGACATTATTTTGGGTGTACTATAAATAAATTATGAAAATTAAAAAGTTTTACGCAGCCCAGCTCAGATTAAGTGGTCTTTCCTGGGCTAACCTATAAAGATTTGCTTTGATTTTGGGTTCTCCCAATGTAGTACTTACTAATACAATGCTCTTTTACAAACCACAGTGCACTGTACATGCAGTGTAGTAATTCACAGTTCCATTCATTTAAAACACAAACACAAAAACACACACACATATATACCCACACACACTCACAGCTCAGAGAGGTTTGTGCGTAAATCTTATTCTTGTGAGCTCTGCGCTGTGTCCACGCAAAAACCAAACTCGTACCGACACAAGGAATCCAGTCATTACAACATTACCATGTTCTGTAAAAAATATGATAGGCAAATAAGGTACGAGACTGGTGACAGGTTGGCAGAGTGAAGTGCACTGTGCCTGAACACTCGACTCTTTAACGAGAGAGGAAAAATAGAGTCCAGCTTCCCGTCTAAAATAACACTACATTCTGACACCTAGGTGACAGTCATGTGACACTTGACCTGCAGCCATATAAAACCATGGGCACATGTCCAGCCGAGTCAAGTGACTATGGATTGTCAGGGTCAAGTAACATACCGGGCACAATAAGTACCTGACCCCACCGCTTTTATTAGCCCTGAGTTTAGAAAGTGAACAATTACCACTTTCCTATAGGAAGTGTCCAGACAGACCTCTGCTCCCTGTGCAGACCTCAGCGGGTCCCGTCGGTCTGCCCTGGGCAGTTTACGGAGTAGCTTTGTGGGACTGTTTGGGGCGGCGGGACCAGGCTGTGATTGGTCTGTGGCAGCTGACCGGGCTGAGACTGGGGGGTTGGGCAGAGCTCCTCTTGGGGGTGGGCCAGAGTGTGATGATGGGCGTGGTTGGGGCCGGAGCCGCCACGCCCGGGCCTCTCGCTGCAGTTCATGACCTGGTGCCGCCGGAGGGTGGCGGGGCGGGAGAAGCCGAGCCCGCAGGCGGGGCACTCGAAGGGCCGCTCTCCTGTGTGGACCCGGCGGTGGCGGGCCAGGCGGGAGGCCCGGGCGAAGGCCGCGCCGCAGTCAGGGCACCCGTAGGGCCTCAGGCTGGAGTGCAGGGCCTGGTGCTCGTACAGGCTGGCGGGCCTGCTGAAGGACTTGAAGCAGACGGGGCAGACGTAGGGCCGCGCCCCGCTGTGGGTGCGCTGGTGCTCCACCATGCGGCTGGCCACGGCGAAGTCCTTCCCGCAGTCGGGGCAGCGGAAGGGCCTCTCGCCCAGGTGGGTGCGCTGGTGGCGCAGCAGCGACAGCGGCCGGTTGAAGGTGCGGCCGCACTGCGCGCAGGGGAAGGGCTTGTCGTTGGCGTGCAGGTTGCGCTCGTGCTTGCGCAGGTCGGACGAGCGGGCGAACTCCTTCCCGCAGGCGGCGCAGGTGTAGGGCTTCTCGCCCGTGTGCGTGCGGATGTGCTTGCGGCAGTCGGAGGACCACACGTAGGAGCGCTCGCAGAAGGGGCAGCGGTAGGGCCGCTCGCCCGTGTGCAGGCGCCGGTGCTGCTGCAGCGTGCCCGGGTGCGAGTACGCCTTCCCGCACAGCTCGCACACGTGCGGCTTCGCCCCGCTGTGCGTCTCCATGTGGCTCAGCAGGTTGCTGGCCTTCTTGAAGGCCCAGCCGCACTGTGGGCACTTGTGGGGACGGTCCGGCGAGTCCCGTTGGACTCTGAGCTTTTTCATCAGGGGGAAAGCGGAGGACCCCGCGGGACAGTGAGACGGGACAGAGTTTGTTTCCGTCCCTGAGTCGGCTGTCGGTCGCACGTTTCTGTCACCGCCCACCCCTCTTACCTCGAGCTTGTCCTCCGTAGTCTCCTCCTGAGTTCTCACAGTGGATTGGCCAAGCCCGAAGGCAACAGCAGCTGAGAATCTGTCTTCGCCCGAGGAACCCTCGCCACGCCTTTGCGTGGGTGTTTCGTCGGTGTCCGAGCTAGTCCCCTCACTGTCGGACTCATCGGACAGCGACCCGCTCTCCTCTTCCAGGGACAAGGCGTCATCTCCTTCAGCGCTGACAGAAGAGACGCTGTCACACATCAAACCGACAGTCTTCTCATTTCCACTTCCAAAGCCCTTTCTGTTGCATCCTTGTAAAAGGCAGGTGTTATCATCAGAACTCTGTTCAGACTTGTGACACCGGGCAGAACTTTCACCATGAGACGTTTCAGCCATCTTTCAAAACCTCCTTTTAGTGCCTGGAAGTAAAATATATGCATTTTATATTTATTTGTCCTTAGTATAGAATGCTCACCCGATGGCTGGCATAGCTGTAATGGCAGCAGCATGCGAGAATCTAACAATGGGATTTAGTAATTTAGTCGCGAAATATTAACGCTGTGTAATTCAGACATTGATGTGATATAAATGTACACCTAACGATCCTTCAGTTACATCTCCTCGCTTTGGCCCAAAACCTGGCTCAGCCGAACGGCCGCATCGTTTCAGTTCCGCGTCTATACTCTGTGAGCACATTCGCCCAACGCTTGCTGCAGGGAAGGCCATATCTTACTTGCTGGGTGCTACTCGCACCGCGTTCCTTGCGGTTGCGTTGTAAACCGTTCTTCACCTCATCAGACGCAAGTGAACACCGGCAGGCGTTCGCACAGTGCGTCGTAAAAGCGAAAGGCGCCGCCTCCCGCGTGCCGGGATAGCTACTTGGAATAAGTCGACTGCAGGTTCATATGGTTTAATGTGTCACGTAGCCACAGAAATAAACACACTGAGCCGGGACTGTGCTGAATGCCACGGGGAAAACTCAGTTTGTCTAATTAAGTAAAGGAATCATGACTCGACTAGTCCTCTTGTAAACTGCGCGAAGTGAACAAAATGTCGTGAACCCCACTCAAGCCGTCGTGTTGACAAGAGGCGTCTTGGTGTCAGGCATGGCATGCAATTATTTGTTGCGTGTTGTTTTTAAAATAGCCCGTGAGTTGATCCTGGAATTTATTAAGCAACCATTCCAAAAACTTTCAAAATGACAGCCGATACAGATAAAATGAAAAATAACAGACGAGTGAAAATTATAAGCAGAGAAATGATTCGTTGATCCAACTCGCTGGAGCACAGAAGTAGTTTCAACGCATGCAGCTGCTAAGGGAAAAATTAATTACTTGTATATACAGGATGAGCCTCTTGGTGTAGTTACAATTCTCAGCTGTTAGCGCGTCGCTCCTCAGACATTCTTTTGTGAACACTTGGAGAAACACCACATGCGTTCTTCCGCGGCGCCGCTGGACTCAAACATTTAAATACTTACCTTTTAAGATCTCAAAACGCGCAAACTTTCTATTCCGGGGAAAGACAAACTGACACATACTTTCGCTGACTGCTGAATGCGGCCTTGCTATTCACGAAATGCAGAATACGCGGCACAAGCGGCGACTTGGATTGAGACACTAACACGAACAGCCTGTTGACAACATTCTGTCTTTTGCGACCATTAACTAATATTGCACACAACTACACGTCCAGAAATCTTCTGCTGAGCTTCGGCTTCTGTACCCGCAACCCGATCCCCTCCCTGATGCCACTAGCCCATACTGGGCAACGTCCAGCCAATCGCGGCACTTCTTGTCACACGGCAGTACCGTCTTATAACGTCCGATGGTCAGTAAATTACTTTTAATATCAAGCTGTCATAATGACAATTTTTGGTTCAAAGAAAACACGCCACTTGCATTTAATACCGCTTAATAGCGCGCCAGGTATAGCTTGATAATTCTACCTCGAAATTTACAACAATGGAGTCTGCATTGTGACCAGGGAAGATATGCCATATGGTTCATAAACGTAGGATTAATTCCTAAACTTTTTATTGTTATTTCTGTAACTAAACGGATTAGAAGGTATACATGACGTAAAACTGATGAATGAATGAATACTTATATTAGGTATAGCTCTCTGTGCAATATTTCGAGAAAGAAAAAACAATGCGTATATTTTACCGCTTTGTAAAATGGATGAATGAACAAGCTTTCATTTTACATTAAGGTTTTTAACATTTTTTCCCCAGAGGAAAAAAATCACCACATTGTCCCTGAAAGTAGTGATAAAAACTAATTGTGATAAGGATCTCTCTCTCTCTCTCTCTCTCTCTCTCTCTCTCTCTCTCTCTCTCTCTCTCTCTCTCACACACACACACACACACACACACACACACACACACACACACACACACACACACACACACCTATTTTATGTACAGTACCTGTCAAAACAGACCTCTGTTTGGACAGACCTTATTAACATAATGGGAAACATGCATTCAAGGACATTCTGATTGACAAATATAATATTAATAATATTGACAAATATGAAGTTGATACCTGTGTATGAATTTCTTTTCAACAGATATTTTTGGCTACTTTGAAGAATCTGAAACATAAGATAATTTTGATTTGTTTAACATTTTTGGTCACTGCATAATTTCATCTGTGTTCTTTCATAGTTTTCATGTGTTTACTACTATTGTAGTGTGTGAATGTACTGTGTGCATTTGAACTGGTTCTCTGGGATCATACAGAGCTGATCTTTTAAGATTAGAAAGATTAAAGATGAAATTACTGTGCTGCAACACTGAATAATGGTGAATGGTGAAAAATCAGAAAGATTTATGCATGCACTATGTACTTAGCAGATATCATTATTGTTGACATTAGTCATTTTGCCAGGTAGGATTAATGATAATAATAGGTAGGATTAATATTTACATTTACATTTATTCATCTGGCAGACGCTTTTATCCAAAGCAACTTACATAGGTTATATATATATATATATATGTATATATCAGGTATGGTCATAGTGGATGGTAAACATGGTGTACAGTCTCTGTGTTATGAGGGTTTTAGCTATTCTTTTTTTACGAGAGACGCCTGTGGTGTCATTAGTCGCTGTATCTGTTGTTACTTTCTGTTGTTATTCTTATGCTCCTAATCGGTGGCTAATGTAGAGGAGGGGCTCTGGATAAGAGTGTCTGCTAAATCCCAATAATGTCATGTAATGAGGTAAGAGTGGATATTCTGTGGGTGCTCATAGCTCAACAAAGCTGCTGGTGTTTGTTTTCTCTATAACGGCAGAAATATATCTTGCAATTGAATGACAGGTTTTTACCCTTTTGCCTCCTGCGTGCTACTAAGCCTCTTAGTAACAATGCATTTTGCTTATAAATATTTGCTTGGGGATCTGAAGGTCGCCCAGTTAAAATCAATGAGTATCTCACACGACCGTTTCCTAAACTGGCTGCGCCTGAATTTATAACCAGTAGGGGGAGACAGAGCCCTAATTTTGAAATAACGATTGAGATTACATAAAATCGCACTGTTTTTTTGAAATGGCAGCACACATGGGTCATCTATTGTGTTCTGGCCTGTTTATTTCATGTGGTCCTTTTGCACTTACTGTTTCAAGCTGGTGACAAGGATTAATTTATACCCGTTTTTCACAGCGGAACAGCGCCTTCATCAAGAAACCCTTGAGTTTTGACAATTTGGTTGTGTAACCGCCTGGTTCTCAAGTGATACATGCCTAATGTGGGTTTCGCTGTCAAAGTCACAGTTAAATATAGTGCAAATAAATCACATGCAGATGTTCACCAGCACAGTAAGCTTTAGTGCTTTCACATGTGGATGTTGGCTTTAATGAATGAGGTTGACACAGTCCATCTGTGTATTTCGAGCATAGTTTTATGAAAACTGATGCGAAAAAATACTGCATGATCTGACTGATACATGTAATCAATTAGTTACATTTAAATTGCCTCTGCTGCTGTTGGCATAGGGTGCAATGATAATGAGAAACTGAGAAATCTGGCCTCTTCTAAACAAAACAGTGATTCTGCGGGTTATGCAACACTATGCAGCATAATGTAGCATATATATATAATGTATGTGTGCGTGTGTTTGCTACATAAGGAGTATTTGAACTGGTTCTTCGGTGAAAAATCACACAGACATTTGCACATTATGTACCTTGTTGACATTTTGCCAGGTAGGCTTAACTGGTCCTCAAACAGACAGAAATCCTGAAAGCAACATGCTTCCTGTCAAAAAGATCGGTTGGGTGATTTGAGGTAACTGACGCTCCTGGATAAAGGCAGAAAAAAGCAGATTTCTCACTCATCTGTCAATCATTCTACTGTGATTGCCTTAATGAGTGTAATAACATTGTCTGCAGCTCACTGCTAGGATCTGCGCAGACACTGTGATGCTGTGTCACAAGTCACTGTGAGTCTTTTCATTACCCTTACTGGTTAATATGTGTAAGTGTGAGGTACACTTACACTGTACAGAGACACTTTACGCTCATCGTCTTCAGACTTTGCTGCCTGGGAATCATTAAGCTTTCCAGCTCAGTTATTGGTGGATGATGTTCGATAATCAGGCTGTTGAGCTTACTGTGTCTGTGTCTCCCAGACGATGTTCCTAGGCAGTTATTAGTACTAGCAAACACTGGTTTGCTGAGCATATACATGTCAGGGCCAAAAGTGACCGTTTGACAGTTTCTTTATTCTGAAACATACAAAGCCGGGCTTTAATGTGCTTTTTTTGGCTGTGTAATTTTTGTGATCTGATCAGTACCATCCTGCAGAAATGAAAGCCCTGTCCTTGTACATCTGATTTTAGTAACATGAAATACCAACACTGTTGCTCAGAGGCAGACTCGGCCTATTTTAAATGGTAAAAAAAGATTAAAACAAAAGTTCAAAGTGTTCCAGTGTCCCATTCCTCAGATTTGTGGATTTGGTGCCCTCAATTGCTCTCATCTGTTCAAGACCAGTGTATGTCTGTGAGCTGTCTGCATTTTAAATACTGCACTTTTAATATCAGACTCAGGCAGATTCGCCCCAGTGCTTGCTGGGAATGAATGTGACATCATAGGGATAAGCACTGGGAGGCTAACTGAGAAGTTAGAACACTGCAATGTGAAGCTGAGCTGTTGGCAGAAGTATGGTATAGTGGTAAGGACCAGGGCTTGTAACCGAAACGCTGCTGGTTCAGTTACCCCCTGGGGTACTGGTCAGGCAAGGTACTTAACCCACAAACCTCAGTAACTTAACCCATAAACCTCAGCTGTATGAATGGATGAAACTGTATCCTATGTAAGTCGCTCTGGATGAGAGCGTCTGCAAAATGACAACAGTGTTAATGTAATTATATCACCAGGTGAAGAGACAGTTTTCTGCTGTCAATGAACTGTCCTTCACCATGAGACTCCCTGAGAAAGGTAAGAAGCAGAAATACAACAGGAGTGGTTTTGAGGGAAGGCTACCTTCATATTTCTATACAGGACAAATTGTCCACACCCATTGAGTTTAAAGATCCTTCCTCCTGTCTTCCTGCAAATGGAAGCTCACCTCATAGCTGTCCATATCTCTACTGCAAGGTTAAACGCAGCAATATTTTTGATACCTCATTACATTTTGATGTTTAAACAATATAATTAATTTGATATAATCTTAACACAGCATGCACAAAATCCAAATTGAGTAGTATAATATTACGTCAAAATATTACAAGAGGTGTATCAGAGTTGCGTTAGTGTGGATGTGAGAATTGAATAGGCATTGTTGTGTGTGATCATGCAGTCTGATAGCATCTATCGAAGGGAACCAGGAAATAACAGCACAAGGAGAGGTATCGGAGTGAAAGTGTTGCCCACGGCCATGTGTAATGTTTGTATTGAGAAGGATCAGTCTGTTAGCGACAGTTCTATTTTTGTTTAGTTTCGGCCTGCAGTCTTCAAAGAGAAATGGGGATTGAATGTCATTTTGGTCAAAGTGACGATGGCAGAAAGTCTTATAGTCCCCTGTTCTATTACGTACAGTGCCTTTAATGGAGACTAGGGTTGAATGGAAACTCTCGATGTTATCTGCACTGGCAGCCTTATCTATTAGCTGGTTCAAAGGAAGAAGCGAGGATCATGGGAAGTGGTTACATTTGTTGAATATCTCTGGTATAGCTTTGATGAACAGGACGAGCAGGCTGTGAAGTGTCATGGCTTCAGCACTGTCACAGTTTATTGATTAATCTCTGATTGGCAGAAAGATGACTTGCCAATCATGTGGCTCAAAGGCTTGAACGGATCAATAATCTCTTCTAAATGAATCAGACAGATCTCCTTTAAAAACATACTGTAGATTTGTTTCATAGCTTCCAGTTAATAATGGTGGCTTTTCACTTTGTCTGGCTTAATTAAAATTATAATTAGCGCTGAAACATGCATACATTGCTGTTGCATTCACAGTTCACTGCAAATAACTGCAACCCAAATATGGTGTAAAAAGATGAGCAATCAGCATATGCATGAAGAGGAATTCAATGAGGAATCAGCTACATTATTAGAATCTACTCATACACACTGCAACTCTTATAACTAGTGAGTAATATGGTATTTATTTATGTAAATATTAAATGTTAGCTGGGTCACGGACAAACAGTTTACTGTCAGGGTGAATGAGGATGGGCCTCACCTGTGTTTAAAGATTTATCCTCAAGGTAATGCGCTGGCCAAAGGTCGAGGTGAAAGCCTCTGTTAACAGATGCGGGTTTTTACTGGACTGAACTGGGAGGCCTGGTCGTGCTCGCAGGTTAATGTGAAACTACAGCGCTGCCTTGTTTCCATGCAGCACACACACTGTAAGCTTGTGGCAATGCGATAGGCGAGGCAGCGTAGTGTAGTGGTAAGGAGCAGGACTTGTAACCAAAGAGCTGCCAGTTCTATTACCCGCGTCTGCTAAATGCCAAAAATAATGATTGTACTGGCGCGGTGTTCCAGCATCGTTATGAGAACGTTGCCTGTTGCTGCTTGTTACACTCTGGAGGCGTTGTGCCACTGGTTTAATGAGAAGAGGTATATGCCACGAAGGAAAGGCATCGTTCTTAAAAGAAAGATGGCCTCCACCCAAGCAAGCTTCACACTTACAGCCTGGTACAACAGGTTTGGTCGAACTTTTTTTATGTAAACTGAGAACACATCTACTGTGTTTAACACTGCCTGATGTTGCCAATGGTATTACTTTACAGCAGATAAACAGACACCCGATGACACTGCAGTCTTTTTAGATTAGTATTACTTTCCTCTTGCAAGCCAAGCACTACAGCACTGTATCTGCATGTGCTCTTGAACAAGCCATCTACATTGGAAAATAGGGTTGTTGGACTATACATGAATGTACTGCATACTAACAAGGATTATATAATCATCACCGAATCTGTTTTCTGGTGGCATGCACATTTAATCTAAGATGGCTGCAATCGTGGAGATCTGAACTTTGGCATTCGGCTCATATCCCACGGGGCCGTATTGGGTTCTGTGTCATTTGTATCGTTAGCGCTTCACTTCTTCACTGACGTTTTGCGTGCAGCAACCAGGCCTCAGAAATAGCATTGGTCAAGTCTTTTAATCATACAGACGCTGTTGCAATGTTAAAGTTTGCAGAATGGAGTCATGTAGAGTGAGTGTTTTTAAAGGAAACAGATAAATGGTCATTCGTTAAAGTTTGAGATGAGGCATGCTGAAGACCCACCTCGTCAGGATGCTTCTCAGTTAAGAGTGTCTTCTAAATGAATGCAGTGTAATGTAATGTGACAGTTTTCTGGATTTACCACTTTACCCTGATAATTTGAGAAAGGTGCAGGTTTATGGTATTTTATACCATAGCATGAAATTTATACCATAGCATTAATGATCCTAACTGGAGATTATTGTAATAAGTCTATATTCATACATGTGCGCATTTGGACAACCAGTTGAGAAGAAACCTGAGGACCTATACAATTGTTTTTTTATGTCTCAACAACATTAAATATGTACAAATATAATGTTCCATGTACACGCATTCATTGAAATAGTTTAATTTCATTAGGAGATTATCATTTCTGCAGTATTATCTTTTGGTTTGTCTATGTGACCTTAATTTTTTCTGATCGCAATTCAAACAAAGCTACATTTATTATGTAAAAATGTTGTTGGAACGCTTTTTGCATAATAACCAAATAATATTTTCATGCAATAGTCAAATAATGTTCCATTAAAATTGCTAAAATAATGAGCACTAAAAGATGGAGGGAAATGACTGAATTTTGTAGCCTGCAATGAGATGTTGCACACTTTATTGCAGTTGAAGGTAAGGAGACTGGCCATGTCACTGGAGCATGGATGTATGTTCCTAAGATGCTGCCAAATCATTGGCAGAAGTTCATTGCCCTTCAAGGACAAGAATTGTCAGTCACATAATTGATATTACCATGGAATGGATGCTACACAGTCACAGCAAGGACAGTGAGGACACCACTTCTCCAGCCGCTTCCTACCGGACAGTGGTGGCAGCGTTGTTATATGCTGCCTGACTGGGAGCCGCCCTAAAGCAGGCTGAGTCAGGGGGCGAAGGGGTGGGGGTGTAATCAGGCAGAAAGAGCTAGGGAAGAGAGGCAGAAGGGCTGAGTGAGGAGGAGCCGTCTGAGATCTATGCGAGCTGACAGTCCTTATGCAACCGTGGCCCAGTTCTCTCCGCCTCACAGAAAAAGCCTTGGATTTCTCCCTGGGAAAAGCTCAAGACGAGAGCCCTTGAGTATATAGAGCTGCCGCCGCTTCAGATAAAATGACCCTTCCTGAGCTCAAACAAATGGTCTTACCATTGCCGGAGTGGCATTCATAGTTATCAGGTTTCTCTATTGATTCACATGGACTCTGAATCCTCAGAGCTACATTGCCTCGATTTTTGTGACCGGCTGTCTCATTGTAGAGGCCATTTGAGAACTGGATCTATTATTTTAACTCTTGAAAGAAAGAGAGAGTGCCCCTCACTGTAAAATACTATGTGTCGAGCCTTTATCAATGGCTAAAGTGTAGCCGAGAGGGTGGGAAAGTCTTTGTGGTCTCTGTCATAGGGAAATTTCAGGCCAAATCCTGTTGTTGAATCTGTGTGACACCTGTGTGTCTTAGTTTGTGTCCTGGTTCTGTGTAATGCAAAGTGCAGCAGGCAGATGTGATTGTGAAGTGTAGCATCCTGGTTCATTGATCACTGACTGATATTGGGCACCAACCATTACAATACATTACTGTCATTTATCAGATGCTCTTATCTACAGCAACTTACATAGGTTACAATTTTGCATACTCATCAATTTATGCAGCTTTATATTTACTGAGGCTAGCTGGGTTAAGTGCCTTTGCCCGAGGGTACAACAGCAGTGCCTCAGCGGGGAATTGAAATGACAACCTTTTGGTTACGAGCCCTGCACCTTCCCACTACACCACACTGCGCCTCTAATATTGCAGGCTCCTTATGATTTTTTGCTTGGATTGTAGTCCGCCTCACTCGTAAATCGTTTTGGATGAGAGCGTCTGCCAAATGAATAAATGTGAATGCAAATGTAAATGTAATGCAATGCCATCACCGGCCGTTCTTTTGCGGGAAGGACCGTGCCGCAGTGGGAATGCCTCGGCGTACTCTCTCCAGGGCCGGCAGAGACTTAACCGCAACCGGCAGCATCCGGATTCACAGTGAGAAAGTCCAGCCATGGCAGCGGGCAGCGGCAGTGGGCAGAGGGCTGGTGCCAGGGCGCTCTGCAGCCAGGACTGCGGCACAAAGCACCCCAGGCCAAACCCAACCGCGAGAGGGAGTTTCCGAAAACAGAGGCTCAGATCTCGCAAAAAAAGCCTTAATGCTCCTCACGGGCTATGAGATTCTGAAAGCAGCTGCACCCCTTACACTTCATGGCTGCTGAGGCTGTTGCATAATCCCCTTCTCAGCCTTTTCAGAAAAGCCCCATGAAAATTACTGTGGGCTTGTTGTTAGGAGGAGAGTATTCCCAAAATGCAGCTCTGTCTGTTTCAGCTCTAATTAACATTGCTACTATTTTCAGGGACATAAAGCATAGAAATGTATTTTATTCCCCTGATGATATTTTCACATTTTGGTATGAATTGACCATTTTTGATGATCACTTAGTTAATTTCATGGGTATCATAGTAAAGGCATGTATGCTCATTGCTGTTGTAGCTGCACACCTTTTCAATGCTATCTGAAATCAATGTGTATAGCATGAATAAATTATATGTCATGACATTTACATGTATAATTAATATTTATATTTAAAACAATATGCTGTTGTTTAAATTATGCCAGCATTCATTCAGCTGCATTCATTTATGTGTTTCTGATGTTGGGTGTAAAATCTATGTCCACTGTCATTTTGTAATTTCATGTTTTGAAATATGTTTTTGAAACATGGTAGGTAGGAACAAGATGTGTCTGTTTGCACGGGAACGTGCAATTTGGATGAAAGGTACAGTGCCTGTTCCAATCATCATACACAACATTCTTGAAGCGCACTTGAGCAGACAGGGGGTTAGTAAACAACATGTAGTACCACTCTTGTCCAGCAGAGGCCTCTGCTGTTCACAAAACGGACTTGATAAAAAACAGCCTTTGTTTATTCAGACCATTCCACTTCCGACACGGTGCGTTTGGCTTCTGACAATGATCGTGTTTACATCTCCGCGTCTGTGATTACTTCCAAGATTCATGGCCGGACGAAACCAGATTTCGTCATGCTCTGAGTATCGTATGGTCAGAATATGTCCGAGTGTCTTTCAATTTGTCCATCCGCAAGCAAAGTGAATGAAGCATGGTGTACATTTACACAAGTACATGTGTGTAATTTATATATATATATATATATATATATATATATATATATATATATATATATATTCATAATATTATAAAGTGTGTGTGTACGAATGTATTGCCTGTATTTATAAATACGAAAGAAAGACAATGTGTGTAATATAGTACATTGACCATATAATAGTATAGTACAATTATACGTTGTATTTACTAGTTTTAAGTATTAGTCCGAATGGACCGACAGTCATCTTGTTTCGCAGGTGATGAATGCAGTGCATTCATAGAGATTTTGCTAGTGTGATACACGACTGCTGAGCTCTTTGTGGTTATTTCTGATCACATCCACAATTGCTGTTTTGTATTGTGCTTTAGCAGTATTTATCAACTGTACTAGCCTGCTCTGACCAGTAGACCCATTAGTACATGAGTTCCTTTCTTTTAACGTCTCCTACACAACACTCCGGTAGATCATCACCCTAAAATGTATTTATCTAAAAGATGAGCTCTGATGTGTCAGCTGAGTAAACAAGAGCAGCAAAAAACATGAATAATCTCCTATGTGAGCAAAATATTTCAGAATATTTCCATAATTATAATTACTCAGTATGTGGTTGTTTTGTAGTCACAAATGCAAAATAATATTGTATTGTATTTGCAATGATCCTGGTCCCCCTGCATGTATAGTGACATTCTTACAGTGTCACACGACAGGTAGAATGTGGGTCAAAGTAAGCCTTTTCTTTTTCTCATAAGTGACAGTAGTCTCGGTTCCACTTCAATCCCCGTCCCCTAACACTTACACCTTCAGTATTTGGTGTTAATTTTACGTGTACTATTGTGATGTATTTTGATTCTGTGTTCTATGGTCTGTTGTATCCTAGTATTCTTTGCTTCTGTCAGATTGCACAAGTTAACTTGTAATAGGGCTCGAAATTGTGTCATGCTCACACTCACTGGTCTGGGAGTGTTATTAGTAATTACTAAATGGATGTAATGTAATGTAATATAATTTATATATTTTCCACTGCAATATCTTCATAAGGTGACCCATCAGGTTTGCCTGAAGCCACACACAGCCACCAGTCTGCGAAGTTTCCTCTGGCAAATCACAGACCGAGCTACCGGTGGATCTGATGGGGGAGGGGGGAGGGGGTTGGAATGACAGCCGTGCCCATTGCCAGAGTCTTCTCAAAAGCGGTCTGTGGGCCCGGCTCACACGGGAGACCTGCTACAGGCTGTCTACGGGGATAATTCGCAGAGGGACGTGGTGAGAGCGAGATGTGCGTGAGTGGGGACGTGTTAGGGACAGGACCCACCCCCCCACCACCCGGCACCAGCCGGCTTGCCGCGCCCCAAGGCTTCCACTCATTAATGGCGCAACCTAATCGCCCTCCACTCTCTATACTCTTTCAAAAAGACATAAAAGGGAAGAGTTTACACTTTAATGACTTTCCCACACTATTTCAAAAACACTCTGCGGAGGCTGGGCCCGGCAAAACTCCCCTAACAAGGGCCAGGATAGAGAGTCCCTGTCTGTCCACTCCTGAAAACTGTCGCCCTGCCAGGAAGGGGAATAATCGAGCTTTATGCCGCCCGGGGGCCGAGGGGACAGCGTCGGCATTGTCCAGCCCAGCTGGTTGGAGCTCGGGGAGCCGAGGAGGGGGTGATGCGGTCACGTCGTGCCCTGATCCTGTGTTTCTGTGGCCTCGAAACAGATTGTCCCGGCCATTCAGTGAATGGAGTGGGAAAACAAGCTGAATAAGGAGCCGTCCATCCCCGTCACAGTGCACAAAGCGGGCAGAGATTTTAGCGCAGCCCCTGAGCTCAGGTCCTGAAGGCCTCTTTCCTGTTCTTGTGAGCCTGCTTTAGGTGGTCTGATTTATGCACGGACCCCCGGATTTTCCCACTGCGTGACCCGGTGAGATGACCCCCCCCCCCAGAGTAGGTAAAGGAAAACAAAGTTTGCTTGCATGACATTGCTGCAACTTTGCAGTAATGTAATCATCTTGCAGCACGTCACTGCAGCATTTGGGGGGGGGGGTTATGTCATTACCAGGCACTCTTCATAAAGAAAAATCTCTAAACCAAAGACCTAAGTATCCTCATTAAAACTCATGTGCCTGTACTTTTGTTTCAGAGTGAAGTCTCAAGGCCAGAAACACAAAATGTTGACTGTGTTAAACCTTTAAGACAGTATATGTCTCCAACTGACCCATCATGGAAGAACTCAGTAATCTTCACAGATCCTGATTTGGGAAGATTAATGATTAATGTTTGCTGAAAACATTTCTAAAAATCTAATTTAATCACATGAGGAACATAGTTTACTACGGGTGTGATAGTGGCTATGACTGCCACAGGTCAGCAACAGAATGACAACATGCTCTCAAGTTCACTGTCAGTGTTCTGATGTCGAAATGCATTTTTCCGAGGCACTCCACAAATAATTCATTCTGCGAAGCGCAGTAACCAGTTCTGTGTATTTTTTTTATTACTGCCTGTCAGTTTCCCCCCTACACAGACACCTTGCACAAAATCCCGAGTCCTCCATTTTATGTGTGAACAAAGGGCTGCTGAATTAAGAAAGACATTTAACAGGAATAGAAATGATGACCTCAAACAAATGAATGCTTCCTACTACTTTCTGAGTCAGTGTACAGTTCAACTGCTGACTGAACCTTTACCTGGGCATTTGTAAGAGTGAAACTGTAGTACCTGTAGGATTTGAGCTTGTGACTTGAAGATACAAAGTCCCCTGCACTAAGCCTGTGCGACCTACTTCCCTTATGAAGTAAGTTACATTCAAGGCAGCAGAGTGGCGTAGTGTTAAAGATCGGGGCTCGTGATGCTGGAGATTTGATTTGAAGGTTTTACTCACAGGTGGGGCATCTCAGCTGTACCACTCAATGAGTTACGTGACTCAGATTTCCTAAGCAAATATACAGCTGTGTAAATGGATCATATGTAAGCTATTTAAGCTGCCCTGGATAAGAGCACCTGGCTGCGCAAATACCCAATGTAATTTGGCGTGGTCTTCATGAATGGTCAGGTGGAACACTGTTGCGTAAGATGTCACACAGCTGAGAGGCCAGGTGGAAGAACATCATGTTTTCTGTTAGATGTCACTGTACATTATAGGAAAAGGGATGTTACCGTGGTAACGTAAGAGTGGGAGGAGTACAAGCTGTCCCTGGCTATATGGATTCCCTCAGCAAGGAGGGAGTTACCACATGATAGTGACCCCTTTTGGTTTTGTGGCAGTCCTTGACTTTTTTGTGACTTGTTTCTCCTTGTCTGAACTTTTCTTCTCTGTCCTTGGCCCATTTTATGGCATGTGGTTTATTTGAGATATGACGAAAAGAGGAGGGAGGTTCAGAGATGTGTGAATTATGCAGCCCGTGATTTGTGGGAATACCTGGTATATGTTGCTGAGTGAGGGAAGGGTGGTTTGAAATGCTTAGTTGATATTCGGGGTGGGGGTAGGTCTTGTTTTATACTCTGAAAGCAGAAGGGCTAAAGGAATATATGGAAAGCCCGGTTTTCCATATATTCCTTTAGCATCATGCAGCCTTAGGGTCTCCCAGAGAGAAATGCACTAACGACCATTTTTGGAATCTGGCTGCAGGCATCCCAGTGGCTTCAAGCATGAGCCTGCTGCCATTTCTCTCCAGGCAGGCATCTTCAATCCAGACAGACGAGCAGAGGCAACCAGGGCTGGCCTAACGAGACAGTCTCTCCTGCCGACCCTTCTGTGTATTAGAGATAAATGAGCAGACTAGAACATGCAGAATATGCTTCAAGGCTCTTTCGTTCCGTGACTAGTCTTAACCAATCAAAACCTTTAGCTTTCTGCTTAAAAAACAACTAAAACAAAACTAAAAAAAACAGTAAAAACAATTGCGTCAAGGTATACAAGGTGCTCAGTTTGACCCATGAATAAAATGCTTGCGCTCGGCTTTTTGTTCATGTCTGGTCTCTTATTAAAAGGTATGCTCAAAGGGCATCATACGAGACCTTTGCACCATGTGGCATCCACAAATGTTATACAATTCACCTAATTCTGAAAACGTCCTTGCACAGTAACAAATATACGAGGTCTGAACACAGTGTACCAGGCCCTGAAGCAGAGCCTGTTTTGGGCTGGTGCTTCGCTGGAAAATATGTAGCACATCAGTGTGTTCACGGGAAGAGGTGATGAATGCATTCCTGCTCCAGCTTACATATGTGCACATTACATAAGACAGGGAGTGGGTCAAACGGAATGAGCCGGGTAGCCCGGAGTGCTGGCAGTCGGGAAAAATAGGAAAGAGGAAACTGAACTCGAAAAACCCTGCCTTGCTGATGGGGACCTCAGAGAAGGCCCAAGGCCGATACGGTGATTGAGGGGAGAAAGATGGGGTTATTTAGGGGATAAGCCTTATTTTTAATTCTTTTCCACACCAAAAAGTGTTGTATTTTACTTATATAAAATTATTTTCACTCCTTTCTTTCTCATTGCTAATCAGTTAGCCTGTGAATTTGTGTCAGTCACTGTGATTGTGCCTGGCTACAGCACTTTATACCTGAGTAATCATTGCTAAATGACGGTGACCTGACCTCCAAAATTAGCTTGCTTTGTGGAGTAATCAATTCTGAATTGATCGGGTTATCCACTGCAACACTGTAAATGTTTTCCAACAGCAAGCAAGACTTGGCTCTCCAAATCTTTGCTCTGCTTATCGGTTAAAGAAATCCCTCTCAACATAGCAGGAATTTCTCTGAACTACTGACACCATGTTTGTCTAATAGATCGTTTTTTCTGGAAAATTCAACAAATTGTTTTTTGTTTTGTTTCTCTGGAAATATCTTCTGGCTTGTGTTTACTGTGTCCTTCTGGCTGATCTTCCCTTGGCTCTGAGACCAGAAAACATGATTGTTGCGGGTAGAACACAATTAATCTCTTATCATCAAGTGTAATTTACCGTCTGTGGTTTAAGAAGAAAAAATTATAGCAGCTGGTAATGCGTTGTCTGGGTTTGTTTCATTGGCGGCCGCAGTTCCTCTGATTGATCGGGAATCTTTGACACAAATACATGCATCACAAAGGTGTGGAGGTGTTAGATGGGGTACGAGAGTGATACTGTTGACTGATCTGTTTTCTGAGGTTGCGACAAGTCTTTGGACTGGGAGAGTATGGGGGGATCTAGGGACCGGCGTCCCGCCAATATCTATGAGAGGGGATGTGTCAGCAGAACCCAGAGTGTCTTTTATGATTATAATTGGGAACATATTGATGTCCAAAATCTCCAAAAGCACTCAATGGAAATAATTATTGTTAGAAATGTAAGAGTAATGCTGTGCAGAAGTTACTGTGCTAGCGAGATTCACGCTGCGCTGTCTCTTCCTGTGAGATTAAGCATGGTCTGAATTGGGGTTATTCCTGTCTCCTGGCCGCCTTTCAAGTGGATAGATGAGCCTCAAAGGACGTACTGAAAACAGAAGAAACTGCTTCGTCATCCCTGGCTTATTTACACTTGAAAGGGTCTTGAGGCTCTTAACACTCTGCATGAAGACAAAAGCAGAGCTGCAGTTTATGTATCACAAATGGCCCTTATCAGCCTGCATGTACTGTACACCGGCACGGTCCGTGCTGCATCCATGTCACCACAAAAATGCATTCACATAAGCATTCACACGGTTCCACACTATAGGACACTAAGGTGCCAGAGTCCGTCCGCTGTACTCCTTTTTCAGTCTATTGCAGAGGCCTGTATACTTACTGTCTTCTACCACAAAAGATTGAGGCCAAACGGCTAAGGTACCACCTCACTACTCAGCTGATTTAAGGCGACGATGTGTGACCGTGTCACCTGCCATTCACGCTCAGAGGCCCCTCTGAGAATTACACAACTCAGAAGACCATTCCCTGTCTGACCGGGATCATCCCGCTCATAAAAGTTCACAGGTTCATGCAATGAAGCGCCTCTGTGTATCTCTCACAATGTGACCGTATTGTATTTCTCTCCTCCGAGTGTTTCTTAAGAACTTTTATTTCCCAAAGGCTGGGGGGTGGTGGTTAGGTGAGTGGCGGTCATATAAAAGCAGACTTCTTCCTCTAACCCTTTTTCCACCACAGGTCCTAATCTGCCCCGATCTGCTTACTGGCCCCGGCTCCTGGGAGAGCGGGAAGAACTTGTGAAATGCAAAACCCGAGCGCGCTCGGATGTATTAGTGCCACGGTGTTCCAAAAGCTAAGGCAGGAAGTGGGCGAGAGCACAGAGGCGGGATTTGACACGGATTTGCCAGTTGCACTCCGCTGCCTCGCAGGTCAGAAGCTAAAGCACCAAGTCATGCGATTCCTATTCCGTTAAAACTGCATGCTGTTCAGGAACAAACCGAGGAACGCTTCGCAGCTTTTACCTTCTGTGGCTAGGGAGGGCGGGAGGTGAGAGGGTAAGGGACTGTCTGGGGAATTTTGGACACTGACCAGAGAACTCGAACGGAGCGAGTAATTCTGGCACTCAGCCACGTCGCCATGTGTTTACCAAACTGTCACGGCTTATCCCGCGGTATCACCAGCAGCAGGGTGAGGTCACTGCCTTTGCACGTGAAGGCAAAAAAAAAAGTGCCAGCACAGCAAATGGTTCCCTCTCCCTTTGAAGAGGGGGTCGAAGGTCACCCCCGCCCCGCTACCACAGGAAGAGCAAGACACATGTCCAGCACCCTGGGTGCACCCGGCAACCCCTGGGTAGGATACCAGAGGTCACCAAAACAGGACTGATCTGTGGCGGCATGTGTGTCTGCCTCACTTTTGCTGCAGTAACCCTTTCAGCTAAGACCGGTCTGAGGTCTTGAGTCTCTTCTACTGCAGTTATGCTGATCCACCCTCCAAACCTGTGTAGCTTTACATTCTCATTCATTCAGCATTCATTCTGCTCCTCTCAGAGAACATAGTTTTGAGCAGCTGTCTGACCTAGCTGTCTCTCTCATGGGCCACTGATATTTCTTCTAACTAAAACCGAAAACTCTTCTCTGGGCAGGAATGTGAGACAGCAAATCTATTAAATCTGCTCTTCTGAGGGAAACCGCTTGTGCATGTACCGTAAAGGCTGAGAAGCACGAGAAGGACAAACATGTTCACTATGACGAAAATCGTTAACACAACGAAGCCAGGAAAAGTGCTGATGCGTAAATCTTGTACAGCAGCGCTCTTCCATTTGCTTATCAAAGTAACAGTTAAGCTTGCTTGATGATAATGTCTGTAATGACTCTTGGCTCTTGAAACGGTGCATGGATAGGAGTGGTAATGGAGAGGTAATGATGTTCACAGAACATTATGTTCCCTCACTTCATTTGGAGACGCATAACAGCCGCTCCTCAAGGAAGACAAATCTGACAGCATGCTTTTATGGATGGACAGATCATTTGAACTTTGCTTACACTGTTTTACAGTGTGAATCATTTTCTGTCAATTGTTCTATAAACGTGTAAATTGTCTTTCAAACTGATTGGGCAATATCACAAAAGCAGGCATTTTCATTGTGAAGTTAAAGTAATTGTACAGGACATTAAAACAGAAATATAGAGTATATTTAATGGATAATACATGTTCTCACTTAAAAACTGCCATCCTCGTCAGAGAATGATCTGGTGCACCAAACTTCCCACATGGCCCATCCAAGGTGTGCAAATGCATTAATAACACTGTAAAAATGAAAATAAATGGTACTTTGCAACATATGTTATCATCACCACTTTTATATACACAACTGTATTGATATGCCAATGAATATGTTTTATATTCTATTGTCTATTGACAATATAATATAGGGAAAAATCACAGATGAAGCAATAATTGATGTATTTTGGAATATGAATATTATATATTGACATGTTAAGTACTTTTACCTTTGATCTGCCATTGCAACATTAGTTTTTTGTGAGCTGGTATTAAACTATGGGGTTCTGAGGTCTTTTAGCTGAAGGCTTTCATGCTGAGAGTGACAGTATAATTTTATTTTTCCCCGGCTTTGTTGCACTTATCTTTGCTACTGCAGGCCAGTTTTTCCTGGGAGTGCTAGTCAGGGCGCTGAGGGTGACTCTACGCACACTGCCTATTGCAACGACTCCTGAGTTTTGAAACGGAGGATTGAAGCTGCTTCTCTCCACCGCAGCAATGGTTTAGCCAATCAGTGCCCCCCCCACCGGTCCCTGATATTGCTCTATGATGTCATAAAGTGCTCACCATAAGCCCAGGACACACTAAATCGCCACTCATTAAGCTACTTGGGTATTTCTCTCTACATGTTGTACTACCAATGTTTGCAGTGAGAGCTGTTTTCGTCGGAATTAAACAAACCCTCACACTCTGCCTATGTCTCAGGAAGCTTCATGGTTTGTGTGTGTGTCTCTGGCTTGTTGATTGTGTCTTTTGTATCGCTTATTCGACAGCTCACATGTTGGTCTTTGCCGTGTATCAAACACTAACAGCTTGCAGGAAACAGCTGTTTTTTTTTTTTTTGTTGGCACATTATGTTATTCAATGGTTATATTTCACAGGCTGTTCACAGTTTCTTAGTGTTTGTGGAACCCAGCGGTAAAATGGAATGTGTAAAAATTTTTAGGACTGTTTGATGTCCACCCTCAGCTCGTAAGGCACTTGAAAGAATGCAATTGTCGCCTGTTGAACCTGACTTTACACAGCCTGGGGTGTTAAGCCAGCGAGACTGGCTGTAAAATGTTGAATGCCTCTGCACATTTGGGGGAAGGGAGGGCATATTTCCTGCTGAGTTTTCAGACTTCCTCAGCTTTTTCTTTGGGCCTTGTTTTCGCAGGCCGGTCATTTCACAGGAGTGACTGTTCCATCTACAACACCTCCTGGGACACAGTTGTTACATATTGTCGCTCTCTTAATTACATAGGCTTTGTAATATTCAAAGTCAGAAGTATGAAAGCAGGTTTTCTTCTAAGTGTAATGGCAAAAAAAAAAGATTTGCATTATATGAAAAAAGATTTCATCTGGTGTGCATTAAACAGAAACTACTCCTTGAATGAGTTATTGTGTTATTTTGTAAAATCAATGCAGTCCACCAGTAGGTTCCAGTAGGTTGTATGGCATAGGTTAAGGGAGTAGATGAATGGTGGGGATTGTTTATGGAGCTGGAATGCCCTGGGTAAACACACTGTGCCACAGCAGTGGTCGTTTCCTGATGCAAGAGGAACAAAATGGGCTCTGTTGCACCCCTGCAGTGCCTCCACTTAAATACGGGTTCCCAAGGTACTTGGCAACCGCTGTGGCCCGGGAGCCAATCAGAATCCAGCTGGGTGGAGGGCAGAGTGTGTGGAAGGCGCGGCTTGTCGTGCCTGCAGTGTGCTTTTCACTGAGTGAGGACTGATCTCTAACAGAAGGGGAAAGAAAAGGGCTGCCGGAAAAAAACGGGCGATTAAGGCGTTTTTCAGAGGGGGCCTGAAGCTGACCTGGAGGGGAGGGGGGGCACAGAAGCATTTTGTGGGGGGGGGGGGGGAGAAAACCTGCTGCCAGCCTGGAAGCAGAGTGTGAGTGATCCAGGTCTGGGAAGAGAGAGGAACTGTTATCTAACTGAGCTGTTTGTGAAGGGAGGAGTCTGGTTTAGTCCAGATTCAACTAGTTTGGAAAGACCTGCTGTCCTTCTTTTCATTATCTGGGTGTGTGCATGCGTGAATTTGTTTGTCCCTGTGCATGTGTATGTATGTGTGTGCACGTGTGGGTGCATGCATGGTGTGTGTGTGCATGTGTTAGTGTGTGCATGTGTGTGAGTGTGTGTAGGTGCATATGTGTACACTTGTCTGTGTGTGCATGCATGTGTGTACACTTGTCTGTGTGTGTGCGTGCAAGTGTGTACATGTATGTGTGTGTGCATGAGTGTGTTTGTTCCTGTATGTGTGTACGTGTGTGTGTGTGTGTGAGTGTGCGTGCGTGTGCGCACATGTGGATGTATGCATGTGTGAGTGTGTGCATGTGTGTGTGGACATGTATGTGTGTGTATGCACATGTGAGTGTGTGTGTGTGTGTGTGCATGTGTGTGAGTGTGCATGCATGGAAGCATGTGTGTGTGTGTGAGAGAGTATGCATGCGTGCGAGTATATATATGTGTAGATGTGTTTTCAGCTAAATTCCCCAGGCTTTACCCTGAAGCTGTACAGAGTTTATGCACTCTGATGCCACAGCTCTAATGTGTGATGGGACTGCACAAACAGTCCCCCACAACAGCAACGCTGTGCCTCTATAACGCCAATTCTGATTTTCAGATGGTAACAGCACAGCAATGACACATAGCTGCCACTCCACTCAGAAAACCTCTGCTGTTTACGCAGACTGAAGTGATAACAGTGAACCTTAAGCATAGCTGTTAATGCATAGCTTCATTACCAAATTTATATAACTGCAAATCCTGACCTAAAAAAACTGACCTTTTGGTTTAGTCCGAAGACTGCCTCGTCTACACGCCTGTGCATGTATCAGTAATGAAGGAGAATGCTGGACTAATTGCGGCTGCACATGTGGTGTTTTTGGTGTTTTTATTTGCCGTTGTCTCTCAGACTGTAAACACTTTTTTGAGGTCTGACCGGCGTTTTGTGAAGTACAGAGTGTTCCTCTCTTGACGGTTACAGTGGAGAGACAGAGCCATTGTGCTCCAGTGTGGGTTTCTTGTTACGTAACCTCCGGCATGGGCTCAGCCACACTAAAGGTTTTGGGGCAGGGGAAGGAAAACGGAGAAAGAAGAGGCCCTGATTATGCCGTGTCTCTCCATTCTTCTCTCTCCTTTCAGCCAAACTCTTTATTCCCTTCCCCCTGCAGAGCCTCTGCACTGACTGTACGCGCGACCGGACTCGGCAATGCCACGGGGCCTGCGTCAGTAACCATAACGTCGCCTTGACATTGGAACAGTGTGGTAACGTCAGTCCAGCACCGTGAGAAACCCGCGTTAAGCCCGGAATCCTGTCCAAAACCAACACATGCAAATTGACAGCTGAGAGAAATCGGAACAAAATGTGACTAACTGGTCAAGAAAAATGTAACTAATCTTTTCCAGATAGACAAGTGGCTTCCCTGGGTGGCAAGTTTGAAACTAATTCTATTTATTGTGTCTGCTGAGCATTGACACAGTGGTTCACTGTTTGAGTGTTGCTAGTGTGTGTCATAGGCTGTATAGAGTAGCGTCTTGCAGCTATAAAGATTGTGCAATATAAGGTTGTGGGTTTAATTCAGTCAATTGTTAAGTGGGACACTGCTGTTATACCTGTGAGCCAGGGAACTGTAAGAACTGTTACATGCCTCTTAACTTAATATTAGATGAATATTTTATTCTTTATTTATCATTTAGCCTCCTGATTTTAAAGCCCACAAATCCTGAGAAGACTCTGACACAGGCCATACTTCATATGGTATGTTTCGAGTGGTGTTTGGTCGTCAGGGTGTCAGGGCTGTGTTCTCCTGAGTTTGCAGTCTTGTGATGAAAGAGAAAACAGTGATGGTGATCGGGCGGAGAATTGAATGACCTGTGTGGGGAAGAACAGACAGCTGAGGTATCAAGCGGAGAGCTTCCCCACCATGATCAAAGCCTTTATTGATGGTGTCTTGTGACAGGGAGAGAGTGATGTCACAATTGCCTGTCCTACTCAGCTGACAGAATATTCCAGTAGTACAAAACACCAGCTTCGGTGCCACAATGGGAAAATAAGTCATTTGCATTTTCATGACCAAATTATAAATCGATGTTTTCCTTTACAGCTGTTGAAATGACAACAGGACATGGAGTTATTGACAAAGGCATACCACAAAACACGGGATAGTGGTGCTGGATTCTGTTGTTTTAACACCTAAAAGACAGGAAAGGAATAAAAAATGCAAGATTAATTTATTTTGGAGCACCTCCCAGTGGATTAATTTAAGATGTTAAATAACAGAAACAATGCAGACAGTCCAATATATTACACGCATGTTTTGTAGGTTCTAATCTAATGTTCTGTTTATAAAAACACCGGGTCAAATCTTGCAATATTTTCATTGTAAATTAACATTTTTATTTTGTGTTCATGAATAGTGACGTATTTCTCAGCCCTACCTTACCTGAAGAATCTTTGCCTGTGGGCAGTTCAGTTGAAATAAAGGTCAAACAGTTTTTCCTCAGCCTATGGAAATACCATGACGTAATTAATGCATTCGTGTGCGTGGAAACATGGATAACAGACATAAAAAGACTTATGCTAAACAGGTTTTTTTCATATTTAGTGACCTATGTGTCCTATGACTGTGAGAGAGAGATAGCAATGTCCACAGTCTTCCTCATCTGACAGAACGTTCAAGAAACGTGAGTGAGTAGCATCAATGCTACAACGGGAGGATAAGTCATTTGTATTTTCAGGTCCAAATTAAATCAGCATTGACAGCTGTTAAATGACACAAACACAGCAGCCTGCCAGTTTTGTTACACTGACTGTTCTGAACATGAAATAAAACCAATTTTTCCTCTGAAAGATCTTTTTTATGTTGAATGTTGAGGAGCAGTAATCAGACTGATGTGGCCAGAGGAATCTGCCAGCCGCTCGGCCATCCAGCTGGAAGAAAGTGATGCCAGTGAGCATAAAGCTTTCCCTTATTGACATGAAAGGTCAAAGACTTTATCTCAGCCTAGAGGAATATCTCAATTTAATAAATGTACTAATCTGAGTGAAAATAGCGTTCTTCCTCTTTAATGAAAAATAAAGAGCCAGACAGGGCTTCATTGCTTTCTTCAGCAAAAGCTGGAAAAACCCAGAACTGTAACAAAAGATTTTCACCAATCAATATTGTTTCGAATGTCAAAATTTGACAACATTTTATTGAAATCCAACACACTTTTTTTCACTTGCGTGATATGAGGGATTAAGATTTAACGTCTCTGTTCTGGAAGCCAGTCTATTCCTGTATTCTCTAAGGTTCAAGCTCTGTGTCGTCAGCCTTCGCTGCTCAAGGAGCCATCGAATGTGTGGGGGTAATCTCTGCCCAGCTATGTATTGCAGATCAATCAGAGAGAAGGTTAACACAGGTTATCGCGTGCGTTAGACATAATCAAGATGACAGGGATGAGCGCGGAGCGCCGAGCACCGCTTCACACATCTGCCACCAGCATTTTATCCTCTTGTTTTCGGTAAGAATATCAAACCGCTTTAATCTGGTTCCAGTAGGCAAAGAGATTGTCAGGAATTTGAGGGATGAATCCGTGGTGGGAAAAAAAGAACCGGCTTTTTCTTGAAGGGACTCCAAGCTGTAAACCTCAAGTCCCCAGTCAGAGTGCAGCCAGGGCTGTTCTTGCTTCCTTTTCACCCTCTTGTAATTGAAATCTCTCACTGAAGTGGAGTGCTCTGTTAATCCTGCGATCAGTCCCTGAAGAGAGATGGGGCTTAGCCATGCAGTGATGATTCATTCTCTGTTGCTATCCACAGCACTTCTTATAAAGGAGAAAAATACTGGTTAAAATTAAATGAAAATTAATAAAAATTAAGCACTTTGAACGGTCTTTTCCTTCCAAGGGACCTACGTTTAAAAAAAAAGCCTAGAAGTTTCAGAGCACAAGTAGTGGTCACTAGAGGAATCACGGCATCCTAATAATGTTTACAGTGTACTTTAGAATCACTGATAAAAGAATAAATCACTTCACAAGATCAATCCCTGGTAAAATCTGGTGATAAGGTGAAGAAACATGTTCTGCTTATTAAAGTCAGTCACCTGTAAGAATCGGTTAAAATCAGTTAAAAAAAACATTCTGTTTGCAGCAGTATAGTTTAATAAAAACCTTTAGAGCACTTTATGAAAGTCACATTTTAGTGATGTTTGAAAGCTTGTTTGCAAGCGTGCTTGAATTGTGAAATGAGATTGAAACTTCAGATGTTGGGTTGTACTCGGTGTTCTGCGTGTTTTGTTGTTCCAACTTGATTAGACGCAGTACACCGTTTTGTAAGTTTCACTAGATAAGAGCATTTGCTAAATGACAAAATGTAATATTTGCAACAATATTTGCAGTCTCAACGGAAGCTGTTCAAGGTTGAAGGTTACAGATAGAAAAAAGTCTTTGATTAAGATCTTAATTCTACTAATGCCCTCTTTCTAAAACAACAACAAAGAAATACTTTGTCTAAAAATAGAACCATTCATTTTGGGTCACATGAACTCAAATTAGGATCAGAAGATTGGTCAGGTGACCACAAAAAACTGATAGAGGGGACAGCAGACCTTTAGACTCAGCTATCTGTACCTCATCCACATTTATTTCAGGTGACTGCAATAATGACGTGATAGAGACAAACTACCTAATCCACAACTTTTAGACTCCTGCTCTAGCTCTTTTCACAACAGATCCTATTGCCACTTTCTTCTACAAAGCAGGAAAAAAAGGGTAAAGGGTAAGGGTTTCATGGGTAAAAATGATCTGTGCAGTCTGTTGGCCTTTCTCACTAAACTATCCCTCATCTCTCATTAAAGCTGCAAGACCACTGTACCTAACAGAGACCGCTGGCGCACCCAGCACGAACTAAGAGGCTTACTGAAAACTGGACGTTGCCTTAAAAGGGATTTACAAAATAAGCCTTCACAAACAATGACCCAGCTGTTTCCCTTCTGGTGTTCAGCACATCTGAGTGGGTTTGCGCACGCTGCCTTAATCCGGACGTGAGGGCCCGTGTACCTGTTACGAAATTGGTTCAATCACTGCAGCACGCGTGTATAAATAGCCCTTGCGGAGACCGCTTTGGGGAAGGCAGGTGCTCCCCATGTGTGACCCAGATGGAGGATGGAATTCCTGGACTTCCGCAACACGTTTCCGCCGCGTCCTATTTACACGCGTGTAGCGTGATGCAATTTCACAGCTCTGGTCATCTCGCTCTGCCCTGCTGCTCGTGGTGAGGCCAGATAACGTGATCAGAGCCTATCCTCGTCCATGGACTCGCTTAAATCCACTTTGGGGGTTCGTGTTCACGAGCTGTACTGATGGCAAACCCCTGTTACGTAATGCGGGAAAGAGCTGAAAGCGGCCATGAGTACAATGGTGGGCACTGAGCCCTAAAGTGGCATTTAAATGCATTACATTTGGTTGGAGAGTTTCCTCTTGTGTTGACACTGGGCACAGCTTGATTGACCCCCCTCCAACCTAAGCCTGCAGCAGTGGAAAAAAAAAAACGTGCGTAGCCCTGCTAACCAAATCCATGCAAAGCTACTCAATATTGAACATGGGCATTTCTCCGAAACCAGGAACCTCCTAATCTAATCACCTCCCCTCACCCAGAATCAGTCCAGCTACAGATAGTGTGTAGGATCACTGAAGGTGAGTCCTGCCCTGACCTGATGAATGTTAGCCATCAGCCTGCGCTGTACTTTAAATGTTGTTTTCTCTTATCTCAGGGACTGTAGAAGGATATCTTCATGACCAAAGTCCCGTTTCATGCCCTTGATAGTACTGATCAGGGATTCCCCAGTTGATGTCATTTAATGAGGCATTTACTTGATACGCTGACCGCACAGCCACCACAGAATGGAATCACCTATATTAATCTGTCTACTGTATCTGAAAGCTCTATCTTATCAGTGCTAATAGTTTACCCTGTACACATTAATTCTTATATAACAATTTTCCTTTAAATGGGCATTAGAGGTGAAGTGCCATATCGGTCATATTTACGGTACAAACGTCCTGCCGTGGACACAAACCGTCTCGCTGAGGTTCAGAGTCCAGCGCTCTGACCCCTACACCCCCCGGTGTCCACCTGTGTCCAGCGTGCCGCTCTGTTGAAACACAAGCCAACCTCTGTCATTTATTGGCCAAAGAAGACAAAACATTTAAATATTTTAGGAGAAAAACAAGCACGGGTGCAGAGGGTGAGTCGGTGTCAGTGGAGGGCTGTGCTGAAGTCTCATCTCACTGAGCGCGTGCACAGCTCTTGTGGGGGATGAGAGGTGATGGCCGTGAGACATGGTTGCCTCAGGGTTTAGAGATGGCACAACACACTCCCTGGCAGAGCTGGTGCTTGGATTTTTTTGACAGCCCTATGCAGGTATACGTTACCCTAAAGTAAGGGACCCGTATCAGGAATGCAATGAGAGTTCGAAATGCAGTATGCATTATCCTTTTGAGACTTGACGATGCTGCTACTAAATTGCTGGGTTGGTGCCTGCACCTTTTTACTTCTTTATTTGTTCATTTTAGTTCCCAGGAGGAAAGCTCATCTCCTTTTTCGAGAGAGTCCTACCCAAAGTCTGGTTAAATTAAGTTTAATCAATGAGTCTCCCTGCTCATATGAAGTAATACAGGAAACATGACAACAGTGCGATTAGTGAAACACAATAAGAGCATGCGGCAAAATAAGTAAGGGTGTTCTGCCCGCATTGTCTTTGTTCAAATACAAACCTGGACGTGCCGTGCCCAAACTGATGGCCGCCCGCCAGCGGTTTCCTGTTCCCTACATTCTCTTACATAAGCGTGCATTGTCCGTATTGGGCACAGAAACTGAGATTGTCTGACCGTGATTCTTAATCATGGGGGATTTGTTTTTGTATAAAAGGAGAGAACCTTTTGGTTGTTGTCCCCGTCCGTGTCCTCCACCAAAGGGTGCGGTCCCTTTCCCGGTTAGAGACGGTCAGGAGATCCGTGCCGATAGCACAAGGAGTACCCGTTGTGTGCCAGCGATTAAATTAGGCTGTCTCGTGTATCCAATTCCCGCTTTATATTCGGTCACGCTTTGGCGCCGGATTGCCACAATGCGGCCCATAGTTACCAGGTGCTCTTCCCACGGTGGGGACAGAGAAAGCACCTAGTTACCTGATTCTTGCTCTCTCTGGGGAAATGTTTTAGCAAAGGAGCTTGGGGCACCACAGCAAGCAGCTGACTGTGGAAAAGTACAAGACCCACAGAGAACGACTGTGAGAAGAGGGAAGGTTCAATGATGCAACAGGTCTAGACTGCAAAAAAGAACACAAAATACAAACAACAAGATGTGCACTGTTTTAATACATACATAAGAACGTTATTGCAATGACACTCAAGTAAGTTATTCTATATATGCTTATTCATTTCCTCCATTGTTTTTTACCCCAATACAAATGCCAAATCTAACAAAATCTACTAAATCAAGCATGATGCTACTTAAACGTGAAGTTTCAGACCCAAGTGACAGGTCTGTTCTTTAAAAAATGCACTGTTTTAATACAGAGCATTCTTTAAATCACATTGTGATATTAGTCTATTGTCTTTCATCTCCTTCTTTGTTTTTACTCCAGTCCAAATGCTTTTCCAAATCTAGCATGATGTGATTTAAGTGTCCAGTTTAAGACCCAAGTCACTTGTGTCAGACCAAGATTTAACATTAACTTGAATGAATTTTTGACTTGGAACATTTTCAAAGACTGAGTCAGAGGTGGTGTTCTCTGGTTTTAATGTGCTAATGCTCACACATCGTAATACTGCAAGGTTCAGAGGACGCCTCTAATCTACTTGAAGGTCGTCAGAGCTTGCGTGTCCCAGCCACTGTATGTGTAAACATGCTGGACGACGGAGACCTTTTTTTTTGCAAGCAGGCAAAAATGTGATCCTTCAGGCAGTCTTTTCTTGCACATTCTGCAGACCCCTCTGTACACATGACAGAACAGTGCACAAATAAACAACAGTATCCTCCCTTCTGCAAATCACCGTTTACTACACAGTAGTAACCCCCCCCCCCCCGACAGATACACACACACACACACTGAAGGACACAGCAGCACCTGTGGTCTTATCTTGACTTACAGCCTCACCCACCTTGCGGCGATAGGTACTGACCCAGATAGGGCTGTCCCCTGCACACCCGCAGGAGGGCGCTCACTGTCCAATTCTACCGTGTGAGACTGATCCTCCTGTCACCATGGCTGGCCTCTCCGTGGCCCTGTCACACCCTCAGCCAGGTTGGATGCCTCCCAGCTTCCGTCTTCCCCTGGGATCCAAGGACCCGAGCGGGCAGAAGTGCATGCTGTCATCGACTGCCGATCAGTGCTGAAACATCCGGCCTGTGCGTGCCCGGTGTGAACAAAATTACACCTCATCCAGCCAACAGAGTCGTTCTACTTGTTGATTGTTTTCAGTAAAGTGACCATGGGGGGGTAGTTCCCCAACACCATTTGTTGTTTTGTTGTCTCACTCACAAATAGGCCGCCAGCTGCTCCAGGTCTCTGCGGCCGTGACGCCTTGGAGCGGGTTCAAGCGGGGCTCAGCTGTGCGGTTCATGATTCAGGCGTGACGCACGGCCAGCAAGGCATGGGAGTTTAAAGATTACAGCCGTTCTATTGTTATACAGTTGCCTTTCTGTCCAGCTGAAGCATTTCGCCCCAGACCTCTGGAACATCCAGAGAGATAAGAGGGTTGTAAAATGGCCGGGAGGATGGAGTTTCACTTTAATCAGCAGTGCAGAGTTTACTTACAGTAGTCTGCGCTGTGGTTTATGTTTTCCCCTGGGTGTTTATCCCCTCCAAGACCACAACAGCAGATGTTGCTGCCAGCCCTCCATTCGTCCACGCTGCTTATGTAAGTGATAACCTGACCTCTTTGGCCACTCAGTTCGGCCCGAGCCTGGCCCTTGTTTCATTCCTGTGGAACCACCTGTAGATTCGCACATCTGAACTAAAAATATGTATTTTGTGCATTATGTCCCTTTTCTGTATTGAGCAAGGCTTAAAACAAAGACAAACACAGAGAGAATGTACTCTGGTCTTTTGGATGTGACGTCATCCATGTAAGCTGGTCCAGCTTTATCAAGTTAGGATAGACCTTGAAGTCTAAATCTCTTTCTGCACATGGTACTGTGGAGCTCCTGTAATTTTCCAAATTTCCAAACAGCCCATACTGAGCACCCCCCCCCCCCCCCAGAGGCCTTTTCAAAGACCTTCCAAAGAGGCAGTCCAGGAAGTGCCCTGCTATTGGTCCCCCCCCCCCCCCCTTGTGAGAGAATTAATCAGCTGTTGGCTCATTCCGCCTCCTGTATCGCTGGGCCCAGGGGCACTATTTGGCGGCAGTGACTCCTGCATCGTGGTTTTCCTTGTGGCTCACCCACACTGAGGTGAAATGCAAGGGCAGACCGGAGTCAAAGGACAACACATCACTCACTGCAACAGTTCAGCCCCTATTCCAATCTGCATTCAATAAGCCATGAATAGTTGATTTTTTTCTGCAGAGAATAGGTTTTTATTGTGCAACATTTGTATTCTAATAGTTTTTTTTCAATAATAAAAATCATCAGAGTATGTACTCAATTGGCTAATTAATGTATTTTAAGTAACATTAAGTAATAAACAATATTTTACATTTAAAAAAAAGTATTCAATGTGTGTCAATGAAAATGCAGGATATTCTGTAGATTGAAATTGTTGAAGTATTTTCTAAGACATCTGTCCAATATTATTTGAGCTCTATTTAGGCTAAAAGGTAAACATATAATGTGAAAACACCATATGGACTATTGCTCATGTCATATGACTTTGTGTGTGACGTAAACTAATAGAAAGGTCCTATTTGATTATTTTATCACACGGTGCACCAACATTTATGCTTCCATTGAACTTGGGAATATCTACATCTTTACCAAACAGACCTATCTCCCTAAGTCCCATTGCGAATGGTAGAAGTCAAACATCTGCGAACTTGATTAGAATCTGACTGATTAGATTTCTAAATCTCCACAGCTTCACCTCGACATTGACGTCAGATGCTGTAGGTTTCTTACGAATTAAGTGTTTATCCCAACATAGAAACTGGTCGACCTATTCTTACTGCGCGTTTTCTTGATTTTGTTGACGTGGTCTTGTGCATAATCTGTGGAATACGTGCAGAGCTGTGCACCAGCGCTTAAGCAAGGTCAGCTTCTGAGAAACCCGGTACTTCACTTGAGTTGCAAAAGTATTTCACTCCCAACCATTCACAAGTCAAATTTCACAGAGGGAACATGATAAGGGCATGAAAAGTTATATGCATAAAACTACTTTCCCTTATCCAGCTGCAAGGTGCAGCAGAGAGGATATGCAGTTATTTTCAAGGGGAAAACTTAAAAATCTACAAAATGGTAGGCCTACATAGCAGTATGTTTTGACAAGTCTTAACTAGTGAAGAAAATGCATCTGGTGCAGCAAAAGCCTCGTTTTTCCCGGTTTAAGCAGTGTTATTTAAAGCCAAACAAAACAGACTATGAGTGGGAGGAGGATGCCTGGTGGCTACATTTACACATAATCGTGTAGCAGAAGCTCTTAACTGCAATGACTTACAAAGCTGGAATGCAATGGGCAACGAATAAAGCTACAGCATGAACGGAACCTGCTGACCGCAGCTGACCACATCCGAGCACGACATTCCCTCCTACAGCGCTCTGACAGCCAGCGCTACCGTACATACACGTGTTATGATAAAATGAGACGTGCAAAAAATACGCAAGTGCATGTATTCAGACATGAAATACAGCAATACAACACCCCAGTTGCAGTACAAAGACTACGTAGATAAGAATGAGTTGTGATTGGGTAGGGCAGACGAGATCCGGTCTGAAGAGGTTAGTTGTTAATTATGTAGAGATTTTGGTGCCGGTGGGCATCCTTTAGAGTCACAAGAGTTTATGTGTTATTAAATGTCTCTTTTCAGGCCATTTCAGAGCAACTGTCACTGTTGGGCCATTCAGAAGAGAATTATCACTTCTGCTTGCATGATTATGTATGTTTACATAAAACAGTTTTTCTGTTTGGAGAAGCTTATTTTGTAATCAAGTCCCAGAGGTGTGTGCACTTCACCCTCATAAAACCATAGGGGGGCCTACAAAATGATTTATGCAGTCATTTTTCTCCACCATTTTTCCAAGGTGTTTCCCAACTTTAAAACCTGGTTGAACAAATTAAATATATTAATTGAAACAAAGCACAAGATTAATTTACATTTTACATGATTACAAAATTGATGATCTAAATTGTATTCACATTGAAAATTTTCAGAAAGGCTGTTTCTGTTTTCTTCCTTAGCATATCCATTCGAAAATAATTCATTGGCCTTGGGAGGAGTTTAAACCTTGAGACCACTAGGCCACTGAACTATATTTGCACTGGAACTGCTGATCCTAACCCCTGCAAAGGTCATTGCAGTTGTATCACTATCAACAAAGACTCAACAAACTTTCATATCTAGTCTGATATCAAAAAACAAACTGACCTGCATCAAAAAAGTGTATTTTGCTGACCACATCCATAGGTAGTCTGTGTTGATCCCTGCTGCTGTTCACAGTGAAAATGTGACGAATCTGATATTGCATACATGGGGTATCATATAGTAAATGTTTTTTGCTCTGGTCATGTGTCACTTAGTCAGTAGTGGTACCTGATGCAAATAATTGAGAATGGATTGAGGTTCAGGTGTAAAACTGACTCCAGGAGCTGATCCAGGGTAGCAGTGTAGCATAGTGGTAAAAATCAGGGCTTGTTACCAAAAGGTTACTGGTTCAATTCCCTGCCAGGGCACTGCTAGTGTATCCTTAGGCAAGTTACTTAATCCATAATTGCTCCAGTAAATATCCAAAATACCAGTCAAAATTGGATGACATGGAAAATCCATAACCTGTGTAAGCTGCTCTGGATAAGAGCGTCTGCTAAATCGCAGTAATGTAATAATTAAAATAATGTAATGATCCTGTAGATTGTTACATCATCAGTGTGCATCTAGTTGGCGTTGCAGCATCTTTGCGCAGGACACGGTTAAGTGTATCGCTTTCATAATTGTTGATAATTGTCAGCTGTAGTTGTAATTAACTTCGTGTTTGCAGTGACCAGTTTCGTTCTACTGTGGTGTTAATCATCGATTAGTATATCTGATAGTACTGTGTCCTCAAACAGACCTTGCTCTCAGCTGAGAACTGTCTCATTGTGGAACTGTACACATCCTGTCCCCGTACTGTCGCTATACTTACTGTATGCACTTTTGTAAGTCACTTTGGATAAAAGCATCTGCTAAATAAATAAATGTAAATGTTAAAATTGTTCTCCAGTCAACATCAGATGTGCTTTAGCCAGCTGGCTGTTGTGTTCTTCTATTGTGTCAGTCACTTGTTCTAAAGACCTATACAGAAAAGGAAAGATGGGAAAAATATTATTCCCTCAGGTACAAGTGACTAACTTATGAGGTATATTTAATTAAAAAGATGAGAGGTACGAGAGGCCAACGATGTTGAATAGCAGTGCTTTGCTTTCAGCTGGATGGGATATTTTTATACATGTAAGGGAAAAATATGCAGACTTGGATGGCATTCTAGTCTCATTCATCTCTGATCTCTGTTCAAGATACAGAAGAATGACAGGAAATTTGAGTGTGCTTAAAATATTGTGCTTTTCTGCGGGTGCGAAGCCGTGCCCAGCCCGAATGCGACATGCCGTGCAGCGGCCCTCTGAAACTGCAGAGTCATTCCGGGGGTGGTTCTCGGATTATGTGGTCAGAGGGGACTAATTAAACGCATACCTTTCCGGAATTTTCCACAGACATTCTCATTTGCCGGGATGTTATTCCGGTTTCCATGTGAAGGCCGGGCCGAGCAGTGAATCTTTTGTGAACGTCTCTTATTGTGTTAACTTAACTCTTCATAGCTGTATAAGTTTTCTTCTGTGTGCTTTACATTAGTTTTGCTAGTTATATGTTTCACCTACATTGCCTGTTTTTATTCCTTCATGCTGTTCAGTGGTTCTGTTCTCTCTTTATTTAAGTAATAAACAAGCAGGCATGTAGGGGAACGTCTAAGTTCAAGTCTTTTTCAGGTGTATTTCTATTGTAATACTTGTTGCTGGGGGTTGGTTATGTTGCAGGTCAGACTGTGTGCTACGCCAAATAAACCTTCGGGGAGACTGTAGATTCTTTTCAGTTGTTTACTCACCTTAAGCACACACAACCTACAGAGCAGCCATTTCAGAACCCCCTCCCTCCACTTCTCTTTAGACAGCATTCAACTATCCCGGAATATCAACATCAAGGCAAAACTAATCAACAACGTCCCTTTAGGATAACAGCTCTTTTATCCCTTTTAAACAGAAGAACACATTTATATTCTAACACAGTTCGATCTCTCACAATATCAATCCAGCATAGAGGTAGCAATTCACGTTGCGAGGTTTTCTTTTTAAACACTGACAGCTGTATGAGCAGAGGGTGTGGTTTACAATTTTGGTCAAATTTTTCACATCTGACTCAGTCAGTTGGGTGCTCTTGATTTTAGGTCATTTTATAAATACAAACCACTAACTTCCAAGGAAGTCCACCCAGAACCAGAACCAGACAGAATAAATATTTTTTGTCATATGAAAATAAACTGTCACTACATCACAAGCCTTTTAAAGGCCTTAGAAAGCCCACCCAAAACATTTTGCATTTAAAGTTGGACCATTGAGCACTTGTGGGAGGGCTTTCATTATTAGTGCTAGGCTGTTTCCAACACCCAGGAGAACATACCAGTGATAAGTATCATATTTAACCAACATTCCCCAACTTTGCTGTTGAAAATTGATACCTCTGTGCCGCTGGAGTCTAAAGAAAGGCAGATTTCACAGCCGCTGCACTGTGAAGAAATCTGAGAGGTTTGAGAAAATCCAGCTTAACAATGATTGGGCATTTCCTGGGTGCTAAACAGAGGGGGTATAATACATTATGTGATGGTCATGTAAGAGACGCTCTTACCCAGAGCGACTTACAATTTTAACCATTTTTACAGCTAGAAATTTAGGCAGTTGTGGGTTAAGCACCTTGCCCAGAGGGTACAGCAGCAGTGGACCAGTTAGGAATCAAACCAGCAACCTCTCGGTTACAACCCCTGCTCCTTACCACTGCGCCACACAGCTTCCCAGGGAGCTATACCCGCAGTAGAAGCCTGGTCAGGGCTCAGGGATCAGTCCCTGCCTTCACACGCCCGTTTCCATCGAAAGACGTAAGAGGAGGATGGGAGTTCTGGGCTTGCGTCATCTCTCCCTGCCTGCCTCATTCCTTTTTGATTACTCTAGTTGAGATTAAGGATTGATTCCAGTGATGACAATCTTCTCTCTGTGCAACTGTGGCGTTTTTTTTTTTTTTTACCCTTTCGCCCTCCTGTTTGTGCCTCATTTAGATCTCTGAATAAACTCCTAATCCACCCACTCTGTTTGGAAGAAAATAAAGGATTGGGTGGGATTAGGCTGGCCTGCTAGGGATTGCATCCCTGAAAAATATTGCGCCTCCATCAGATACATGAACGGGGCTTCATTTCACAGTGAAAAGGGCATCTTTTCTGCAAACCTTTGCGTCAGAAGCACGGTAAAAGAGCTCTCTTTTGTGGGCTATCTGCTGTTGCGATTCCAAAATCCCTCTATTTTAGGAATTTCAACAAATTCAGAGAATAACGGTGGCTCCATCTGGAAGACTGTGGACACCTTGAAAATTTCCTACGACCGATTCCCAGACATAGCTGTGGAACACACTGTGACATTCATTTCTTTTTTTGATCCGCCATTAGCTGTAGGCTGACTCTCTGGTGCTCGCACACTGTCGGCCATTGTGCATCAAAGTGGCCATTGTCCCAGCATTGCGTGAATGTTGCTGTACGGGAACAAGCTCGCTCTTGTCACTTCAAGCCCCTCTTTGTCATAATTCCAGCGGCTTATCAAACCAGCATGGCCTCGCGATCGTTCCCGCTGCATTGTAACCGTGGCGGCGCCATGACAACCTCGCGCACTGTGAGAGGCTGGGTAAACTCATTACATAACAACCTGCCAAAGCCAACGGAAAAACACCCCACGTCTGGTCTCAAGGAGGGCTTGTGGAAACACAATTGGGAAACCAAGCTTATGGTTAGTTGCAAGGCCGGTACAAAACGTGAACAACTCTTGTCATCAAGATTATTAATTATTTACGCAGTCAGAGCTGTTACTCACCAGAGATACCTTTGAGCACATTTTGTACTGTATATGTATGAAGGCCAATTTCAGCTCCTTCCGCTTTTAATGAGGGCCTGGTCCTTGGAGTTCCTGCAAGGTCCGATAAAGACAGAGACAAAAGCTTAGTAAAAATAAAAATAAAAAGCTTACTGTCTAACAAACCCCTAAGGTACTGTGTTTCTGTAGCTTGCCAGATTAAATAAAAGCTGATTCACTGAGCATGATTTCTGTTTAACTGATATCTTGATATTGTCAAACAAAATTATAAAGGTTGTAATCTTTTATCATGGACTTTCAAGTTGTCCGTAAAGATGGGGCGCCTCATGGCTTCAGAGACCCCAGTGATACAGTCTCTGAAGGGTAGTGAATCTTGAGGATTCCAGCGCCCCGGGACTCCAGTGATTTAGGGGAAATGCCCACATGGACTGCAAGGTCAGCGCGACAGTTCAACCAAAGGCCGTGTAACGCGACCGCTGTTTCGCTCTAAGATTTATCTCTGCTGCCCTGGGTAATGGTGCATGCGCAAAGCCATTTTGTCACTCTGCGAAAAAAAAGCATTACTCTAAAGGGTAACTGTTAAATTATCTGACGAAGCAATAAAATCATTCCTGTTTGGAAAAAGAAGGTCATTGGAAATAGATTTCAGGAAGGAATCCCTCCATAAATATACTTGTCAATACATCAGTCTGTTTTTTTTAAATTACACTTTCATTCTAAAATTGATTTTTAAACATGGAGGTCAGCAGAAGGAAAATTTGCTTAAAAAACTGCCATGTAGGCCCTTTCTTTTATCTAAAACTACAGTGTAAGTTTTTCTTTTCTTGGTGGGGGAAATACACTGTTCAGACCATTCATAACATAACAGAAAGCATGTTGCCATTATTTGGAAAATAACTTGAACTGAACCTTCTTGTTCTCCCCCGCCACAGAAAATTGTGTCCCCTCCAAGGAACACCATGGTGTGATTAAAATAATTTACAGTTTTTTACACCACAGAGTAACTGAAAGCAAAACATAAAAAAAATTTGGAAAGCTGCCTCACGAATACAGAATTCTCTTCGGGAATATAATTTTGTCTTTTCTTCTCGTGTTAACAGTACACTACAATACAGCACAGTCAATACACACCTTCCAGAGTAAACATGAGGAATGTGGGCACTGTCTCCTAAATAATGACCCTCTTCACTGTGAATTGCTGTCACTTCAAGCATGAGAACTTATTTTTACTTTTTTTTTTGTTTTTTAATGATTTTATTGTTTTAGTGCAATGGATCCAACAGCATAAACAAAATCCTCACCAGATCTTTCTTACATAACATTGTCTTACACTATCAAATGCTGACAATTAAACATTGTCAGAAATTATACTTCAAATGCACGTGAATATGAATATTATTACAATTTTACAATACACAATTATCAAAGGCTCTTTGAATAGGTAGTGTTTTGAAGTACATGTCATGTTGGTGTATATGTTTGAATAGGTAGTGTTTTGAAGTACATGTCATGGTGGTGTATATGTTTTTTCTGTAAGTGTAGGTAGAAGGTACAGATAGGTGTGTGACTCGTGTGGAATGTCTCTGCCTTATGAGGTCATGTTTATTATGTGAATTGACATAAGAATGGATTTGTTCTGGATTCTTTTGTAATTAAAGCCAAGACAAATGGCTCCTGTTCGATTTGTGACACTGCTGTCAAAGTTTTTGCTCACAGGTTTAACGCTACAAGCATGGAATTGTGACATAGGGTGTCTTGTCATTGAGTATTGAAGTCATGTTAGCTTTTTTACCAAAGAACATGTTGACAACAGCACTACTGTTTGCAATACAACATTTTCCTCATTATTTGAGTCTTCAGTAGGCCATGAGTGGTTTAAAAATCATTACAATGAAATAGACATATCTGTCCATATAAAGACATTCTATTATTCTATTTTATAAATAACACCATTTTAAATGTCACCTTGGTGTGTTGAGGCATAATTGGGAAGAAAATGTTCAAATACTCCTATATTTTAATAATCATGTGGGGTTGTATTAGAATTAGTAATTAATCTTTAGTATTAGTATTTGTGATTTTTACAATAGTGTTTTTTATAAGACCTGTAAGTAACATAACAATGTTTTTATTTAATAATGAGATGTTTTTCATATTCCAGTATTTTACTGGAATATTTATCAGCCATGTATGCGCAACTGGTGGTTGTCATCAAAGTGACCCTGTCAGGTGGCCAAAAACACTGCCCTCCTGTGGACAGGTTTATAGACCATTTCAAGCTGACACAATATTCAGATCACATGACTCTTCTACAGCAAGATCCTTATGTGATTACCCATTCTTCTTTATTCCCACAAAACACAAGGAGATGCAGGCTAAATAAACATATCCCCCTTAAAATGAATCTTTAATTACCATTTAGAGGTCATTAGAGTTCATGGTACAATCTGTGCTTGGTTTTGGATTGCACCTGTGTCCACTTTCCTGTAAAGCATGGTAAACCAACCAAAGAGGGGGCCACAGGGATGACAGGGTCATTGAGTTGAAATTAAATCGTGAAATCCAAACCTGATCTCCCTGGCTTTTGCTACAGCATAAACAGATATGACGGTTCCTCCAGTGGTCTGTGTGGATCGTCCGACTCGCACGCAATGTGTGCGTTTACGCGTGTGTGAGGGTATGTGTGTTCATGTATACCACATGGAGGAATTTTCCAGTTATGTCATGAGCTGTGCCATGATTATGTAGGCCAATATTAACATCAAATTTCAGGCGACCCCCTCGAGGAATGAATACTTCTATTTATTGCTGAATTACTTCCATGTACGCACCATGGGTTTATGATTTCGTTTTGTTTTTAAATTGATTTTTCATGCGTAAGAACAACAGTGGATTCAGGTGCTGTATTGAATCAAAAGGAAACGTTCAGAAATATAAAAAATAGATACTTAAATTATGTAAAGCAGCAGGTTCCAAATTGTTTTCATTGTGTACCCTTTTCGAAATCTACTGATGTTCTTCTACCTTAATCTAGCACACAGTTTTATGTTTGTATCAATTTACCTGCTTAATTGGTATGAATTAGATGGACATCTTGAACTTGGATGGTGACAGAATTTGGTGGGGTTCTGTTTTGTCACACAAGTGACCTCATTGGTAAAGTTTACATTCACACTCAGGGAACAGGTCTATCTCTTAAGCCTTGTTATGCCTAGACTATTAAGAGAAAACTAAACTGATGAATGAATGAAAGTTGAGTAAATAAAAGTAATAAAATTGCCATTTACACAACTTATCCCAAGCCACCCCAAAGTTGGTAGCCAATGACATGAAGAACATCAGACTACTTTTTGATTTCAGACGTTCTGAGGTCACCAGCGTGAAATGGCTAGCAGTGGTGGTAAGTACAGTTGATAGTGCTGCATGAGTCACGCTTTGAACTTTTTCACAAACGTGGATCCAGGATGAGAGCACTCTCTGTCCTCTCCGGTCTGTGCTGACACCCCTGAGAAGTAGCAGCCCAGCTGGTCTCAGTCCCACACAGCTGATGGCCTGGCGTTGCATTGACTGAGCACGTCCATGCGTCCACAGCGACCCATGGGTGCGGTGCATTGTACACTACTGCTGATATTTTTGGAGCTTGCTCACCTGATTTCCTTTGAAACCTATCATGGGCTGGAATTAATATCCCACGCTTCCCATAACACAGAACAAATGTCATACTGTCATGCGGAAGCCTTTGAGCCGGTGTGGTCCATCTCACGGAAGACACCTCATCCGGTCACACCTGTGAGATAATCGTCTGCTCTTTCATATGTATCCTGATTCGTTGCTTTCGTTTGCCTGACCATACAGCCACCCTGAGTAATTCATTTCACTAAAGACTTATATGAATGCATCCTCATACTTTGAATATTTGTACAGCTTGCTCACCAGTTTTCCTTTGAACCTAGTCAAAAATAATTTAGTTTCCCCAATATACCCACAGGTACATCATTTCCTTTAAACCAGTCCATGTGACGTAGGAACACACTAATTAAATTCATTGAAATGCCTGATGTGAAAAATACCTACCAGATAGATACAGCTCTGAAATCATTAAGACATGCTTCAGTCATGTTTATATGAGTGACGCAAGAAATATCTACAGCACGGACACACCTTTCAATAACCATTATATGCATGACGTTTCAGCACCTTGTTCCGTCTTAATTAGCATGGAAAGGTGTGGCACGTCTTATCACCCTTTCAAAAGAATTCTGCTGGACTGGCTGATGTTATGCAAATGTTTGGATACACCTTTGATGTTTCCTGTTACACAGAACGAACCCCTGTTTGGGGACTTTACAAAACAATTTACAAGTGGTGTTGTCCATGCCTATCTGTGCCCATGCCTTAGGCCACTATGCAAGCACTACTGTCATTTTTCACATGACGGTACAAAATGTGAAGTAAGAAAAATAAATGAAAAAGAACAGAAATAATATACCTAAAGAATCAGTTTCTCTTTTTTATCATGGAAATGATGTTGCAAACATTACTACATCTTCAGTTGTGTGCTAACTGGTACCTGATGGGTGTCGGCTCGAGTAATAATCCCTGGAGTGGATTGTTGTGGGGAGGTGTTCCTTGATATACATCTCTGAAGGTGGGGGTCACTAGCCCGCAAATAGGAGGGACAGCGTTTTACTATCAAGAGGAAGCCGCTGGGCTGGTGTAGCCTGTCTGAAGGAAAATACCAGAGCCATTCACACCTGTTAGCAATCACCATCTTGCTTCATTCCTTTTGTTTGCCTAACCATACCGCCACCCTATCAGTATTTTAATCACACCAAAGACATCCTCATAATTTGGATATCTGTGGAGTTTGCTCACTTGATTTCCTTTTAAACCAGACAAAAATAATTTTGTTTCCTAGTATAGTCACATATACATGATTTCCTTTAAACCAACCAGTGTGATGCCGGAACATACTAAATAAATTGCAACTGGAGAAAAACAAACAAAACCCCCCCCCCCAAAAAACAAACCAACAAACAAGAAAACTACAATATAGATACAGCTCTAGAATGATAAAGCCATGCTTGTTGTCAGAGCACATTGCCAGATTAACACAGTGAGGTGTGACAAGACTAACCATTCATTCAAATCAATTCTATTGATATAAATGACACAACAAATGTCCACAGTATGAGCACACCTTTCTGTAACAATGCTGTACATGACGTTGCAGCACTTTCTTACGGTCTTGAAAGGTGGGACCGGATTGTGTGATGCATATATTTGGATACACCTTTGATGTAATGATACTGCCTATTACACAGAACAAACCCCTGTATTAACTGTATGGGAACACCTTGCAGCACATTGTCATGGTTGAATTAGCATGGAATGGTACGACAGGTCTTATCACCCTTTTTAGATAAAATCAGTTGGACTGGTGATACATCTGTATGGCTACACCTTTGATGTAACGATGCTGCCCATTACAGAACAAAATGCATTGCATTTTGGCCAGTGGAATTCATTTGAAAGGGCTGCTCTGGAGGAATGGTCAGGCCTGTCACACCTCCCTATGTTATGTTTATCCATAACATTGTGCTGAGGTGACAAGCATGGTTTCACAGTTTCAAAGCGAAACCCAACTTCTTACAGGGAAGAAACTCCTGTTTGGGGACTTTACCAGGGATACTCTCCACACCTATCTGTGCCCGTGCAGGTAACTAGGAAACCAATACAAACCTTTTTACATGATTTGACAAAGATGTGAAGTGAGAAATCAACAAAAAAATAATCAAAGAGATTACACATAACAGACAAAATGTTGCAATTTCTCATTTCTATTTTTGTAAGTCAGTACCTCATTTTCTGTATTGTGCTAACCGGCATTTGGCAGGTGTCATTGGGAGTTTTAATCCCTGTTGTGGATTGTTGGGGGAATCAGTCCCTTGATCTCTGAAAGCCGTGCTCAACAGCCCGCACTTGGGAGGAACAACGTGTTACTGTCTTGAGTGAGCCGTTGGGCTGGTGTAGCCTGTCTTTAGGAAAACACCTCAGCCAGTCACGCCTGTGAGATATCACCTGCCCTTTCCCCAACATCTTTCTTCATTCCTTTTGTTTGACTTAGCATTCAGCCAGCCTGGCTCCGCCTCTACCTGAAGCCAGCCTCGCTGACTCGCTGCATTGTATGAAGCTGTGGTGTGTTGTGGCATGCCTTGTCACCAACTCTGTGACATATCTGGTCTCACACAACATGCAGTGTAATCACATTGCTTTAACAGCTGTGTCCTTTGCTAAGGGGGAAAAATAATAAAAGTAAAAAAAAAGATAAGTAATAAATAAAAATGCCTTATCCACAGGATAAGGAGTTAAAAAAGAGTCATCCACACTACTGAAACTACTTCTTTTTTGTTATATCAATCACATGACTTCAGTGGAAGAAATCCGTGAAAAGCATGAAGGCTAAAATTCGCTTGTTCTTTTGCTCTGAAGCGTATCTGTCCTCACCTGTTACCTGATAAATAAAAAGGGTTTCACACTGAATATGTATGTATATCCCAGCAAAATGCATGGTGTATTGCATGGTGTGTAAAGTACTATTAGCAGGTACTGAGAGCGACAACTTGGGCTTCATACCAAATTGCTCCATTTTACTTCTCACTCTATCCCAACTGATCCCAGATCACTGATCAGCTGGATTGAGGAAGTCTAAGTGGAATAAGTCTAAGTCATCAAGTGGAACAAGTGTTTACTAAAAAAAAAGAGCACCTCAGGTCAGTGTGTAAACTGTACCCATGGTGCATGGGACTGGTGATCCTTAAACACCACTTACATACTGTAAGTGCTGAAGGAAGAAGATTTGTGAGCAGTGCCAAAAAAGACCTCTAGGGGGCAGTGGTACTGAATCCAGGGGCTACACCACCCAGGTCCCTCGGGGGATGGGTGATATCAACAAAACAGCTATCGTCACACGCTGAATCCTGGAAGGCCAATTTGTTTCGCTTGTGTGGTTGCACCACCTCCGAGAGGAGTCAAATAAGGACACAAGCATGCTACAGCCTCGTCTCACCTGGTGCAGATGAGACTCCGCTTTGTACTAGAGGTTGCAAAATCAACAGGGCTGCTTCTAAGGGATTTCCCTTCAGATCATGATGTCAACTGTTCTATTTTGCTAATCTTCATTGGAGATAGCTTAAAAACACCCAGGAGCGACAGGACCTCAAAATAAAGTTGCTGATACCTCCGGCACTTTGGCCTCTATTACTGTTGTTATCAAAGCCTTGCTTTGAGCTTCCCACAGTGGTCCAGACAGTGGCAGTGCTGGTCATTTTGCATCACAGACTGAAGAGCCACCTCTTCAGACTGAATCTTGCCTCCCCTATCCCATTCGTATCTTTCCTTTTTCGGCTTTATTAATGTAGGGTGTTATTGCACCTTTTGTTGAGGTTTATTGCAGCAATTCTGCGTTCATTAACTATATTCACTAGTCACCACATCAATGGGTGGTCAGCTGACAGATCTGCAGATACATTCAGGTCATTTTCTGTATATACCGTCATCCTTGTGACTTTGTTTACCTTACATTAAATGCAGTTAGCAGATGCACTTGTTTGATACATTTATGTGCCACTGCCTTGCAAGGTGTTCTGGAGACAGGCACCTACCATTTGCATTTACATTTATTCATTCGGCAGATGCTTTTATCCAAAGTGGAGTACAACACAAGCAAAAAAACCAGGAGGAGTCAACAACTACAAAGTGACAAACTGCAAATTCAAATGATTCCATCACAAACAGTTGTAGAATTCATAGAGCTTTTACTTTTCTTTCCCTAGCAACAGAGACATCTTGGTTCCAGACACAATAACTGCCATTGCAGCGGAACTTCTGACCACTCAATACCTGTCCATTCACGTTTCTACTCGGGGAATAAGGTCAATGAAATCCTTTCTTCATAGCAAGAAGGAAAGCCATTCAGTCTTCCCTTTGGGCTCATCTATAAGAAAACTACAGGGAACCCTTTTATTGCCCTTTCAATGGACCATCATTCTCCCTGTCTCAGTCTCTCACCAAACAAACTGCACCTTTGTTGTTGAACATTGACGTCAGACCTCTGGTCTCTGTGGACCTATAAGGTGTGACATTTGACCAGTGAGGTCACTAGGAAGTGACAGCATTCGGGCTGAATGGTTAGACAGGAGGATTAACTGTGCATTCTGACCGTATCATTTATAGGTTTGCTGCAACGGTTTGCTGCTAAGTGGATGACATGTGTGGTCACCCTAGTGTGTTGAAAAGACAAATGTCTGTCTGTAGTGCTTTTGTGTGTGTGTGTGTGTGTGTGTGTGTGTGTGTATGTGCATGGGGTGATTTTTAAGCATACTGAAATAGATTTTCTTTTCTGTGTTGAAACGTTACATAAGGGAGTAGGATGTCCTCCAGCCAGTTTGACCCTGTGCAAATGGTCAACTACACCGGCAGCAAGCCTGATGACTTCCTCCAAGGCCAGACTCACTCGGTAGCATGTCATTCACAGTGTTATTACAATATGGGCCTTATCTTTCTCTGTTAATATTTGCCTTTGTTATGCAGCCAGGTCTGTCTGAGAACAGGCTGCCAAAAGCACACTGTTTTCCCCGCAGTGCGGTTTCAACTGGTCATGGCATCAACCCCCTGTTACTACCCCTGAAATGGCCAAAGCCAAGTCTATTCAAGTGGTGTTTTGAATACCTTTGGTCCAGGCACCTCAATGATGCCACTGAACTTGCATCTTTGGCCCTTTTCCACATTGTTTATGATGCCCAATTAACCCATTATTGTTCTTGTGAAGCTGAGCAGAGTTTCCAATTGCCTTTTCTTGTCTGCTCAGCATATCCAAAGTGGTCAACAGTGTGTCTTTCTTTTTATGACCCCCTCGTAGACATAAAATTTCAGACGACGGTTTTCCTTTGGAGGTTCTTGGACAGCGCAGCAGCTTAGAGACCAGAGGTTAGCAATTATCTTTCCCTTGCCCTCAAAGTAACTTTCCTCCACTTCGCTGACGTAAGACGTGTTCTACTGCGGAGCAATTTCTCGGATAACCAGGTCACTTCAGGTCAAAGTCATTAATGCTGCCAGCAAGGAGTCCGGCTTTCTCTGATAATATTGATAAAATAACCTGGATATGTGCATATTTGTCACGTCCATTCTCACAATGTAATGCTGCCATGACTATTTTGGAAACGTTAGTGGAACGCTGCATGTTGACTGGAGTTGATCTCTCTGATAATTTCTCTCTCGGGTTAAAACATCCAAGACAGTTTGCTTCTCAGGATTCACTGAAAGCGCTGACGTAAAAGACTGAAGCAGTGCTAGATAATGCATGCAAACAGTCTTCTGGCAGGTATAAGGGCCATAAGCAGGTGGCAGAGCCCATACAAAGAATATAGGGGCATTGAAAGAAATAAACAAGTGAACACAGAGCCTTTTCTTCCCTTAGGAAAGAATGCAGTTTAGCGCTGTGCAAACCATGTGACTTCCACCACAGCTTTGAAACACAACACCTCAGACCGGAGAAGATGTCAGCTTCAGTGCTGACCTTTCCTCCTAGCCTGCTCACCAGCAAAAGCCCCTGCTTGTGCAAAATTCCACTCCTCTTGGGCCGGGTAGGGTGGGGTGGGGTGTTGTAGGGGGACGCTGGTGCTGTGAAGGGGGGGGGCGAGGGTGTAAAAAAATTGGGGAGGGGGTGGGGGGATTTATGTTTATTTACAGAGGGAAAAGGATAAACAGAAGGATTCACAATAAGTGGATCCGTTTGTTTATAGGCAGGGCATGTCTTCCAGCTGAATGAGTCAATTTGTGAAACCATGTGGAAATGCCCCCTGAGAAAGAGACAGAGAGAGAAAGAGAAAGGGGGAGAGAGAGAGAAAGAGAGAAAGGTAGAGAGCAAGGGAGAGAGAGAGAGAGAGAGAGAAAGGGGGAGAGAGAGAGAAAGGGAGAGAGGGAGAGAGAGAGAGAGAGAGAGAGAGAAAGGGAAAGAGAGAGAGAAAGAGAGCGAGAGAGAGGGAGAGAGAGAGAAAGAAAGAAAAAGGGGGAGAGAGAGAGAAAGAGAGAAAGGGAGAGAGCAAGAGAGAGAGAGAGAGAGAGAAAGAGAGAAATGGGAGAGAGCAAGAGAGAGAGAGCGAGAGAGAGAGAAAGGGGGAGAGAGAGAGAAAGAGAGAGAAAGGGAGAGTGTGAGAGAGAGAGAGGGAGAGAGAGGGAGAGAGAGAGAGAGAGAGAGAGACTGGTAGGAGATCATACGCTGACTCTTTGTTCCAGGATGGGAAATCTTAAGCGGTAGGGATAAACATGATTGGCTGTCTTGTGATTGTGTCATAGTGTGATCGCTGGAGTGTGGCTCTTGACTCAGGACTAGCTGAAAACTCAGACTGCCTACGCAGCAGTAACGCAAGCAGTCACGGAGACCGTCACATGGAGGAAACGGCACCAGTGATCACATAATTCCCCCTAAAAACAGTCATCAGGCAAAAAACGCGCTGTGGGTTGCAGTACAAATGCTATGTCACTGCATGATTAAAATAGCACTGTAGTAAGAGGACATGCTACTTCTCTTACATTATATTCTCTTCCTGAAAGATAAGCAGAAAACAATGTTAATTTCCCATACAGATTTATTTCTCGGAACATTTCACAACAGCTTGTACAATGTATCAACTGACACTTTGCGCTGGTTATCATTGAGCTCTGCGTGTCCATTTCTTAGGGCTGAAATTCCAGTTCTGTGGCCTCTAGAGAACTTTATCCATTCTGCAGTACATCTGTACAGGGCAGGGCGTTTGCTTTTTGACCGGTTGAAACAGGACACCCCATCCAAACAGCCAAAAATAAGAAAGGGGAAGGGAAAGAGGGGTCAGAGACAAGCAGAAACTGTCAGCTGATGGCGTTGCCTGTGTGCCAATATCATCAGCTGTCAGCAGCAGACATCCGTGGTCCCCGATGCAGTTAACATACTCTGGAAACAATAAGAGGTCTGGAAAAACAGCAGGCCGTCCATCATATCGTTAAAAGCTGACACTTAAGCAACAGTGCTTTGGAAAGGTGTCCTTTTCCCCTAAACACCCAGACCTTTGACCTCGTGAATGCCTTGTTCATACCTCCAGCTGGTTCTCTGTCTCTCAAGCAAGGTCACTGGGTTTCTTCCGCACTGTCAGCAGGAGGGCAGTTTCTGCACATCATAAAACGAAAACTCTGGCAAGGCGTCAGCACAGAATCATTTCATTGCACCACCATAAACACATTTTTGCATGCAGGACGTGTGTATGCTAGCTGCTCCTCATTAAAGACAGCAAAGTTACATAAAAAACACAGGAACACTGTCAGGCTGCTGTCTCTCCAACTCTTATCAGTCAACCCGTGTAAGAAGGGCTCTAAGAAAGTGTGAGATGTTAGCTGGAACCCCAAAAAGGAGCTTCATGTTTGCCGCACCCTGCGCTGTGAATTGTTGTCTTTTGTGGCTGATCAAACTTAACGAAGTGCCTCTGGTGGAGTTAAATCATGAAAAACCGGCCAGACAAATCTGTCTGTGAATGGTCTTAATGACCTCCCTCTGGTTATTTCCTTATCTGGCTGAAATAATCCTACCCTATAGGCTCCTTATCACGCTTTGAGGCACAATAGCACCTTGTGCTCTGTCTCAACTCGACTAACGGCTTGCCTGCATTTACTGTTGTCTTTTTCTGGGTGGAATGAAGCCATGAGTGAGTCTAACTCGGGTTTTAAGCCTCAGACATAGCCATTCTCCTGCATCTGAGCCCCAGGACAGTGGGGCTAATGTCTGGGAAATATCAGGCTGCATAATATTACGTACTCCATGTTTTTGACAAAATCGGGAAGCACAGTTACTTTTTTCTTCAGCCCATAGCAAGTCAGCTAGCTCGCAATCTTGTAAGAAGTAAAACAAAGAAGATAAGTAAAAACAAAACCATGGCAACACAGAGAGCTTCTGTGTACTGGTTCTTATGATGTGGGAACCTTTCCACACACACAGGACACCAGGAGACAAGCTCTATTTGAGAAAGAAGAGGGAAAAACACCAGGGCACCCTGAGTTAATATGTAGGTTTTCACCTGTTGTTCCTGCTTCTTCCTATTGTCCCAAGTAAAAAGCAGATAAACATCTGAAGGCCACCTAAAATAATAACTTTACCTTACAATTATCATGTGCCATGCGCATGTTTAATTCAAACTGAAATCAATTTTAGATTTTCTAGGTGAATAGCTGACTTATGAATGGTGGACACATCAAAAATACTTTGTCCTGTTTTTTACTGAATAGAACCACCATAGATGCCCTTTAATGAATTATTTACTGTTATTTGGTTGTCCTTAAATCCTAAAAAATTATTTTCCTATCAATTATATCATGGTCCATGCCCACATTGCCCTGCTTCCTACCCATATGACCTTGTGTTCTGGCTGGACTTGTGTCCATTCAGGAGCTGCACAAGAACCACACTGTATCCATATCATTTCTGTATCGGGAAAGACAAAGAAATGTATTAATAAGAAAGACCTTCTGCGTCAGCAGGAATTCAACAAAGTAGAAGTTCTACAATGGTGTTCTGAGTGCAATGATTAATATTCTTGCTTAACCATGAGATCCCAGACTTGGCCAATATTTTGTGTGGTTAGTAATAATATATACTTGTGTAGTTCCAGGTTCTGTGTGTTTTCGCGTCTGTGCAGTGATGGGTAAGGGTAGTCTTCTCTACACAAACGGGAAGTATTGGTGTCTAAGGAAGTGCAGAAAACTTTTCTTAGCTTCATGATTGGCAAGCCCAACGAGTGTTTGTTACGCATCTTGACACATGACGCAAATGCCGGTCATCCACCCACCCTGTTCACACAGCATAACAGCCGATAATATGCTACCTTTGTGGTTGTATCAGAACCAGTTCCAAAAAGTGCTTTGGCTCCAACATTGGGACAAAATTGACAACTTTTGTTTTCTTGTAACAACCTGGGGAAAGAAAGTGTTACGAAGCCCATAACGCTACGGGTGTGGGGGTGGGGGGGTTAGATGGGCAGAAATGGGAAGGTACTAATGGGAAGGTACTAACAGTTTGAGCCAAGATGTGTTTCATTTCTTGGAACCTGCTACATTTCAAGTACATACCACAGACTGAGCAGGGAAGCAATTCAGGTGTGATTAGTTTAATCCTGTTGAAAAGAAACAGGTTGAGACAAATAATGTCCCAGTGCCAGGATGTCCACACAGCATAATTAAGTTTTACTGACTGATCTGCAGTGAAGATGTCTCAAGCAAACAGCTTTAACTGGGAAAAGGAATTATACACTGCTTTGTCCTCCTTAGATTAGCCTGCTGTATGCGACAGCTCTGCTGACAGAGGTTATTTTAAGGAGATTTTCAGGGAGTGTTTCAGTCACGGTCCTGGGGGAACTCCTGTATATGCTTGTTTTCAATTACACCAATTCATCAAAGACCAAAGAGTAATACCCTCACAGTCCTCCAGAGACCGTGGTGGGGAGACCCAGGCTTAGGGAGTCACTTTTCATAAGTCATTTGGAGCATATATGACCGTGAAGCACAATTAGGCACTGTGTTTTTTTTTTAATCCTGGTGTAGCATTAATATTCGCTGCTTTATCATTACAGTTACAATTTCAGAAGCTGGAATGCAAAGGCCAGTGGCTTTCAGAGGCTGCTGGTGCTGGCTGAGATTTACAGACTGCTGAATATAGCAAGAAATCAGCCAGTGCGCATACAGGAGTGAACACAAGATCATGTGAAATTCACAAAAACAAAGCAGGAACTGTGAAGACGGGCCCCCTGAAAAACACAGACTTTTCCAGTGTGATGAAATATTCTACGTTCGGCCCTTTCTCCGGAGAGCCATCTCGAGCTACTGTAAGTGCAACGAGGCAAAAGTGTGTCAGTGTGTCAGACAGGAGAGCCTGGCCAATCCGAGCGCAGGTGAGAGAGCGAAAGAGGATCTAGCCTCAATCCAATCACACCATGTGGCTCGGCCAATCAGTGGGCTTCCTTATCACACAGTGGGAGGGAGAGGCCAGGCTTATATCATAGTGAGGGATAGGCTGTAGGTGAACAGAATAAGGGAATAGAAAGGACAATAGATTTCAATAACACACAGACACACACACACACACATACAAATTCCCAGAAAAATCAATGAAGCATGTGAGTTCTTTCAGGGAAATAATCTCCCCCTCCTCAGTGCAAACATGGTAGTTACATAGAGAGCCTGCATCTACAAACCTTTGTCACCACGTCCCTTTACAGCAGCCTGTCTCTGTTTAAATAACACTTCTCGTACGCTGCCTCCATTCGGCACCGAAACCAGAGCGCTGCGCACGAAGCGCTTCTGTTTCCCCCGGGGGGGAAAGCCTTCCTCATCTCCCGCTGCAATCCTCCGGGATTTCCCTGTGCAGCCGGAGGAGGATAGGGAAGAACATCCTGTGAAGGGTGGCGTCGGGCCACAAAGGTGTTTGGAACGCGAGCTTTCACAGGTTGAGCGTGTGGGCAGCGCTCCATGTCCCGGACTAGCTGGGACACCTGGGACTCCATCTGCCCCGTTGCCTGGCCAGCTGTACGTCTCCCTCGCTCCCCACCTCAAGCCGCTTCACCCCTGTGGAAGAGGCACGGGCTTCCCCTGGCTTATTTTCGTCAGCTGAGCAAACGACAGCGGGTGCGTACCCAGCTCAGCCCTGTGTCAGAGGGGTGAGAGGAGCCACACATGACACGTTACCATCACTGCTGGGAACGGTGTATCTCGGGCTTAAAGTGACATACAAAATATCAACTGCATATGATAAGGCCAAAACAACCGAGGCCAAATGATTATGGTCCACAGTGGCGCAGACAAAGAAAGGGATAGCTGTCAGAGGACTGACTAGATAAACAACCTTACAGAGGTACCGTTAAGGGGTGGCAGTGTAGCATAGTAGTAAGGCTCAGGGCTTGTTACCAAAAGGTTGCTGGTTCGATTCCCTGCCAGGGCACTGCTGCTGTACCCTTGGGTAAGGCACTTAACCCACAATTGCCTCAGTAAATATCCAGCTGTATAAATGGATAACATTGTAACGTACGTAAGTCAGACTGGATACGTGCATCTGCTAAATGTCCACAATGGATATATTATTGCCAATTCCAAATAAAAAAGCTCTGTCCCGAGTCTAGAATGAGTCCCCATGCGCTACACACACCGCCCCACCTTTTCTTTTCTTACGGTTAAACCAAAGCCCCTCCAGGGGGCCTCAGGAGGTGGATGTGGTTTGGCCGTACAGGACCCTGTTTTCTTGCTTGAACGTCTGAGAGGAGTATGACTAAAAGGTAGTCCTCACCTTGAAAATTACTCATCTTATGGAGCCAACATCAAAGAGAGCACGGAAAATTTTGATCCCTGACGTGGGCTTGTTAAAATGTTTGCCAAAATAAAGGCTTACAATTGCTAATTTATCCTGTCCGCATATGCATGTATGTGTATATTTATATCTTTATGTACATCTGTGTACGTATATATATGCGTGCCAGTATTCAAGGTTTATGGGATATCCTACTGAGAGGGCTGAATACTTTAACTGTTGCATTGCTTGCCAAACAGCCCCCCCCCCCAACCCCCCCCCCCCCCCCCCCCCCCCCCCCCCCCGCCCCCCACACCCAATGAGCTGTTTGTCAAACAGACTGAATCATGCTCTGTCATACAGAGTCTGTGCAGGGGAAGAAGGAGTGTGTCAAAACAGTCAGATGAGACCATCTGCATTTCACGCAGCTTTGATGGGATTATGGTCGGCCCTCGGTAAGAAGTGCCTGGTTAGTCTGGAGGCAAAAGGCGGCAGTCAGCAACGCGCTTCCCTGCTGATGGTGCATTTTTTTCAGCTAAGACATGACCGTGTCTGTTATCAGGCCTGCGCTGCCACCCTTTCCTTACCTAGCAGACTGTCTTTATTACCGTAATTATAGCTGACATGCCACACTATTTCTGCTATTTTTTGCCACACCTTTTGTTGAGTGGGAACAATAGTGTGCTGGGCTGGAATCACGTGGTGTGAGTTATGTAACAGAAAGGCCACGCAAAAGGAAATCTAAATGAGAAACGCATGGCTGAGCTACTGACCTGACTATCCACAGCACTCATTGTCAGTTGGACGGAAGAGTGTTTTGACATTCACTTCCACGCTTAATGCAATAAGATTAAAAACAATTGTCTGTCTGTCGATCGGCGGAGCGAGAAATGCGTTTGTAGTAATTCGCGGAGCTGACTTGATGTCTGTATTACGACCTGCCTTTGTTTGCAGATCGGTGCACGGCTCTATCTGTGATACCAGACCACAGTTGGTCGTCTTGTGTTACATAACAGCCATTTTTTTGTTCCCCCCTCTCGCTTCTGGCTTTCTCCTCCACGCTCCATACAGGAACAAACCCGGCAAAGCCTGAACATTCCGGTGGTCGCCATGGCAACGGATTAGCATTGCCGCCCCCCCCCGCCTGTGCCCGTCTACTCTGTTTTTCTCAGGCTGGATGCTATTCGTGGGTCGCTCAAGGGTAGAGATCTTAATTGCAATTCCTGGGGATGCACAGTGAAGTGCATAGGAGTGTGTGTGTGTGTGTATCTGCATCTGTGTGTGAAGACACACACACAGATGCAGATACACACACACTCACGCCCACACACACATGCACGTATGCACACACCCACACATAGACAAACACACACAGACACATATACACACTATCATACATGCATGCACACACACACCCACACACACACACACACACAAAGACATGCACACACACAGACAAAGAGAGAGACATACACACAGACACAGACATATACACACTCACGCACACACACATGTATGCACACAACCACACACACACACACACACACACACAGACACACACACACATTCACTCCTCCCTCTCGCTATGCCGCTATGCTGTGGAGACAAATTTACCTCCAGAGCCCTTCCCCTGACCCTTTTTACTTCTCTGTCAACAATGACAATGACCAGTGATTCTTCAGTCATTCAGACAGAGTGTAAGACGCAGTGGGAAACAGCAGCTTGCAAATAGATGCCATTTTTTTTCTATACATATGTTACTTGCCTTTGTTATTTGCTACATTGTCATCAGAGCGGCAGATGATTTCAAAAATTAGGTCAACAGCTTCATTGTAAATGTGCATTGCAATCACTTTTAATGGGAAAACATTGGCCTCCTGTTTGTTGAAACCAAACTAAGTATCACATTTCAAAGTTATTGCATTAAACTATTGTTTTCTGACAGTTGCTAAGCATTGCAACGATTCACATAGTACCATTTTGCGATACTGTGATTGTTCTTGTTTTTTTTTTTTTTTGCCTTGCTTAGTTTTGCGAATATACTGCTGGTCTGATTAGTTGGTAGTTAAGACTTCCCCCCTGACAGCTGGCTGCTCATCTGCTCGTTAACTGAGCATGGCATTTACTAGGTGTGTCTGCGCCGAAGCCAACAGCAGGCCCCATTGTACAAAGACTCAGTCCTACAAAGACAAGGGAGTCTATAGGAGTTTGGCAGTGGCACCTATTCATGTGTGGAAGATGTTGTCCTTGTTCGTGTAATGCTTTGCGCTGTTCCGTTGGATGTACTTTGTGTTCGGCTTTGGAAGTCACTCTGGATAAAAGCTTCTGATAAATGTCAAAAATGTAAAAGTAACGTAGTCATACGCAGTCATATCTTGTACGTCCCTCTGGGTAAGAATGTCTACTGAATGTAAAATGTAACATTATATGTATTCACATCTTGTACATCGCTCTGGATAAGAGCATCTCCTAAGTGACAAAATATACATGTGTTTCTGTTGCCTCATTTGGGGTGTAGCTTTCTGCATTGAAAATAGTGTTTTTTTTTCGCTCTCCCGTTATTTCCAAAAACTCACAGCACATTTCCCAACAGAGCTCATAGCAGAAGCACAGAGGCGTTGTGTAATGTGTGAGCGCAGATACAGTAAAAGTAGGTGGTCCCTCTGTGGTTAGATGAGCGGAAAGGATGTTAGAGGGCACTGAGAGGCCACAGTGCATCCTGGGAGTGGGCTCCAACACAAGCGAGAAGAGAAAGATCGATAAAACGGTGGATACATGAATGAAAAAGCGCAGGGAGAGTGGGTTGCCGATCCGTTTTTATAACATGACTCTCGTATCTCTCACTGCTCGTCAGTCTGTGACCAAACCCAGGCCTGACTCAGCTCTTCCCCTTTGGAACAATGCCCAAGTACTCTGGGTAACCAGAGAGCCAATGTGCTGCTAAAGGATGTTTGCACTCTCTATCGACAACAGTGTCATCAGACAGCGTGAGTCACAATTCCAACGTAGTTGGGAACACGGGTTGAATTACACCTTGATAGAGCTTCCCTGTACCTTCACTTGACTAATAGGATGCTTTGCAAAGCCTCAGGTCTCCTATAACAACTGCTACAACAAAGCATGGAGTGTTTATTATTACTTTCTCCTTTACACACTTGTTGAACGGACTGTGTAGAAGTGGACTGCGTGTTGAGCGTAGAAGTTTTAGCTAATCTCTTTTTTTTCCCAAGAGAAATAAATCAAAACAGAAACATAACTCTTATGGTAGAAACATTTAGATCTTTCAGCACCAGGGTCATGTTTCAAATGTCCATGTTTACTTTCTGAAGGAGCTCCTTTGAACAGCTGATGGACTGTTTTGAATGGCAGAAACAGCTCAGCAGAGCATAGCAATCATGTTTTTGTATGAGGGAATGAGGTATGAGGGAAATCTCAATCAGTTTAGTGACTGAATGTGACTAATGCTAGGTTTCTCACAATTGTTATTTTAAATTAGGACCTTATGTTATAACTATGTTAAATTATTAAGCATTGATATTCATATATTCTACATTATAGATTTGATCAATGAAAAGGCTTACTTATATTTTATTTACTTTACTTATATTTTGCTTTATATTTTATGTCTATTTGGGCAGTTTATTTCTGCGAAAACGAATGTAAAGACAATTGAAATGTGTATTTCAGCAATGAAAAACCCAGCCCTGAAGGAACTCATTACGTTTAACATCATCTCCAACTCTTATGATCAAAATCTAAGGAATAACATCTCATAATTCGACAAGAACATCAGTCAAAAAGGGGAACCTTCGTGAGCCATTAAGACATTATGAACTGCAGTACCCTATCAAGTGTATTACAGTAAGTAGCCTTCTTAATTCAACAGTGTTAATACCAGTGTAAAGATAATCTTTTAAGAGACTAAGCATCTGGCACAAGGAGTTGCTTTCCCCTGTAATATATGAATTCTGAAAATGGTTAGATTTTATATAGGTCATATGCTGTTCCAGCACAGGCAATTGAAGACAGCACTTTATTCTAATAAAGAAAAGGTTGTGTTGTTGTTATTTGTCCCAATAACGCTGTAATCTGCGCTTGCATTTTTCAAAGGTACAGTGTTTCTGAAGGCTCCTGCTTTTAGGTGGCTGTTACGGAGAGAAGATACAGATGTAGTGATAAAGAGAGGGGGGTGGTTACCCAAAGGCTGCTGGTTCCATTCCCTGCAGAGGCACTGCTGTTGTACCCTTGGGCACATTACTTAACCCACAACTGCCTCAGTAAATACCCAGCTGTATAAAGGGATAACATGTCAATGTTGTAACGTATCTAAGCTGCTCTGGATAAGAGCATCTCCTGAGCGACTAAGTGCACATGAAGATACAGCACATCAGAGGGGAGCACTGTTTGTGTGTGCTGTGCTTGTTTTTGTTTTGAAGGCTTTGGTTGCGTTTTGGGTGAGGCTGCCTTCGGCAGGACCAGCGAGTTTCACATGTTCCACCTCAGTTCCGAGGATGTTTACTACAGGAGAGGAGAAACCCCCCGCCCCCCTTGCTGCTTTTGTTAGTTACTATCCCCCAGCGAGTCACTGCTCCACCTACACGATAGCCTGTCTTTGATCTGTATGTTGGTGTATCCCTCTCCTGAAAAAAAGGAAATGTACACGTGCTCAGTGTAGCTTACATTAGGGCTCAATATAGCTCCTTCTTTGACCCACTGACCTATTCTCAGACCCCTGCATAATAATAATCTCTGTCCTAGACGTTTGGTAGGAGTGATCTCATATCTGTGTTGACCAATCAGGCTGTGAATATGTGGAGGCCCCACACTTCCTCTGTTTTCAGAGAACGGCACACAGTCTGAACCCCCCCCCTCCCAGACTCCACCCACCCACCCCCGCTGTGAAAGGGAAATTCAGACATACTTGCTGTGTAAGAGTGAAACTAACAAAATTGAATGGGTTTACAGATCCCTGCCCTCTTTCCATAACCCCCCCCCCGTGTTTCCTTCTCTGTCTCCCTCTGTCTCTGTGTCATTGATGTTGTTATGACAAAAATCCAAACATTCAAACCCGAACGTCATTTCAAATGTCACCTCAGACAGAGTCACGCTAAGCTGTGGTCTGATGCCTTAAAAAATGGCAAAAAAAAAAAAAACGGGCCCTGTCAAAGACTGCAGCCTCCCCTGGCGTGACTTTCCTGTAAGACTGAGGACTGCCCGTCATTGCCTTGTTACTCAGTTAATTTTATTTGCATTTTGAGCTTCTGACCACAGGCATGTTTCACCCCAAACTCACCCCAAGCCTACACAACAACCAAAACTTTATTTCTTTTGGAAGTTACTCTAAAAGCTACTACTCTAAGCTTCAGACCTGGCTCTTTTATATGGCACGAAATGCAAATACAGAAAAAGAGGGCTGGACTAATTTATTTAAATCAGGAATTTGTTGCACAATTCACCAAGGTGTAGTCACTAATTCAAATAAAAATTTGTCGTGATATATAATTCATTGGTATTTCACTTTATCATCAGAAAAGCAGTTTGTAAAGCTCCCCTTTCCAGTCATGACTGGAATCTTTCCCTTATTTGTGTATCTGTTTTACTGTAGGGTGTGTTATATTGCGCTTGTTAATTTATTGTAATTACTGCTAAGTATTTACATCACAACATATTACATTACATTCATTTAGCACACACTCTTACCTAGTGCAACTTCCAGTACAAGAGAACAGAAGCATAACCATTCAAGTTAAATGAGCAACAGTGTCAGACCAGGCTAACAACACCCCCAGACCAGTGAGTGTGAGCACAGCACGATTCAAGCACTACCACAAGTTAATTTGTGCTAATCTGAAACTACACAGCCTGGGAAGCCTCAGGGAAGTGAAGTACATACACTGCCATATATCAAACTGTCTTAACAAGATTTACAGCAGCAGAAGTTATCATAGCACTGTGTTGTGGATTGAGACACGTTCATATGTGATCTGTTTTGCACTGGGCATTCTGTGATTCCTGTGACTTGATCGGATGCACTTTTGAACCAATGCTTTGTCTTGCATGCACCCAGCACAGGGCTTATTGTTCCTCAATGATGGATGTACCTCCCAGCCCCCCTGCCCTGAAGTTTAACCCTTGACATGCAAGAGTCCGGGGCGTTCATAATAATAATAATAATAATATCACCAGTTGAACAAAGGCCTCTAGACAGGAAAGAGGCATGCAAATGCTTAAAATCCTTTTAATGGCATACATTTTGAATATGAGCTTCAGTTCCCTAAATAAGACACCAGTCAAATATGTTTTGTGTTTGTTTAACAAAAACAAGCTGTGTAGGGATTTCATGAGCATCTCAGATCACATTTGTTTTGAAACATATTACATTTTGCTGGGTTCCGAAGAAACTGTGTCTGCAGTAGAGTAGTAGAAATACTGTAGCAGATAGTAAGTGTAATAACGATTAAAATATGTGCTGTACTTGAGCTGAACTTTATGCTGTTTGCTGTACTTGTACTTGCTAGGGCTTCTGTCACCTAAAACTGTGCAAGAGTGCTAAGTAAATAAATTATATAACAGCTGAGAATAACTGCAACTGATCAACAGTTGAAAAGGCTGTCTTTTAGTTTGAAGCTTTAGATTGCCATGTTATTTGCTGTCTTCGCCAAATGCGGGACAATTCATTTTGTGTCACTGACTGAAAAGATTGAGTGATCCAGAAAACAGGACCTGACAAAAAGCAATTTCCCACTGCACAGAATCTCCATGCTCCTCTTTACAGAGAGAATTGAGGCCCCTTCTGATTTGTGATTGGCTGACTTTAGGTTTTGCAAACCAATCACAGAACGGTGTTCCCTTTCTGTTGTTAAGGCATGGAGATGTAGGTAAAAGGTCCCACAGAAAACTTGCCAGCACAACCCCCTCCTCACAGAGGAGGCACAGGGGAAGTAAATATTTTTGTTCAAGAAGATATGTTCTAACGTTTCCAAAAAGAAAAAAAAAAGAAAAAGACAAATATGAACTTGTCTAGCAGATTATGTTTGCCTGGCAGAAAAAGTCAACAAGTGACACGCTCTTCAGGCATGAGTTCTGTATTACATTGTGCGGTGTGACTTTTTTTTCCCCCCAGAGTTAGCTGGCTCTGAATGTGTTTATGTTCTGGGAACCGGGAACAAGATAATGTGGGGTGTGCGCAGAGGCTCAATCCCCTAATGATAAGGCAAAGGCTAAGTGTTTAGCCACAGGCTAAACAGATCCCCTTTACTTGTGCAAGGTCATCTTGTTTTGCCATACACGGTAGTCTGCAGAGAGATTTACCTGCTTTTTCACCATGTAGTTCTATTTAAAATTCAGAAAAGATCAGTCATACTAAAACTCTGATAAATTCTCTGCTGTCAGTACCAGGAAACCACCGTAAACAGCTGGGAAGGACACTGGAAACTGCTGAGTCAGTATTTTTTTTTTTGTTTTTTTCTTGCATTTCATTCAATCTGGATACCTCTCCCGCCGATAAGCATATCACAGCGTAATCCATACAAGATACACTGCTTTTCATTGAGTTATTTATTTGCTTGGCTCTTGAGAGTCAGCCAACCGAAAATGGACACGGTTTCATCAGAAGTTAATAAACATGGGCGAATGTTACACTTTTGAGACAGCATCTTAACGACTTGTATGTAGTCTCTCAACAGATTTTAATGTTGGAACTTCTTGATTACTGGCATTATTGGAAAAGGGCACAAGTCATCATAGATCAGCGTATATGTTTTGTTTGCGTCAGCTGCATCCAAGCCTCTGCGAGACAGAGAGAAATATTTACGAAGCTCCATAAGTTCATAAACGTTAGCAACCAAAACCTGTAACTATTCCAATATGTTATAAGGTCAACTGACTATAAAAATGTAGGCACTGCAGTGGAGACAGCCCATTATAACATACAGAATTAACAGTTACACACAAAGCAATCTTAGATTTCTTGGACATGTAGCAAGGAGCTGCTCGACTTTGCAGGCATTGAGGCTTTGGGACAGCTTTTCCACACTCTGAATTCAAAGCTGTTTGGTGCAAATATGAAATGACACAGTCCTCAGATTGCCTTGTCAGAAGATGTGCCTTGTGCCTTCCTTTTCTTGCATGCAGTTAAATACTGAAACATTTACCAAATGATTTTTACTGCTTAATAAAACAGTGGCAATGGTATAGACTGTCCTTTTACTCTGCCTACATAATGGTATTTGCCACCCATACGTATTGAAGAACAAGTAGCTCTTTCCCCATATTAGAGAACAGGAACACAGTGATTCCTAGAGAAACCAGACACCAGAAAACCAAGCTACAATGTAGAGCTAATCAACACAGAAACATAGGCTTCTTTTCAATCAAACCATTAAAGGAAAAAATACATGATGGTTAGGCTGAAGAGACCATACTCTTAAATTCTCTCAGAGGAAAATGCTGATTGCTTGAACGCAAGTAAGTGAATGATAATTGCATCTCCCAAAATTATATTTTCCCCCAACTGCCTCACTAAAATGTAGCATGCTTTCAGGCACAGGGTTTCCAATTCTAATCTTTTTTTCCCCATGATGCTTTAAACACTAGAACAGCAAACAATGTGTGACAGCTTGGCAGATGGCAGTGAGCAGTGTCCATTTGTCAGGTGTCATCTCACTGAAACTGCAAAAAGAGTTCCCCTGCAAAGGGGGCGCAGAGCAACGTTTGACCTTTTCTTAGGCAGAATGTGCCAGGCTTCAGCTCTGACCCCCTTGTCTTGTTTGGTGGGTAGTGTGGTTTGCATGACTGGCTGTCTATCCTAACTCACACAGAAGATCCATATCATGCATTTGTCTCTACAGGCTGCGATTCCCCTTAGCACAGGGTTAAATTTTTTGCACTGCCGGACTGATACTGTAGCAACTCATAAAATGCTCCTGAAGAAAACTGGGTCTTTAAAAGGGTCCAACTCCTGTGGTTATTCTCTTTTAGCGTTTGTTGACCCTCAACTAGATCAGGCTTCTTTTGTAAACTAGAATTCATTTGCATTAGTTAGCAAAACGTTTCCTTTTATCTTGAAGACTTCTGTCAAAGGCAAAATTGGCAGGTTCGATGTCAGGTGAAATTCCACATGTACTCAGCGGATCTTGCTGGCTACTTGGTAGCCGGAAAAACACCCTACAAACTTCATGGAGTGGTTAACAGAACATGTTAGTAGCAGGGTAAAAGTCCACCAGATCCATAAGGCTTGCAAATCCGGACTGGCCCAATATACCTGGTCTGTGAAAACGCCTTTACCCACACTGTGAACATAAGCAACAAGGATGAAACATGAGTTGAGTCAGCCACGTTTCACATTCGCCATCCCTTAAATTGTTTTACGTTGCATGCATTTCTGAGACGCTCTTATCCAAAGCAATTTCCAGCACAATAGAACATAAGTGTAGAACAAGTGTTACATTAAACATTGCAGTGGGCCTCACATTTGAGAAAAAAAGGAAGCACTCAAGTTGTGGTAAAAATATAACAAATGTTTTAATGTTGTTTCATAAAAAACACCAGGTTCAGCAACTTCAAGACTTACCAAAACAGGTGCAAAAAAGAAAAAAAAAAAAAACCAAAACAAACCTAAAAGGCCAGACAGTAAGAAGGAATCAAGTTTAGGAATTAAACTGTAGACAAGGGACCCACATGTACACAATCAACACATTTTCCTGGACCCTTCAGTGTACCGTACACGACAAAGAAATGGGAGTCCAAATGTGGATTTTAAGTATACCTGTTAGTGTTAGTTACATTAAACATGCTTGAAAGGCAGGTCAATACACAAGTACAGAACTAGCCATGACAATGAAGTGACTTCAGTCACCTGACAATTACAGCAAAACTATGGATGCCCTAATGTTTGTCTCCGTTTTAAGTAGTATTTTAGTCCATTAAAACCCCAACAGGGGCTAGGTTGGCAGAGCTCAGACAAATATTGAAGTCAAGTCTTCTGAGTCCATTCCTCTAGAGCGACCTGAGCAGACCACCTTGGCTGCCACCACATCCCCTGAATATTCTAGAAAAGTTAAGATCGATCAATTCTACTTCCGTGTGTTAAGTTGACCAGTCAACTTTGAGCTACCGAAAGACGTTTCAAACAAATTTTTTCCTTAGAGAAGCAAAACGTACAGTACTAGATAGACCTTCCGGTCCTTAAAATAGACACATGGGACTGAATGGGTGTGTGCGTAGGGGGTGAGATGTTTAGGTAAAGGGGGAGGTCAAGTTCTGGGGAATAATTCAATTCTTGTAGTCCATGGGTTCGTCGCCCTCTTCGTTGAGCAAACATGTGCGGATCAGCGCTTCTGTGACGGCATAGGGGTCGCAGTTGGCCGAGGGACGGCGGTCTTCAAAGTAGCCCTTCTTCTCCTGGCCCACTGAGCGCGGGATTCGGATGCTAGCGCCACGGTTGGCCACTCCCGCGGAGAACTCGTGGATGTTGGATGTTTCGTGGTGGCCAGTCAGGCGCCTGGCGTTGTCCAGCCCCCCCTTGGGATCGTAGGCACGGATGTGGTAGTGGTGCCTCTTGCCCAGCTTCTCGATGGACTCTTCAATGAATCTACACACGAGAGAAAAAAAAAAAAAAAACCTTTAGCAACTGAGGACACATACAAAACCTCAACTGAGCACATCTCAGAATTAATGCAGCTGTTGGCAAGGCAGTCAGGATTTGGACACTTACTTCAACCCGCCCTCTTCGCGCATCTCCTTGGTGCTGAAGTTTGTGTGACAGCCAGCACCGTTCCAGTTCCCGGGGATGGGCTTGGGGTCAAACGAGGCCACCACGCCGAAGTCTTCGCAGACTCTGTGCAGGATGAAGCGTGCGATCCAGAGGTGGTCTCCCATGTTAATGCCTTCGCAGGGACCGACCTGAAACTCCCACTAAAACAAAATGTAGCAGTTATCGCACCGATTTTGATCTATGCAGATCAAAATGCATGTCATTAGGGGGCATGGACATATCCTCTCCCATACTCTATTAATCTTGTTTAATCAGGAAACGTGTCTTAATGGAGGTCATACTACCTGAACAGGAGTACAGTTACTAATGGAATCTGTCAAACTGCAAAACCAGCACAAGTCCTCACCTGAGCCGGCATGACTTCTGCGTTTGTGCCACAGATCTGAACCCCAGCGTACAGGCAGGCTCTGTAGTGGGCCTCCACAATGTCTCGTCCATAGGCCTTGTCTGCTCCCACTCCACAGTAGTAAGGACCTGCATAACAAACCAGCTGCTTAGAAGTGTGGCCTGTACAACAAACCAGAGCACTGCCCTTAATGTTGAACATTAGTACAGTTTCAAACCAGGTCAAATCTCACCTTGGGGACCAGGGAATCCATTTGAGGGCCAGCCAAAGGGATGTCCATCAGTGCCCAGTATGGTGTACTCTTGCTCCATTCCGAACCAGGGGTGCTGGTTCTCCACCATCTCCATCACTTTCTGACAAGTCTTGCGGAGGTTGGTTTCTGTGTTAGACAAGTTCCACGTATTAAATCCTGGTTACATTAAAAATCAGCGACACAACATCCATAAGACCCAGTGATGAGAGCATCCTCTACCTGCAGGCTTGTGGTTGTACTTCAGCACCTCACAGAGGACCAGCTTGTTGGGATCTTTGCGGAAGGGATCCCTGAACATGGCTGATGGGATCAGGTACATGTCGCTGTTGGAGCCCTCTGATTGGTAGGTGCTGGAGCCATCAAAGTTCCATTCAGGCAGATCTGAGACAGAAGTAGAGAACTATGGTCATGACCAGTCATCTGAGACTGCTGCCCTCTTGTCCAGTACGGGTGCAAACCACTACCCAAATATCTACACATCTCAACTTCAGCTTTACATGGACTATTGCATTGGCATTCAAACAGTAATTCAAATTCAAATGACATTTGCAGAATTTTAAACCAAGCAAAATGTCTCCACAAAAACCTTGAATATACATTTATCTGAACACCACACATTCTGCAAATATTTGTAACTTGCCAAACACTCCAATCCTACCTTCAATGCTCTTGGGCTCAGAATCCAAGGTTCTGGTCTTACAACGGAGTCCTTCTCCTGTTCCATCAATCCAGATGTACATGGCTTGAACTTTGTCTCCCTGGGGGAGCTCCATGTACTGCTGTTTAACAGCTTTACTCAAATTGGAGCTGGCAGACGTGGCCATCTTAACTGCTATAAGACACCTGAAATGAAGAAACGATGTGATCAGAAATATTCACTGCCATGCCACATACGAAATGTAGCGTTACGAGGACTAAAATGTGGGTACTACGCGACATAACCTTCTAGCACAGTAAAATAAGATTTTTTTAAACAACGGACGAGCCGATGGCTAAAATAGTCGAATCCAAAAACGTGTCTAATTGAGAGATCCGAAGCCAAACAGCCAAGACAAAGGAAGCATGCAATTCCACGTGAGCAGACAACACACCATGAACATCTCCTCGCGACTGCAAATACTAACGAGGTTGTTTAGAGCAAACAACTTTAAGCGCATCCATTACCAGGGACATGTCAAAGATGGACGGGCTTTCCCTTGTTAAAGAACAGTGCGAAACACCGCATCAGGGAACGCAGCAGCGAACACACTACGGTAAACTTCCGACTACTAACAATGCAGTAGGCTACATCACCCTGGTTGTAGTCATGGTTACATTACTGCAATTAATCAGAGTATTACATCAGCTTAGGCTAAGACTTCTTCCAGGAACTGCTCGTACTTTAACGATTCACTGTGTACGCTGAGTACTATACAAAGTCAGAACTTTTGTAGCAAGGGTAATGAATACGTAAATGCTACAGGTTTAACTAATGTCTGACGAATACATCGATAGCCTACATAAACTTGCAATACTACACATCTACGTTACGTGAGAGAGAGAGAAAACTTCAGGTTCAAAATGAGCACAAATCAAACGTAAAGGTGATGGACAGATTAAGAACACAGCTGATTACCTGACAAAAATTTGTAATTGAAATAAAAGAAGTCGGACGGGTGAGTCCTGTAGTGTTCCTTCAAGTATCCCGATTGTGCTTCTCTCATCCTCTAGCTCCGAAACTGATGCTACGCTCAAATTTATAATGTCGAAAATTGGATCTCGGCGTCTCTGATTGGTCAGACAGAAACATGATCTGTTCGTGTTCAGGTGGTGGAAAGCACATGCGGTGATATCATTGGACGGGAACAAAAGCGCGGAGTAGTTTCGCCCCCTGCCTGAAGTGTGTGGCGTTTTTGCGGCTTTCGTAATGGTTGTAGTCAAAGGAATATCTTACAGTATGTATCAGATATATGGAAACATTGCCGTGGAAATCTGTTTATGATTTCTGTGAGATAACGGTTGAAGTGACATCACTGATTCAATATAACCATTATTTCATTACGAATAAAATGTAGGCTGTATATAAAATGTAAAAACCTTACCGTAACTATCAAAACAAAAGCGCCACCCAGTGGCGATAAAATGAAACACAGGCAAAACAGGTTCTGCCTTGAAAACACGGATAGTCTCTTTGTTTTGTTACATAATGCTCAATCACTCAGTCACAGTCTGATTAATTGATGATGTTTTTTGTGCAACATACATTAAACAATGTAAGAAATGATTCAGAACAGTTGCACCCGACTTGTGATTTTGTGGCACTCCTTTACAAAAATGGAAATTTACAATATACTTGAGTCATAATTAAGATATGGGGGGATACATGGAAACTTCCACTCGCTGTTCAGATATGTTCCTTTGTGGGGGTCAGGTGATGCAAAAACATTAGCAAAGTGCAAGACGGTTTGAAACCTTATTTTTAAGCGGGTCGTTGGGGTTCGTGTCCGTCGCTTCCATTTGTAGTTACATTTGTGGTACAATCATTCGCACGCGATGTTAAATGGACATGCTGTCGCTCATTTAGCTGGTTTATGCGGGATTCCTGCCACTTCCCTCTAAAATATTGCGTTTCACTGTCTAAATTTGTACCAGATGTACTTTCATATTAAAGAATTCCCGGTCCCTAGACAAACGGGATGAATGAGTATGGCCAAATTTCTAAATTTGGCTGACCTGGAGTTAGCCCCGTCCGGTCAGCACACGAAGTTCTAAGAGCCTGGAGTATGCAACCACAGCCAGACAAAATACCGAAAAAAAAACGCGATGCAAAGCTCATGTTGACACGTTATTGAAAAACTGTGTTCGATTGAGAAAATATAATATCCAAGACAAGACAAACAGTACTTCTGTTTGCACACGTAATTCTGGGTTACGTGTGCAACCGAAGAGCATTTCTTCAGGGCAACACCTATATCACAGTTCGCATTCAGAGCATCTGAGCTTCGTCTACTCTACACCAAAGACCTGAGTTAATGTAATCGAGGACAGTTTTAATGTTGTAACCAGTAGCGTACCCGACCTCTGTTGATCTCCCTAAACAGTCAGAATGAATGAAACTGAACTGATGGAAAGGAAAAGAAAAAAAAAAAAAAAAACAGCGCTTGACAGAAAAAAACAAAGATAAAATTCTATTGTTTGGCCGCTGATCCATTTAAATTCATGACTCCTCTTATCTAGATGTGAAAAACAATTAGCATGCTCACTCACATCAACGATAAGCCGATGAAATCTGAGCTGACTGATAGCACAAGATTGAACGGCTTTCAAATGTGGTACGCAGTACATCTAAGAGTGCATGTCTGTGAGTTCCTTTGTCCTGGAAATAAAGTCACTCGATTTCTGATTCTTTTTATCGGAGGTTTACGTAGACGCCTTAGGTTGTGGCCAAGCAATAAAACTCGCAGGTTTCAACAAATAACCGAGTATCGGATCATAGCCATAGCTGCAGTGTTAATGAATCTGGTGTTGGACATTGGCGGCATTTCACACCGATGGCTTTGACGTTTCTGTGATTTCATTTTTAAAACTGTAAATGTCAGTTAAAAAAAAGTTAAGATGCAACTGGCACCGTCAACTGATTTCAACGTCTATATCACAGCTATGAGTCAAAGGGGTCAATGGGCATGTATAAGAGTTGAGGCCTTCTCTCATGAATAGAATGTAAATATTTGTGTGTGTGTGTGTGTGTGCGTGCGTGCGGACGTGTTTCAATGCATATGAAGTTAAGTTGATTTCAAGGGTGTAGGTTTGATTTGAAAAGTGGTGGGGACATGATTTTAGGTAAGTATACTAGCCACTAGTATAGCATTAATATGCCTAACTATTTTTGTTTGGTAATCAGAAAAGTGGTAGGGACATATCCCCACCGTCCCTACCATAAATTATGCCCATGGCTGATTTTAACAGTATTTCAACAGTTCTATGTCAGTTCTTTAAGAGTTAAATATTGACAAAGAATTGGCAGATCTTCCGAACAGTGACGTTGGATTTCGTAAGCACATTTTGAGTCTACCTTTACTGCAGCATTTCCTATTCAACCATCAGTGGTGGTTATATGTCAATCTCCTTGTAAAGTTTTGATAAAGTTTTGGACAGAGTCCACTGTGTTCTCTCTCTGAGAACAGTGACCTGAAATTCCACACAAACAGGTAATAGGTAACTGTAAAATCCCAATTTATTCAACGCCTATGTGACAAGACTAATTATTCATCAGTCAATGAAGAAATTACATTATGATTCATAGAATAAAAGGCTAATAGTGCTTAAGTGCAGTTATGTTTCTACTACAAATATACTTTGCGTTGATAGCTATATCCTATGATTAATATTGATATTTTGCCAAAGGCAGGTGGAAATTATGCTAACAGAATAATGCCTTGTGTACTTGAAGCAAACAGAAATGGTTCCTTGCTCTGCAAATGAATTTCCGATGAGTTTCATTGTACAGTGTGTCTGGTAAAAGGTGTATCATATAATAACAATACTTTAATCAGCATGGGTCATTTTTGCCTTTAAAGGCAACTGATGGGACCAGAGGAGGGACTCTTTGGAAAGGATAAATCACCATATATTAGAGCTCACGGAAAGCTCTTAAACCCTTCCATAAATCCTGCTATGAGTACAGGAATGAGCAAAGGAGGACTGGGGGAGCATGAAAGAACATACCTCTTGATCAGCGATTGAGTGATTCTCAGGAGAGAAAAGTGTCTTCAATGCAGGCGGCAGTATAGCATAGTGGTAAGGAGCAGGACTCACAATGAAATGGTTGCTGGTTTGATTCCCCACTGGGGCACTGCTGTTGTACCACTGGGCAAGGTATTTAACCCAGAATTGCCTGTCTAAATGGGTAACATGTAAAAAATGGTAACCTATATAAGTCGCTTTGGATAAGAGCGTCTGTTAGCTGCCAGTAATAATGAATATTTTGACTCTTTCTGTTGATGAAATGATTGGCTCAGGCTGTTTAGGGTCCTGCCAGTGGCCAATGCTTGACTAGCTCATGACAGACATCTGCAGATGGGTGGGAATTTGCATTTGTAGACCAGTGGGAGCTGAGCCTTGTCTCAGTTACACTCTGGAGATTACGTGAAGTTTACCTTCTCCTTACCTCCTTGCCATGTTCATCACCCTCTCCTATCTCTGTGTCTCCATGTGCACCCCATGTGAGACAGTAAGTATTAATGCTGTTTTGGGTTGACCTGCAGGGAGCCTTCAAAGAAGGTACATGGCGCTGAAGTGGACTTAATCTGACCCCTCCACACCCCATCATTACACAACTTTATATTGTAGGAGATATGTGAAAACAAATTGGAATTAATTTCTTTCAGGATTTGTCAGAAGCCTTTGTTTTTAGGGAAGTACATTCCGGTACATTCCAGATTATTTATGAAGCAAAACTGAACAGTTTGAATTCACGTAGGTAAACAATGGACTATTCCACCCCCCCATGTCTATGGAACATTTTATCCTTGTAACACAACTGTCTCTCCTCTTTATTGCTGTGAACCTGCAGGTGTCTTGACGAGGTCTGGAAATGATCAAGGCCATTTCCTAGCTGTGGTATGTTCCACTGCCTCTGTTACGCCTGGCTGTAGCTTGTCTGGTTGCCTCTGTTCTTCCTGGTAAGGTGTGTTTGATTGCCTCTGTACCAGTGAAGGGTTGTGAGGGTCAGAGGTCACACTAGCCTGTGGCAGGGGATAGATCATCAACCTCACACCATTGGAAGACTGCTTCAGGACCCTGCGTCTGATCATCTGCATCAATACTGCATTGAGGTTCGTGAATAAATCATAAACGATAATGTCAAGAAACACACTGACACAATCCAAATTCTCTTCAGCCACCCGGGGGGGGGGGGGCTCTCAGTTTTCACATGTTCTGCAAAATGTTGACTTAATGAACTGAATTTCATCATTTACTCAGCAGTTTCTGTTTTACATTTACTGCATTTATTGCTCGTCTTTGTTCCTCTAAGGATGCATTTCTAGATGAAGTAGAGAAACACAGATTCTCTCCCATCTGGTAGTATACGCATATCCTCATGAGACATGGCATAATATGGGTGTGACAATGATCAACTCAGCCTAATATAACATTCCAGATCAGTGATCGCTGCTGGCAACGTCTAGCTTTTGATGTGTGGGATTTTTTTTTGTCATCTTTTGTTTGGCAAGATGAAGGAGAAAGGAAGAGAAAATTATGAGCTTATAATGCCACCTAGTGGCCAAAACTCATCAACGCAGCAGGTGAGGAGAACGAGGGACTCCTGGCCCTGTGTGTGAGCCCCGGCTCTTTAGTTTATGAAGTGTGACTCCCTCTCTTAGGAGACCCAGGCTTTGTTGATGCTGGAGGATGTAAGGATTGAGGGAGGAGGCTCTCTGTTCAACCTGCGTTGAAGAAGGACCAATAAAAACACAGGCTAGAATGCACGTATCACTGTAAATACCCGAGACATACTGCCGTTGGCCTCAGAGTTTCAGGACAGGAATGTGGAGAAGGCTGATATATTAGTCTGTTGGGTGGAGGCGGTAATATGTATTTATGAACCATTTTATTTTGAAATGACAAAACTCCCATCCAAGTGCTGCTTTTTCTCTCCTAGAATGAACAGGCCAATCTGTGGAAACACTTGAACTTTTTCACTGCTGCAGATTTTTAGTGCATAAATTTCCATTACACTTTAGCATTTGTTAGTGATTTACAAGTCAGGATTAGGGAAAGAGGAGAAAGGTCTGAAATTACACCCTTAATGTGTGGTGAGACACTTAAAGGTCAGTTTTGTGATGATGGCAGAAATCATATAATAGCTTTACAACTGACATTTAGTGTGAGAGCTGTATATTCCTTTTTCTTTTGAAAAATGTCGCAAATGTTAACAGATGTAGCAGATACAGTGTGTTGAGGGAGATTGAGGTTTATTTTGAAGAGTTGTCAAAAATGCACAGCAGCAGTTATTAAATAATATTTTTGTAGTTGCATGCCTGGTCTAGTCTTCTCTGGAAATAACTGTGCACTAATCCGCAAGTTCCTTAATACATGTAAAGTCTGTGAACCCTTTGAGGCATACAGAGTGACTTCTGTCTCTTCACTGCATTCAATCTTCCATCAGATCACTTGAGGTAAAGATAGTCAAGCTTATTAAGTTCAATTTCATGATTAATTTTACTTTCTGATATTTTGCAAAAGAAGTGGAAAGAAGTTGAACGAGTAATGAGCAGGCAACAGAACTGTAGGAGATATGGAGATGAAATGAAATGTCTTTTGTAATAGTCTATCCCAAGCACAGTGTGCTGTAAAGTGGTGGTTTGTATGAGAAAACCACTGTTTACTTTCAAGATGGTGTATGTATGCAATTGTTCTGATTCCGCTGTAGTTCTACATTGAAAATTAAATAAGCAGAAACTGCAAGAGACAAAATGATTATGATACTGGTACATGATTTTGCCTACTCTTCTGACTGCTGTTTTGTTTTCGATTACTGCTGCCTTGCTCAAATTCTAGTTAAATTAGCAGCAATGAAACTGCATATTATTAGCATAATAATGTTGTAGTAATGTCATCTGAAATGTTTAAATCTGGTTGTTAGAGGGAATTAATGGTTTAATTAATGAAATTTCCCCAATCATAGGAGAATTTACACTGCCCCTGCTCAGCGCACAGTTGTACCATGTGTTTAGCTCAGTTTTTCATCAGCAGGTCAGTGTTTCACACACAAACACACACACACACACGCACGCACGCACGCACGCACGCACGCACGCACGCACGCACGCACGCACGTACAAAAGCATCAGTAGTAGTGTGTTATTGTAGTTCCAACCAGCCACTGCCAGAGGGCGCCTACTCCCCATCAGAATTCTGGCTCCCTAAAATGAATGTAAGACAGGTCTCATTCTTTAAAATGTATTTTACATTAATATAAACATATTTTATATATTATTTAATAATTATAAATATAATAAAATAATACTAGTGGAATTATTTTATAATTCTTTTCAATACGTGTACTTCCTTTCCCCCCCACAGATTGACATATCGCAAGCTTTGCCAAAACAGATCTTTTACATCAGTGATTTCAAGTTCTTACGCATCACCCACTGTTTTTGGAAAGAATACAACATGCCCTAAAGTGTTTATTTTTGTGGCTTGACATTCATTTGCATTTACTTATAACTGTTTGCTCTGTTCTCTGCTAAATGTCTCTGGTATGTGAAAGCAATTAAGTATGTAGTACAATAGTGAATAGCCATGACGGTGGTTATCAGTCTCCCCTTTTTAAAAAACATAATGACCTCGGTTCTGTCTACATACTTCATATAAAAGCATACATTCCATTATTAATTATGTCTCAATGAAAAAGGTTTGGTTTCCACAATATGAATGGTGGCAAATTAGCATGCAGAACAATGTCTTTTGTATCAGAAAATTAATCTACATAGCAATTTGAAATAAGGGTGTTTTTAACATCAAATAACTAGGACAGGCCAGTTGAGAATCCTTTTGCTCATTGTAAAATTGGACCATTGTTAAAGACACAGGAAAGTAATTAAAAAGCGTCTCAGTGTATTCCTGGGCTCTGAGAAAGCGTTAACAGTGATTTCTTTTATTTTATTCAAATGCTGTGTTCGCTTTGGTTAATTTACATCAAAAGCCAGTAACTTTTTACATTATGCATCTGGTTGAGTTAGTCATTTCATTGGAAAGAGACGAAAAAAAACAATTAGTAATTACATAGGAAAAGTGTCAGGTTGAGGATGGAGTGGAGTGTCACGTTTGTGATAGTTATTCCGTTTTTGAATGATAGTTACAGGAAAGATCAGTGTACATGATATACATGAATTTAAATATGACCGTGTGAGGCGTGTAAAACCATAATCTTTTCAAACTGCTTGAGGATTTGTTCCTCTAATGTGCCTGGACGTTTGTCTGTGTAAGTCTTTTATGTCTCACACTTATGAGGCTTTGTTCTAGTATTCACTTCTTTGGAAAATTTCTTTATTCATGTAATCTTGTATTGACTGTCCCTCACTGTTACATAAAGAAAACAGTAAAATCACAATAGTTTTAATGGACCACTTGTGCAAAGAATATAACACTCCAAGGTTGAAGCAGATATATTTAATCAACTGCAGTGCATTTAAAGGAGGCAAGGACTAAGGCTATGATCTCAGGGTACGATGCCGACAGCAACCACAACACCATGCCCAGTCACTGTACAGATTTAAAGATAATTAATAATACACATTTAAAGATAATAATCTTTAGAATGGACAGCCAAACCAACTCAGTCAAAAGTGATCCTCCCCCAGCCTTACGCCCCCCAAAAAAAAAAAAACACATCCCTGTACGCCTAAGCACAGCTATCCCCTAGGGATGCACCACAAGTGGAAGAGGAGTGCCAAAGCAATTGGGGAGGGGATTGCGGGGGGGGTGCTGCAAAAATATTACCATTTTTTGCCATCACTGTGTCCGGATGTGGCTACAGGAAGTGACATTTATACGTTTACGGGCCTCAGAGCACGCACCTCCAACAGCCCCTGCATGGTGGTCATCTGTTACCCTCAGTGCCGATGAAATATGTTCTCTGCAGACAAGGCTGCCGTGGCCATTAAACGGATAACTTCAGATGCTCCATAAAGCTGTCCGACAGCTGACTCTGCTGACCAAGGTGACGCGCCGTTGGTTGTGCACCGAAGCCCAACAGCGAGTTTTCGCCTTTTTGCCTCCTCTTCCACACCGACTCTTGCTGTGCATCAGGCATTTTGCACAAGCTCCTTCATTTGCTATATATTTCTGAGCAATGCCAGAAATCCTGGAGCCAAAGATAAACATGTTTAATCCAGTGCCAAATGCCAGAAATCAAATATGTTTCATGTGTCTGAGCTGAATAATTCCATTGATGTCCATTGATTCAAAATGAAACAGTCACCAAAACTGTTGGATTTTAATATATGTTTTTTTTTAAATCTCATAGACCGGACCTTATATTATCATACTTGGTAGGTATAATGCCTTTCCCCCTTCGCAGACAGGTGCCTTTGAAATACACATTCTGTAAGAGGTAGTTTCACACTTAAAAAAAAAAAAAAGCTCCAGCAGCATGCAGGCAGGGACCTGTCTTTAGATGTCTTCAAAATGCAATGCAGAATATCTGCACTGCAAACATCCGCGAGGTGGGAAAAATGCCTCAGAGCCTAACAGTGACAAGAATCAGCGGCTGAAAATGTTGAATTCTGTTGTGTCATTGCCAGATTTGGAATGCTCTTCGGAATGTGACCCAACTGCGTTTCTTTCGTTTTCATATCTTTCGTTTCTTTGTAAACGCTGCAAGCTGACTGGCTCGTTGAGACCGTGTTTTTGGAAATATCAACTCTTCCGTCTTACTTTAAATCTAGAGCATGTCATCTCAGAGTACGCATCAAACTTTGTGTGAATTGATACATACGTTTTTTTAAAAAAAGAATGTTGATTGAATTAATTTCATGAATTGTCGATTAATGTCAAATAAACTCATTTTCAGGGCACATCCAATATGACAGACCCAGCTAGAAAAATGTGTGTTGTGGAATGTTCACTGTAAATGCTGTTTTGTTAAATGCATTTTGTATTTGCACATTGGAAGTCACTCTGGTTAAGAGCGTCTGCTAAATGACAAAATGTAAATGTAAACGTTTGTGTGCAATGTTTCATCGCTATAGCTTAGCATTTTCTGGGTTTCATAGTGTTAGGACTGTGCCAACAGAGACAGCCTCCTTTGCAAGTAAGTTTATAAAGTTTATAATCTGCTGACCGGAAATGGACGAGAGGGAAAAACTTTATTGACATCCATTGTTTGGATACAGTTTTGATGGGGAGACCAATTGAGATGGACTTACCGATTTCGGCTGTTTTGACACGCTGTTCATTTTTGCCGGGACACCAGTAGTCAACTTTTTTTGAGGCCTAAATGCTGGGTCCGTTTTGTTTTGCAGTTCGTATCGCTGGGACTCGAAAGGCTGTATTTTGGAGACACCTGTTAGCTGTCGGTTCCGTGAAACTGCAAACTTCCGTGAGACTTAAAATGCAATCACAATTTTGCATTTTGAATTTATTTGAAAGGATCAATATTTTTAAATTTAATTTTTAATTTTTAAAATTTAAAAGGGATTTCCACAGGCGCTATCTGCATGCACACTTCTGGTAACTGGTTATTGCATTTTGTATTTTACCTAATATATACGTAAGACCACGCACAACATTCTTCTGTAACTGAAATTTATCTGAAGTTCATGACCAAATAATATTCAAATCCACCTGTACTTTTATTAAAAATTAAAGTGTACAGTGTGTTCCAGCAGCAATCATTTCATTGATGTCCTTAAGCATGAACCTAGAGATATTCTTAGGAATTGTGATTTAGTGGCCTTTGGTGAGAAATACATGATTATGGGATTAAAGGTTCTTTCTAGCACAAGGCTGTGCTAGTGAAGTTTCCGTGGAAACTGTTAATATATTCTTGTGCAGTGAGTGTCAGTGCCAGGTGAGAGAAGCAAGAACCTCAACCCAGAAAATGACTCACTTAAAGTAATTTGAACTGCCTGTCTCTGAAAAAAATCACCCATCTCATGCAGAGTATGGAGTATTGATGATCATCTTATGCAGTGAATGACACCAGGGGTGGAAGGGTTTCCTGACATGGACACCCCAGTCTTTCAGGCAGAGCTTATAGGCAGGGGAGGTCTGGTGTGCATTTTTTAGCAGACAATATTGCCCAGAAATACTAAAAATCAGTCACGCTAGGTCTTATTTATCACACCATTAATGGTGCACAATCATGAAAAAAGATTTGTATCACAGTGCCTGATTCATCTTTTTCTTTTTATTTATTGCATAAGGTATAAACCCATTAGAATGTCATTTTAATTAATTTTACAATCCGTAATGTGAGGTCAGCATAGAATAAAGTATTTCATCAGTAGCGCATAGATAATCTATCAGAGGGAAAAACCTTGTTTAACACTGTCAATTACACGGGTGTAGATATAGATTCTGAATGCTTGGGCAAATGCACTGCTTTACTGGCATGACAGAAAATATAAAAAGCATGCTCCCTTTTCATTTGTGTGAATATCAGCCTCCCTCTTATTCTAATACCCAACTTCTCAGGCGTATTTCACAGGCCTGAAGAGCTGTTGTAACTTACTACTGCCTCCCAGACTAGAGCAAGCCCAGAGCTACTCCGGTCGTCTGTAGGACATCAGTCTTAATCAGCATCAAATAGGCCACGTGTACAGCGAGGACCACAGAGTGCCAAAAGTGTTACATTTACCGGTAATTTGACATAAATCTTGGGCAGGAATAAACAAAACAAGCAGAATGTCCGGTAAAGCTTTGGTGCGTACATAATTAGCCCAGTAAATGCCCTAAATGGACTATTTGTAGGTGGAAGGGATGTGTCGTGTCGTTTCAGCTGTTAGTTGCATATCTTGGAGATGTTGCCTTGGGAGTGCTGTATACTCCATGCAAAATGCTCCTCAGTGACGCAAGGACCAGGTGCTCTCTTCTCCAGAATAGGACTATGAAGAAGAGCTTATGGGCAGAGGAACTCTCATCACTCTGTTTCGTCTGTACTGCTTATGGAGTGAAGTGGTGGGGCAAAACACACACGCAACAGAGCTCTGTGGAACACAAGAAAAACGTGTTTCCTCTTGTGCAAATGGAAAAAAAAGAGGTTCTTTTCGGAAACCACCTTCCTCTCGAAGGTTTGGCATTGGTAGCAGCTGTCAATGTATATATCTGCATCTTGTCTTTGAACGCTACTTGATAAAATGCGTCGATGTTGAATATGCAGAACTCTTTCCCCAGAACATGATGGTGGGAAATATTACAAATATATATTTTATATGATAAATTGAATCTAATCTGTAACAGTGAATATGTTTTTAGCTCAAATTCTGTCTGGATCAGACTTTCAGTCCCATTTGAGAAATATTGCCGGGGGTTGTCTGTGATTGGATGGAGGAGGTCATCTCTTGTTGCTGTAGAATGTAAATATTTAGACAAAAGCAAAGGTGTAAATCCCCTTTAAGTGGAAAAATAGCCTCCCTGACATAAACACTTAGAGAGATCCAGCTCTCCATCAGACCCCTTTGTGCAGGTGCTGGAAGCAGCAAAGTGGGAGACAGCCTCAAACCTGGAACACACATCATTGAGAGGGGATAGAGAACATGTGGTTGGCTGCCATGGGTGGAACCGTAGGTGGCTGGGTCACACCAGAAGAGCAGACAAAAGGTCCTCCTTCTGCAGGCGAGGCCGAGGAAAGGATTCATCAAACAGCTGTCCGACGTCCTCCGACACTCCATTAAGGGCAGTTGCCTCTTGTTGCCTAGGATACCCGTGGGTGGAACACCTACCGGCGTTGGGTGCAATCAGCAGGAAGCAGAGCGCTGGGCGAGTGCAGATCACCCCCCCCCCTTCAGATGTTTGACTTTGTTCCCGCCGCGCTTTTCTGTAATGAACAATGGAGACACCGAGCGGAAAGGAGGAAGCGTTTCCACGGTGCCGTGCCAATCGCCGAAACGTCGTGGCAGAGAACGTGAATGCATTGACCGCTTCTTCTTCCGCTCGGCCAAAAGTCTGCTGCACGTTTGTCAGACGTGGTTCCTGTCGCTGGGATCGTCATGGAAACCTCTCATTATTCAGCTGAAAGAAATTTGTGCCTGATTTCTGTTAGTAGCTTCAAAAACACACCCAAATATGCTTATTTTCTGTGTGGCCGGGTGTTTTTTTTTGCATTACACCATTGTGTGCATAATTAATAACAATTCTTTTTGATATAACTTTGGACTGCATTGCAACAATGTCATTGTTTATGTCACTGTTAGACATCAGGTGTTTATTTTAGAAATTTCCTATAATACGTATGAATCTGTCCAGTGTCTATCCAGTGCTAGTATTGTAATGCATTTGGTGTGAAACCGTGCAACACGTTTGGCTTCTTGTAGCAGATGTAAACAGGATTGCTTTCCAAACGTCTCTTCCTGTGAAAAATGACTTCCCCCCCAAGGAGCGAGTTGCTGCTGACGTTGTGCTTTGTAAAATCAGGAAGAAGTCCTGTAAAGGGCTCTTCTGTAAGACACGAGGATCTCATCTCCGCGTCCTGTCTGGCAGATATGAGAGAGGCTTGGGAATGTCAGTGTTTTAGCAGGTACCAGAGTCAGGGCTGTAGCATAATGGGCCCATTGTCTCAATGTTCTCCATGTCCCCGAGGCAAAGGTGAGGCTTAGCTCTGGGAATTACCAGACCTTGACGGCCACTTTACATCAAGTCAGTGGCGTCCGATAGGGGTTTTGCCAGGATCTGTCTTGTCAGTCTGTGTAGATAGAGAGTGAATGAGTGGGTGAAGAGGGAGTGAATGGGAGATGTGGGGATATTATTATTATTATTATTATTATTATTAGTATAAAGTATATATAACACCTTTCATTCATTAACATGCAGCTCAAAGTGTTTTTCACATAGGTATATAAAATATAAAATACAATAAAAAATTAATAAAAAAAAGTAAAATTCAACAACATAAAAATCAAAATAAAATGAATTTTAAAATAGAAGCAAAATGGGATGAAAAAAGCAAGGACATCATGGATAATTAAAAGCTGAATTGTGAAAGTAAGCCTTAAGTAAAGCCACACCTTTTCCAGCTTCTGCATTTGGAGCCCTCATCTGACACACCTGAGCCAATCAGGAACCTGGCAGATACATGAGGTGTAAATTATGTCATATTTGGGGTAGGAGTATGGGGTGGAGGGTGGTGTGGGGTCGCGTCACTGGGAAGTAACTTCAGTAGAAGCAGAACACATGACGGCACTTCTGGGACATTCACTTCACTAGGTCCTTAGTTCGACTCTACTTTGCTTTGTTAAAATATGTAAACATTTGGACAGATGATAGAAAAGAGGAATTAGGGGCCTGATTGAAAACCTTGAGTACCAGTGTTTATACAACAGGCAAAGAATAATAATGCAAGACAATTTTTAAAAATTACTGACACAGAATCATGCCAGAGATATAACAGATAAATTAGTTAATTATCTATGTTTGTCTTTTTCTTTGCTACTCAAAACTGAAAGTAAGCAACCATGAACTAATTAAAAAAAAACGACTCCTGCTGTTACGGTGTGTTCCTCTCCTCATTGCAGACTCGGTGGGAGGCTCCGTTGGGACTGGGAACGGTGGATGTAAACCGTCCTCAATGGTACTCAAAATGCTAATTTGAACTGATGAAACAGCAGACCAGGTTTGGAGCCGATGGCTTGAAGAAAAAACTGTGGAAATCTGGCGGATCTGAACAAAAGAGAGCTCTTGCCTTACATTACTGCCATTAGCAGACGCTCTTATCCAGAGGACTTGCATAGGTTACAGTTTCATCCATTTATGTAGCTGGATGTTCTACTGAGGCAATTGCGGGATAAGTACCTTGCCCAAGGGTACAACAGCAGCGCCCCAGCTGGGAATTGAACCAGCAACCTTTCAGTTACGAGCCCAGTTCTTTACCGCTCCTTAACACTACACCTCGCTGCTGCCTAGAACTCTTATTCTACCAACCCTGCATAGACGTCAGTTGAATGTATGTAATGTGTTTCTTGAATATAAAGGAATTTTCAGTCTATAAAACAGAAAATTAGTGTGAAGAAGTGCTGGCTTGGTCTGCTAGGCGATTATGTTTAATGGTTGGGCGTTAAAGGGATGGAATTCCACTTTTTAACTCTATACAGGTGAAGATTGAACAGAACCAAAGCCTCTACATTTACATGACAGTGTTTAGCATAGATACATTCAATATACTATGTTCGAACACATCCAGAACAGAAACGATTTGATTTTTGATTTGAAAGAAAAAAAAGTGTTGATTAAAAGGACCATTTTATGAAACTTTATATTTTTTTCCCTTACATTTTCTAATTACTTATCTATTAGAAATCCAATTACCCCATTGGAAAGTAATGAGAATAGGCGGTTTCTTTGAATGTAATTCCTTATAAGAAGCTCGGAAATGTAATAAGTCTGCTAATTAACTTTTTTTCCTGCTTCTCCCTGCGATTTAGGTAGATTTTATTATCTTCTTTTACACTATCCATTACATTAAATACATTGTAAGGGTGATCTTAATGATAAAAGGAGATAATAGCCTGAGCTAGTTGGGACTAATTAATGCATCCTTTTGCCAGTATTCATTTCAGACATTAATCACTAAAAAACGTTTCTAGGTCATAAAACCCTACTGGCCCACAAATGTGTCCTTTCAAAAGAAAAAAAAGCATACACATTTTCCTATTTTGCTTTGTTAAGAATGGTACCCATAGTGTTGGACCTCAAAATTAGATTTGAAATTACAATTAATTTCTCTAATGGGTCACATTTACTCTGAAGATTTAAACTTGCCCCTCTTTCTCTCCAATAACGAGGTTTTTGACTTGCAAGGACAATCCCACTTATCAGGTTACATCTCTTTAAACAATGAAACAATGAAACTCCACTATCAAAGCAAACTGAAACTACTGGGTTTTTTTGTGACATATTCTGTCAGCATTAAAGTTTGTACATTTAAAAAGTGTAGTTCAATTTCTTATTTCGTAGGAATGACAAATTTTCTAAGTGATATATGAAGATCACTGAACTTTTGGGTGACTTGCAACTCTTATGGCAATGAAATGTTTCAATGGAAATGACATAAAAAAATAAATGATTGGATGTATCTAATGCGACATCTTGCTGCACAGATTTACCGATGTGGCTGGCCAATCTTGTACTCTGAGCCTGCTCTTGGACCATTCAGAAAACAGAAAGGGGGAATACAAATATCAACTGTTTCAAAGTCGAAGAATGAACTATGAAGTTATTACCATTTTTTTTACATTTTAATGACATCCCCTTCAAATTCTATAAAAGCACTTACTTACAGAAGAGTTGACTGCATAGTTTGGCATGATACGTGTGCGGACAGTTCAGTTTCCTGATGAGATAATCTTAGCTGTTTCGTTCAACACAGATGTGTAGAAGCTGCGGGTTTCTTTGTGCAAGTAAATAAGCACCTCTAAGTTACTGCAGCATTCACATGACGTAGTAAATCAACTTGGTTGTGAAGATCATCATATCTAGCAATCCATAGTCATGAATACTGGTCTCGAATAAATCTTACAGAGACTAATGGCAGAGAGCTGAAATACCGAGTCTCGGGGGCCTCGTAGTATTATCATATTTTATTTTCATGTTTTAAAAAATTGAGAGGATGGTGAGATGGACAGAAATATTAGGGCTCTCCGACTGCCTGAAAAAAAAAAAGAAAAAGGTTAAGTCTGAATCATGGCATTGAATAATGTCACCAAACTCAATTCACTGGATTTCTGACATTTACAGGATATTCTAAACCTCACATTCTGTCGTAGACTCTGCTTCTCAACTATATTTTTGCTTTAAACTTAAAAGCACCATGTAAGAAAATAGTGTATTATGCTTTGAGCATGCAGACAAAGGTTCCCAGATCAGTGCAGCACTCATGAAATACAGATAAAAATCTTGAACTGATGTGAGAATACAGGGTTTCTTGTCACCACCAGAATATGCATCTCTTCCATAAAGGCAGAGAACATGCTTGAAAGAAAATAGTTCTGTTTTTATGGCATATAATGAGTTCTGTGGACATCAGTGTAGCATTGCGGGTCAGAAACCAGGGGCTTGCACTTTGCAAAAATGGATAGATTCCAGTGGGCAATACTCCTCATCTGAATCACTTCAGTATACATCCTGCTGTCTTGTGTGGCCTGTCTGGGTACGATAGTCACCTTTTTTCAACCATTGCATTGATACGAATGCTTTAGGATTGGTCTGGATTGAGGTATGAAGACACTGTTCTAGTGGTCAATATGCCAGTTGACCAGCATTAAATCCTCCTACCAACAGACTCTTGTTATCCTTGATTCTGGCCGTAACAAGACACAAAAGCATCAGGATGGCTAACACCTCTGTTTGCCTCAACAGCTGACACAGGAAGCTTCTCCTGCAGCTGAAATTCCTTGGCTATACAGCAGAGGGCAGTGTTGACCAAAAATGTGCCTGTTTTACCCCCGAGACACATAAACAAAGCGTGAGGCAGTGCAAATCACTGGGCCTTTAACCTCAGTGCGTTAATGATATTTCACCCATTTCACCACGTCCCTGGTGGGGGCACATGCACACCCACACACATACAACACACACTTACACAAGCAACCTCAAACACACATGCACTAGCATACATGCACACACTTATATACACTCACACACAGTTACACGATTACAAGTACATACAAACAGAAATTCACACAAGCATGCACACACACCCACATGCTTGCATGTCCACACTCCCTGCCAGTTAACCCTGGGTAAAGCACACACTGCTCATATGGAGAGGTGCCATGTTTGGCTGCCCAAGTCACTGGTGGCAGGTTTTGTGCTGATAGTCAATAACGGCTTTACTCTCTTCGCTAAGAGGGCAGTATTACGGGTGTGAGAACAGATAGCGTCCTAAACAAAAATGCCTTTGAATCAATGTAGGGATGATCGTTAGTACGCAGAGTGCAGGCAGTCTTTTTATTAACGACCTCGTCTGCTGACTTCTGCCAAGTCCTTGGTGGTTTTTTTTTCTTGAAATCATGTTGGAATGTATGACCCAGGACATCATTCTCAGAGCTGTTTTGGCTAAGTAGTTCATAATGTCCACCCACAGATAATCTGTGTCCAGACTGTAGCTACGAAGTGCAATGTTGGCCGAACATGTCCTTCAGTTCAAAATGTCTTGAACAAGACAAGGAATGAATTTCATTACTACAGAGATGGGCGTGTAGAAAAACACGTGTGTGAACTGTATCCAGGAGCTGAGCCTGGGATCTTATTTCAATATTTACAAGCAGTCTTAGGATATGTCGCTCCAGGTCTCTGTTCTTTCGGGAGACGGTCGCGTTTGAAAGGAAGACGATGTGACAGAGCCCTCAAAGTCTTCCGAAAGTGTTTTTTGAGGACGTGATCTCTCTAAGCACACAGTATCCATCATTTACAATTGTTATCAATAGATGCTTCACTGCAGTGATCAGAAAGTTAACAGTAGCCAGTAACAGTAGTCAACAGTAAATAAACAATATAGGTCAAATATGTGTTAATAAATACACCCAGTATGAGCTGAATACAGTGTATTTTGAGATCCTCCTGTGTTGCATATCTGTCATGACAGTTTTAATCACAACAGACAACTCTTCTTATTAGCTAAATCAGTAGTTATGCTTATCTATAGAATCAAAAGGGCATTAGCAATTTGAATCAGTACCTGATATCTAATTTGTTTACATTTAGTTTAGATAAAAACTAAAATCTGTTCATTTAGTTTTAGATTAAGAAGGTAATGAAAATGACTCCACTTGTCAAGGCTCATTTAAAAACATGAAATCTGTCATTTGCATGATAGTTAGTATTTAGGTGTATGAATTGACATAATATTCGAGAGTACCTTTGGAAATACACATGTGATTTTACCATCAACTGGACACAAATGAAATACCCCCCCCCCCCCCCCCCAGGGTGTAGTGTAGTGTAGCCATTAGTGTAGTGTAGCCATTATTAATACTTTCATATCTTGATCATTTACTGAGTAATAAACGTCAGCACAGAACACACAATGACCCATCTGTAGCTCTGCCTTTGTGTTTTATGAGTCAAAATTATTATTTTCTTAATCAGATTCCTTTCCAACCTGATGCATGTGAGGAAAAGGGCATGAAAATGACTACCATTTAGGAGCCATCTCTATCCTTAAATTATCTTTGCCCTGAAATATATGCTTGAAACCCCGGCTAACTGAATTACCTTAAAGACTGTACTCTCGTCCCTCTTGCAAAGGTGGAACACGCTTAACGTGAGTGAAAAGATGAAAAATGGCTTGAATTAATGGAAGCACAGAGAGGGACACCCGGGTACGGAGGGGAAGATCACTGTTTCAGCTGCTGTCGTTCCTGATGTGAGACAGCACACAAGCTCAAAGTGAGTTAGCGCTGTCATTCCCAATCTACAGCGCACAATCCAATGGCGGTCTGAAATGTACCTAACGCGCCCCCCTATTTCCTACCCCAAACTGGCGCGCCACGTGGAGCAAGGCCCGCCGGTAGCGCCCTGCCCCGGTGTGCGCTTTCGCAGTCGGTTTGACTTCAACAACAGCGGCTTTGTACTCCATGGCCTAGGTGAAGTGAGCCTGCCAGAGGTCAGCGGTTGAAGTGGATTAACCCTCGCAGTGGCCCCCGGTGCAGGGCGGCAGCTGGTTAAGGCTGTTTTTCCAGTCCACCTTGGAGACGCCCCCCCCCACCCTCGCGGTGATTAATGCACTGCCAGTGACGCCTCTGGAAGGGCCTGGTGGAGGGATGCCTTGTGCTTGGGGGGGGGGGGGGGGATATGGGGCATGCGGGGTGACTGTTTATTTGTGGTCAGAAACCTGACCTTCTTGACCCTGGGGCCCCTCAGCCAAACTTTAATAATCGAAGCAAACGGTGATGGGCTCTGGATGCACCCTTTCTGAAGGGGAGGAGGTTATTCCGAATGCTCATCGCAATGTATGGATAGGAGTCTGTATGGGAATAAGGGTGAAATTAGATCCCTTTATACTTGTGTGCTGCCAAACATGATTTTGGCTTTTTTTTCAGTAGGCAAATATTATTATTAATCTTAGAGATATTCTTCATGAAATATTACGAAATGAAGCAAAACAGCTTGTTAATTTGAAAATAAATAGTAACTGTATAAAATGTTTGATGTATGTAATTATTGGTGACTGTTCATCAGAGACAGAAAACTGAAATAGAGAATTCAGTGCGAAAGAAAGTGGTGTACTGTATGTTTTAGCTCTGATATCTGTAGCCCGTTGAAACAAAAGAGGGAGGTCTCACACCTCCGAGAGCTTCCCTTTGAATTGTCCTGATTAAGGGAATTTTCTTCCATTTGGAAAGCGGTGGGGAGAATGTGAATCGGAGTAGCACCCTTGTGCCATAGAAGATGCCGCATTAGCATGTAGACCGTCTGGCTGCGACTCCTGTCTCGCTAAATATGCGACTGTAATGTGACCACATTTCAGCACATTCAAATTTCAAACATAACATTAATTTTTTTTTGCGATCAGCGAAAATAACATAACTTACATTATGTATGCGTTTATCATTACCGCTGATGATAATGATGCCAGATGGGGAGAGAGAAGGGATATGCAAAGTTTATCAGTCGGAATCAAATTAATTTAAGCCCTTCATTGATGTTTATTTTCATTTCCTTTTGCAGCCAAATTATTGATCTAGTGGCTTCCTTCTTCAATGCCGGTTTGATTGATTGGACAAAATAAGCAATTGATGCAAGGCATAAAAACAGACAAAAATATTCACAGGGAAAAATATTGCTTTATATTCTTAAATATTTCCTGTCCTTAAAGTTCTAAGACTATACATTACATACATACTTACATTAAGATTATACAGTACATTCATTTATTTACATTATGTTACATTTAATGTACATCACATTACATTATTACATTATTTTCAAATTAACAAGATTCTTACAGTGCTGGGTTCCTTGTAGTGGTTCACTGAGGAGCAGACAAGCATGTGTTTGGTGCCTTTGTGCATGAGTCTGTATGTGTGGTGTGTTCGCTGAGTCCGTGGAGGACATTCTGACCTGCAACAGGCGGGAGGCTGAGCAGGCCTGTGCAGAAGTCCCTGTGGGGCTATTGAGTATTTAGCACCGCGGTGCGGGCCGGAGCCGCAGCGGGAGAACGCTCTGCGACGGCAGGGCGGGGGCAAGAGGAAAAACACATGCACGTGTCCCCGCTGGTCTGGGGCTCAGGAACAGGCCTGGCTCTGTAAACACCCCCCTCTGCTCTGCGGGCCAGATCCCGCACCGTCTCAGAACGCGCGGCCCGATCAGATAGGAGTAACGGTAGGAAATGCGATGGGGAACGAGAGGTGAGCTGCTGACTCGGCCCCTGCCATGCAATGCCACACCACACTGCACCGTGCCACGCCACAGGGTCCCCCACCCAGCATCGCTCCGGGGCCCCTCCACACCACACTGCACTGTGCCACGCCACAGGGTCCCCCCCCAGCATCGCTCCGGGGCCCCTCCACACCACACTGCACCGTGCCACGCCACAGGGTCCCCCCCCCCACCCAGCATTGCTCCGGGGCCCCTCCACACCACACTGCTCCGTGCCATGCCACAGGGTCCCCCACCCAGCATCGCTCCGGGGCCCCTCCACACCACACTGCACCGTGCCACGGCACAGGGTCCCCCCCCCAGCATTGCTCCGGGGCCCCTCCACACCACACTGCTCCGTGCCATGCCACAGGGTCCCCCCCCAGCATCGCTCCGGGGCCCCTCCACACCACACTGCACCGTGCCACGCCACAGGGTCCCCACACCCCCCCCACCCAGCATCGCTCCGGGGCCCCTCCACACCACAGTTGCCGATGGTTTGTTTATGTGACGCTGTGTCTCGGGTCCCCCAGTTCCCACCTAACCCCGGGGTTAACGGTTGACTTTTAAAACTAACGAGCCCTGAAGATGTTTCATGGGTCAAGTGCGGCAGTGTAGCATAGTGGTTAAGGAGCAGGACTCGTAACCGAAAGGTTGCCGGTTCGATCCCTGCTGGGACACTGCTGCTGTACCCTTGGGCAAGGTACTTAACCCACAATTGCCTCAGTAAATATCCAGCTGTATAAATGGATAACATTGTAAAGAACTGTAACCTATGTAAGTCGCTTTGGATAAAAGCGTCTGCTAAATGAATAAATGTAAATGTAAGTGTAAAATGTATTCTTTTACATTATAATGGGAATTACAAAAAGCTACTTCCTGTATCTCCTTTGAACAAAAAAAACCAAAAAAACAAATTAGCACCCAACAGTATTTTGCGGTGTTTTATGACTGCCAAGCTGTAGTTCAGGAAGTACACTTTTTGGGGTAGCTTTTATTTCCGACCAAACGGTTACAGTAAAAGCAAACGCAAACAGAAGGTGAACAAGGCAGGGGTTTCGGATAATTAAAGGGATCCCAAGGATCGATCATTTGTTGTGCTTTTATTGAGCTCAGGGGTTGCGTTGGTGGCTTGGCAGCGTTCCTGGCGTTCCTTGACATTAAATAGACAAGGCGTGTCAGTGGAGGCCCGAGTGCACTGTTAGGGAATTGCCACCGGAATACGGGGATAAAAGGCTAATCATAACTGCACAACGCTGACTAATTACGCTGATTAATGATGCATAGGTTCAGGGATACCATGCAGACAAAGTGACAGAACGTGAGCAAAAATGGACAGACCCCAGATGACTGAGATGATATAGGTTAGCACTGCTTATAAACACATAAACACACATGCACACATTACATTATTGTTATTGTTACGTCCCAGGTGGGTAATGGCGTCCAGGGGTGCGTATGTGGGACGCAACACAAAAGGAAACAACCAGACACGGGAGCAATGTAGGGGAGCACGATATATTTACAATATTTACAAGACGATGTACAATGACAAATATTCACAGGAAAAAAAAAGGGGGCAACATAACAGTTATTTAGCAGACACTTATCCAGAGTGACTTGCAGAGGCTGCAGGTTTTTTTTTACATGCTATCCATTTATACAGTTGGATATTTACAGAGGCAATTCTGGGATAAGTGCCTTTCCCAAGGGTATAGCAGCAGTGCCCCAGTGGGGAATCGAACCAGCAACCTTTTGGTTATGAGCCCTGCTCCTTACACTGCTAAACCGCCGCACACACACATACATGCATACATACACTGAGAAACCACACCACAGAAAGAGACCCCATTTTCACTGCCTGCCAAAAAATTTCTGCGGAATGGACCTTCCCACATTTAAAATCACCTTGGCTGTTTCTTTTCAGACAGCGTATGTAAAAATGCAGTGGATGTCTGGACCCTGATAAAGGGTAGCATAATAAAATGTATATACCCAGCACTTTACACAAGGCCCATCTGATGGCGGGCAAGATTGATGTCCCATAATGCTTTGTCTTGATGAGACAATGAAAAATGGCCCCCGCCACTGCCGTGTCAATATCAGAGTTGGAAATGCACCGCTGGTCGTGGGTTTTTATTTAATCCAGTTTTCTTTAAGATGATAACTCTTGCTACATTTCAGGGCCTGTCTGTCAGCTTGACACTGCAATATTCCCCCACTCTTCACTTTCCTAGTCGGTTTCATTTATTTTAAAATACCATTTCACACACTGCTGGCTTTAACTAGGTATTATACAGTGTTCAGGGAGAGTTCGGGAGATTGAATTGTGACAGAAACAACACTTTTTTCCCGTGAAAATAGCGAATATTGTAAACGGCAGACTCCATAAAGATGGCAGAGCGCACGATGATACGTTTTTTTTTTTACTCCTCGCTCCCTCTCTTTTTCATGTTTGCTGCTTGGCTTCCAACTGCACTCAGGCTGTCGAAACAATATCAGATGTCACCCGCATGACTTTCTGTGTTCCTCCTTCCTCCTACAGTGCCAGGAAGAAGGACTTTTCATCAGACGCTCTCTCTCACACACACACACACACACACACACACAAACTACACTTTGTGGATGCCTTGAGGAGAACATCCATCAAATATTCCTAATTCTGATACAGTGTACAGTGGTGCCTGTGTAGGCCAAGCTTCCTGAAAGGGCCACTAAATGTGAGACTGACGTTCAGAAAGACAGTTGAAATCACATGGAACGGTTGAGGTCCCTCTGAAGTAAAGCTGTGGTAGGACTTGTTGACAAAAGTCGTGATTGCCATTTTATCCATAAGGCAAATTACTGTTCCCTATATATACATTATATTAATTTAATAGTTTCAACATCGTCTAAACATTCTTTAAACACAATACAGTGATGTATTTTCTAGTTTAGCTGGAAATGCATTCTACCTTTTCAGGGGTCTTTCTTTTTTCTCCCCTCTTCCTTCAACACACAGCTGACTTTTACAGATATTATCAATTTTCCACAAGATCCACAGCCATAGCTTCCATTAGTTTGCTGTGTAAATGGGGAACTCACAGATTTGCCATGGTGAATGGTATTGTAAAGCTTGTATGATTCATTCACCAACACATTGTAACCTGTGTTGTTTTTTTATGGTGTTAAACTGCATTAGGAAAGTGCTTATTGACTGAAAGTGCAGCTATTGTATGTTGCTTGTTTACAGACACAAAAACCCTGAAAAATGGTACTGGTGCGAAAGGTTATGTTGCTGTGTTGTGATTCCAACTATGGTCTGAAATCTGTGTAAAGAAATCAATATCCTTGGTTTTCAATGTTTATTTTTGATTATGTGCAGTTCCGTAAATGGTAAATTGAGCCAAATGATGTCATTCAACATGATTAATACACCTAGTTGCTAACTTTAAAAATTCTGTGGCCTATTACTTTTTACCACGGCATATCTCCTGGCACGTTAGGATGAAAGATACCTGGATTCATTTGAATTTTGCATGTGAATTAAACTAGATCTCTTGGATTGCATTAGCCATCAGGTTTCCTTTTACTTTTGAATCTGCTTGCAGAATCCTTTGACAGTGTCTGACTTTCCCCTTGCATCAGCCCAAATGAAGGGGAAAGGAGTCTTATCTGCTCTGCTGGAGACTTTTCATCTGAAATAAGTGATCTTGCAATGCAGAACACTTCTGGCGTTAGTTGCAGGTTTTTTTTTTTCTGGAGTGGCTGACTTTGGTGTTGAACGGTTGTGATTAGAAAGCAGTCGTGGTGAATGTGATGTTTAACTTGTAGAGCTAGAATTGAATGCAGTGTAGCAAAGTGGTTAAGGAGCAGTACTTGTAACCAATAGGTTGCCATTTTGATTCTCCACTGGGGCACTGCTGCTGTACCCTTGGGCAAGGTAGGATACTTAACCCAGAATTGCCTCAATTACCTAAAAAAATTTAACTGATGTAAGGTGCTCTGGGTAAAAGTGTCTGCTGAATGCCAGTAATGTAAAAAACACATGTCATGAATGCTATGGGCAGGTGTGGGATATTTTTTTTCTACAAAAGAGTGCAGGCGGAAGTGGGAGGAGGGAGTGTAGTAATGGGACAATATGGTGTCAGTGAGGGTGGGAATGAGACTTCAAAACTCCAGTCTTGTGGCTTACTCTGCAGTGCCTTTGGGCCTTAGCAGCAATCACTGATTACACTGTCCATTGTCTTACATACAGGAAGTTTTAAAAATCAGAGACTCGAAAGCAGGCTAATTAATACTGGTTCAGGGGTGATAGTGTTGGCGGGCCAACAAAGGCCAGTGCTTGAGACTGCTGTCTGATAGGCCTGCTTAACTGTCCAGTCACACCTCTAGTCCTTCCTTATCTGTTAGACTCAGTCCAAGGGTGTCGTATGTACTGTGAAGCTCCCTTTGAAGGCTCCTTCATCTTTGTCATGGCTTGCTGACACAACCTGAGGGATTCAAACAGTGGCGGGAGTGTAAGTGGGTTGGCTTCATGCAACCACACGAAGTGCCAAATTCTACACTGCAGTCCAACTACACGTTACTCAAGACAGGCTCCCAAAAATGATTTATTTTTTTCTGTTACCAAGCAACACAATGAATGTACGGCAGGGGTAGCGGGATACTTAGACAGTCAGAAACCGTTATCTTCAGACGATTAACTCGGGAGTGTAATGAAAAGCCGGCGTGGTGACGGGAGCCGATTTGACAGGCGTTGTCTCAGCACTACCGTCCGCGCCACGTTGATGCATTACCCACATTGGGGGCTCTTCTCCGGCAGCAGGCATTTCCTGCAACCACCGCTGCCGCCCTTATCGGCACCATCCCCCCGTTATTGACACGCCCGTCACGGGGGGTGGTGGGGGGGGACCGCGGCGGAGTTTGCCAGCGGTTTTTTGCCCGTCTCCCACCGCGTCTTCGGGTGCAGTTGCTGTTGCTGACATATCAGCGATGTTTATTAAGAGATGACAAGTCTATCAGGTCTCATAAGCAGGCTCTCATGGGCGGGAGATCTTTTGTTACTTCGGGAGGGTATCATCAATCTTGCGCCGCTCTGCTCTCCCGAGCAGTTGATAGGGAACGCGAGTCCCTCCCCTCCCCTCCCCTCCCTCCCTCCCTCCCTGCCTCGCTCGGCGTGGCACGGCGCAGCGGGAGAGAGACGGCGCAGATACGGCTCCTCTGGAGCGCCACGCTCCGCCGAACGCCGCTGCCTCCTCAGCCGACTCCCTGGACGGGGGGGGGGGGGGGGGGGGGGGGAATCCGAGACTTTTTGGGCAACATTTGAATTTGTTTCTTGTTTTGTGGTAACGAGCGGTGGGGGTTTGTGAGAGAGAAGTCCCCAGGCATGCAAAATGGCACCATAACGTGGTTTAAAAAAAAAAAAAAAATTCCAAACTCATCGTGCCCAAAAGAGAGGGTGGGGTTCGCACCTCTGCGGAGTGTGCAGAACTGGTGTCTGTGTGAGGAGATTCGGATATCTCAATTTGTTGGCCTTTCCGAACACTCTCACTTCTTACTGCCGTGCTGCGGGGTGGGAAAGCGACTGGGCTATATCTTCATTTTTGCTGAAGACTCTCCAGAAAATCAGCCTATGTGTGAATGTATGAGAACAGTCTGTAAACGGAGAAGTAAAAGACACATTTGGAAATTTTCTGTATGGTAATAACGGTAACAATGTAGGCGCTCACATTCACTTTTTTCTGAAACTGATTGACTCGCATTTGAACCGTCACCTCTGCTCGCTACAGACATAATCACAGATGCCACTGTGTGCCAATAGGGGTTCCTCAGTGACGGGGAAGTGGGTCACGGCATTAGGTGGGGAAGCTTCCGGAATCATAGCTGGTATGTAATTCTCAGCGGTTCCCCCTTGCACTTGAACATATCCCTTCACTAAGTGTGCGCGGGCAGATTTATGAACTCCCAGCCTGCGCCGGAGTCCTCCGTACAGAGAGAGGAGTTGGATATGATGTATATACTCCACTTTAGCGTTGGCTGGGATGGCTGAATCCATAACTCAACGCCCATTTGAGGTAATGATGGAAGTTTGCTCCTCTCACCTGTTTATTCAGTCCTGCCTTGCTCGAGAAGCCCGAGAAACCGACACTTATCTACCGCGCTGCTCTGTGTCCGTTTGCCTTTTGGAGACATTTCCACCGGGAGTCACTGACCGTATTTAAACCTGCAGCCTCTGCTTTATGCCATTACACTTAAACTGGAGGGAATGTGTCCTCTCTCTCTCTCTCTCTCTCTCTCACTGTATCGAGTGTGCATGCCAGTTAAATATTTTTCCTGTCTGCGCACAATTTTCATGTAAATTTGACATTTAACATAATTTGCCAATTTAAATAGAACTCTGCCAAGCGTATTAAAATACGTATTAAGTGTTTCTGTTAATTATGAAGGTCATACATAGCCTACACAATATTTCAGATGAACCTGTGCCAGGCTGGGGGGGGGGGGGGGGGGCACAAATAGTGATTTCTATGGCTTTAATATACAGCTTGTGGGTGTATCACGGTGGGGAATGGGGGGGGGGGGGGGTGGAGTTACTCTGACCTTGAGGTCATAAGCGTGTACCTAGTTACACAATCCTCGTAATCACACTAAAACATAATTAACATTTATAAACTGTACTCATACCTACCTGTGACACCTGACATAGTCATCATTCAGGAGGGATATGTGTTGCTCAGGTGATGATGTCAGTTGCTATGGAATTAATATCCTGGACAGTTTATGATGTTTGGCTATATTAGAACCCTTTAAAGTTAAGCATACAAAACTATGACCACTGTAAACAGTAAAACTCCAGTGTGTAATATCAGTTTATATCAGGTCCATTCGAAAATATATTGCACATATAGCAGACTTACAAACAGGACAACCATAGATACAGAGACACCATGTACGAGCATGCAGGAAGAAGAGTTTACAGCAATGGATGGAAAGATATAATATGACTTTAGATGGATATTAATTTGAATGGATATGTATTGATTTTCCATGCTGGTCCAAGGTGATAATGGCAATCGTTATAATCAAGAGAAAATCGTATCCAGGAGCTCTGACTGTCAGTAAGGATATGCTCCTGCAGTTCCATTTCTCCCTGCTCTAAACCATACAGTTCAAAATCCAAGAAAAGACAAAAAAAAAAAAGGCTGGCAGCTGCACAAAAATTGAAGGGGAAAAAAAAGCCAAATCAATCTTGGCTATTAACAATTCTAATTCCTTTACCAACAGTGTCCCAACACTGCGAATTGGCTCCAAGATATTGTTAGTTCAGGTGTTTGATGTAATTGAATTTTCCGCTGAAAATACGTCTGTGAATAAACAAAAAGGAAGAGATGAGAGTGAGTGTACTGTGTGAGCAAACACATTTTATTGTATGTGTAAAGGAAACTCCCTCAAAATCCAATGCCTGAGCATTTCCCCATGACAGAAATTCAGAGTGATAGCAAAGGGTTACATAAAGATTTATATTTTTAATCTTAATACTGTTACACTGTTAACTTAATATAATGTTACCTCTTGCTTTGATCTTATTTTAACAAAACCAATTTGGTAATGTGTCAGATCGTCTTAATATTTAGTGTGGCTAACACACTGAGCAATGCAGAAGCAAAAATAATGAAGGTTCCATATGCATATGAATAAAAGGAATGTGCATATCTTCAGATGCTTTTTTGGATTCAGCAATTGTTGATTCAGCAATATGCTTATTTTGCATGAATTTGCATGCACCTATTAGCCCATTCAGACTGTGGTAAAGCTGTTTCTACAAATTTTTATTACATATCATTTAAATCCTTTTAGTGCGTCTCTGTATATTTTCATTCATTCTTTTTGGGGAGCTGATTGCCACACTTTGGCTCTTATTAAAGCCTCTTCTCTTAACCCCAGGGGTCTGCTGCTTGCATCTTAAACCGCCATCTCATGTAACAAAGCACCTGAGAGTCCTTACTGACCAGGTGGGTGGACACATGTGCATGTTAAGTAAGAAAAGAGGAGACTAATGCTTTCTGTGGGTCAGCCCTAACGCATAGGGTTTTGTTTTTGTAAGCACTGAAGGGAGACCACAAAATTCCATGAGGAGGATATGCTAATAAATACATGAGAAGAGCCTAATGCAATTTATTAAGGCTGGTGGTAGCTGTGAGAGAGAGGGTGTCACGCGTGCATTTTAACACCTGAGGGAAGCAGGTGTGGACTCCGCTTCAGGCGGCGGAGCATAATCGAGCGTGGCCACTGCAGCCGCATGCACTGGTTCTCTTTCCCCACACCAGAAGAAGCACAACGTTAGTTAAGACCCTGGATTCACACCATTCCTGGGCTTCCAAAAATACTCTGAGTGCACCTGACTGTACTATTGTTCCAGTGACCTCAGTGAGGCGAGAACTTGGGCAGAAAGCCAAGCCACACCAAAGCTGTGAGTCTGTGCGTGTGTTCAATACGAGTAGGGTCAAACCAAGTGTCCTGGCAAAGTACCCTGGGCTTGTACATATCTCTCATCTTCAGGAATATCATATCATGTCATATTTATTTATGAAGATGTGGGTGGACAGTAAAAATGCTTGGCTGTAATATAAGCAACTGTTGAGCTGTCCTAAAGTCAATATATGATTTCTATTTTATGATTTTGTATGCTTGCTGCTATGAAGGTGAATCTAATTAATATTTTCCAGCATACTTACACTGTTCATTTTGCATAAGGTGAGTATGGTTACCACTTGTTCAGATCCTGACACTGGTTCAATAGTCAGCACCAGTGAAAAAGAGCTTTTCACAAAAGCGTACTTTAAGGTGTCTAATACCTATGTTTAATAGCAAATTCCCCTTTTGGTCTTAAAACAGTATTTATCAAATCACTGAAAAAATATGACAACCATAACAATGTTTACCACTTGGCAGTTAGACTACAAAAAACTAACCTTGACAATTCAATCACATTTGTCCTTAACTTGTTTTTAATAATTCAAAAGCAAAGACTGCAGAAGTTTGTTTTAGGACCAGACCAACCAATTTCTGAACTTGCATACATTTAAAACATCTTGTTAAGTTTTTGTATTTTTTTTAAACCAAAAGATAGCTATTACCAGCGTCTATTTAACAAACCGCACAGCTGAAACAGTCCCTCACAAGAAGAAAAAAGAAAAAAGAAAAAAAGGTGTGGCATAAATAAACAAATGTTAGTGATGGTAAAGGCCGACACACAAACTGCAGGAAATTTACATGACATCCCATCTGACAGACTGCCCCGGTCTCCTCTATCCTGCAGATTTATTTCACGCATGATTACATTCCAAATTCTCTTCTCATATTACATATTTCGGCATCATAATATTGTGCAAAATGGCTGGGGTGCCTCACTCAGGTAGCCACACTCTGGTAATGGCTGAGGTCAGTCACCCTCTGCTACTGTAAAGTACTTTAAGTATCATGAGAGGCACAATGTAACCAGCCCTTATTGATATTAATGTACTGATGAAATTAGCCGTTGAGAACTCTCATTTTCATACAATGACCTCGTAACGTGATCTCCATTGTGCTTTGGAATGTGTGCCACTAACTGCAACAGTAAAGTGTGTGTAATTTCCCGCTTTCCGTAACTGGCTGGTTGGTAATAATCTTGGTAAATTGGTCATTGACTTCTCGCTGAATGCAAGCGTATTGAGGCCACATTGTCAGTGCTGTGTCTGTACCTCTGGTGAAGTCCACCAGTAGTCTCATTTCAGAAACAGGAGGTGCTGTACAGAGGTACAGATTGATTTTACATTAGGGAGAACTGGTCACTGATTTTATATCGGGGAGGAAACAAAACCCATTAGGCCTGGAAAAGTAGGAAAGGCCAGTGTAGAGAGACCAGCGTAAAGATGATCATGTTCTCTTACAATGCACATTTTCTTTAATACAATGTTGTTTTGCTCAATGCAATTAATATGTAATTGCTCTTATACAGTGCTGTGTTCCAACATGTGGAGATGGTAAGAGTTTAAAGGAAATGCAAATTCTGGTATCTGACTCTTACTATCCTTCCTGAAACACTGCTCTCAAAATACAGCCTTTCGGTGCGATACATGACAATTTTTTGCTCCTCCCTCCTGATAACATTGTGAACCTCTCCATTTAGTAGTGAGTAAAAATGAAATAATCTCTCCTGAATACAGGTAAGCAGCCCGGGTCACTGCATAAAGCAAGAACAAAGGCAGTGATATTTTATGTGTGATAAGCACCTTAAGTGTTCTGCTTAACATGCCTTCCACACCACTGGGCGATTCTCACTGACTTTAATGGAATCTGGCCACATTTTATTACAGTCAGCAGTGCATTCCACATGACTCCCCCCTCACCGTGCCACCACGTGACCACCCTGCTTGGTTTGATTTGCGTCATGTTTGCCTGACAATTTATACCTTACTACTGTAGAAATCTAGCCAGTAACCATGTCCCAGCCCACTGACTCCCCCCTAAAAAATCACTTGATTCTGACATGGGAACACAGTGACAAATGGCAGCTTTTACAAATGGACCATCACAGGTGGACTTCATTTGCGAAGCTGTGTTGTGCGGTGTTTTTGCTTTGAGTTCATCTGGTTTTGCATCCAAGGCACATTCCACACTGCAGAGGGGCTCATTGTAAGAGGGACTGCTTGTGCCGTCCCCCTCTACCTTTAATTACTGGGTCGGTGGAGTGTGCCTGCTCTCTCATTGCGCCCAGGTGGTGCATTGTGCTAACAGACGCTGATAATGATCTCGGAAGTAATGACCCCAGCAGGGTTTGAGTCAGACGCCGGCGAGGTGACCCGGCCACCCCGGCTCTATCCGTCAAGTTGTCCTCCCTTCGACTTTTCACCCCCTGATCCCTCTGTCCCACTCTGGAGGAAAGGAAAACAGCCTCAGGATCTCGGCGCACGTATGAACCCCCACCCCACACCCCCGACTCCAGCTACCAACACCCCCACACAGCTCTGCCCTTTTCACCCCCTTCCTTCCCTCCCTCTAATTCTCTCCCCTCAGTGCCTTGGCCTCACTGTGAAAACAGGGGTTTTACCTGCTTTTGTAAGTGGAGGCTGAAGTGAAAGCTGCACCCCTTCTGTGCCTGCGATGGGAACTGTGCAGCCGTGTTAAGCCTGTAGTGGTAATAACTGCAGAGTTATAATCTATGCTGTTAGAGGGTGACGCTCTCTGAAATGATGTCCCCTCAGCTTCCATATTTCACTTTGTTTGCTGTGTCCCTTAAATGGCTTGTCAGCATTTTGCATATGTGTTCCTTGTCTATAATCCATGGTAGGAGCCACTGTTGACTAACTTTTCCATCTGTTAAAACAGTCACTGTGAGTTATGCGCTTTTGCAGAATTTGCTGAACCGCAGACTTGTGTCAAGTGGGTTTGTGTGTGATTACATACAAAGCTGGGTAATGTCCAAGTGTAAGAGCTGATAAAACAAACACACTTAAACACGTTTCTGTTCTCAGTGCCTGCCTTTGACTTTCTTAATGCCATGCAATGAAACACGCTGAATATTAACTAATTAGCAGTACCTTCAGCTCTCCTCCAGTTTAGCAAAGATAAAAATATTTCTCTCACGGCGCCCCTTTAGATCAACCTCGTGTCACGATGTATTAATAGAGGTTTGGCAAAGGATCAGGGCCGTGCAGGTGATAGCCACCTAAGGTCTGTGATGCCTCTCTGCAGGCCCAACTCCTCTCTCATCGTCATCGCTGTTCATTTGACAAAATCCCCCCAGGAGCGGGGATGGAAGGGGAGGAAAGTAGGACAGGAACAAACGGCGGGCGGGGAAATAACTCCGGCGACAAAAACGCACTCAGTCACAGCCCGCGCGCCAGGCAACCCAGAGCGAAAACGGCTCTAACCTTTTCAATACATCTCCAGCATGAAATTCAGAAATGACCAACTGGCATTTGATAAAACTCCCCGGAGGGATTGAAGGGGATGGAAACAAAAGGTAGAGCAAATTACTCGGGCCTTCAGTGATTTTCCAGTGATTCCCCCTCCCTCTCGTGTATTAATTTGAAGCAACACTGTTCTCAGAAAATATTCCTTGCCGGCACAAATCATTAACATTATAACGCAAAAACAGAGGTGTGAAAAAAAAATCTGCATATAAAGCACAACCCGCTTTGTATGAGAATATGTGATTAGTGGAAATGTGTATATGTATCTCCTTATATGTTAGTTTGATTTTATTAATTCCACATTTTCAATGACACCATATATACATCATCTACATCATAATATTGCTTTCCTTAACCATAACCTAACACCATACTTTATGCATTAGTGACTTCATCACTGTACATGCGTGAATGCAAACACTCACTCACTCACTCACTCTCACTCACAAAGAGACATTTGCATCTACATGTGGGTCCAGAATTAATTCTAGGTGTGAGTGTCCCTCAAAAAAGAATGAAGACTGAGATGCTGTTTTTGCACTTGCATCCTGTTCTTCAGCGTATCAATAAGCGTGCCATTGGCAAGGCCTCACTGCAAGCAAAGAGAGCCAAGATGCCCTCCATGATCCTAAACTTACACTGCCTCTGTCCCTCACTCTGTTCCTGTCTTTCTCTTTTCCTTCCTCTTTTTCTTTTTGTCTTTCCCTTATGTTCTATGTCCTCTTTCTCCTTCTTTCTCTCTCTTTTTCTCACCCCTCTCCCTCTTTCTCCCCCCTGCTTTCTCTTTCTCCCTCTCTCCCTTTTCTCTTTGTCTTTCCCTCTCTCCCTCCTCCCCCTTTCCCCCTCTTTCCTCCTTCTCTCTTTCCCTTTTCCTCTCTCTTTTTCTCTTTCCCCCTTCTCTCTCTCTCTGTCTCTCGGATTCTGCTTGCAGTGCACCGGGCTTCCTGATGAAAGCTACGCCCGCGCTTGTCACATTTAAGGAACAAATAGTGCAGTTCAAGAGCTATAGTTTACAACAAAATGGGATATTGATGTTCTCTGGGCCTCTGATTCAGATGAGAGAGCCCTCTTTGAGGTGTCACATCCTGATTCCTGGAGTGTCCTCGGGGAGACAGGGAGGCAGGGCCCGCTGAAATAAGCCCTCCACGCGCTCACTCACATTGGGGGCGGGAAGAACCGGATCCAGACCGGCACCCACCGGCTCTCGCACACGCCGCCTGACCGTTCACGCTGCATTTAGCCTGAGCGTGCACGCTGTACCCCCGATTTACCCATGGAAGGACTCCTTTTAGTCCATCTGCCTGTTTTGCTGCTGGTTTAAAACCACAGTGTTTTAACCTGCCTTGCATTAGCAGAAGAGTCAATCAGTGTTTCAGAGGGTGAATAAGCTTTTTTTTTTCTTTTTTTCAAAGAGAAGGTGCATGTGGTTGTGCTTAGAGTCAGGTGTGAAGGCAGCAGGACCCGGCGCTAAGCTCTGTCCTCGCGATGCGGTGCACCAGCCACGCTCATCAGCACAGACCAGCGACGGCGGCGGCAGCAGCAGCACGGCTCACTGGTCTGGCCAGGAGATGAGGGGAGCGCTCTAAACCGTTTGGACGTTTTATTGAGCTTTAAAATCCAGCAAAGAGCAAAATCAAACTCGCAATTCCTTTAAGGTCAACCGTGTAAAACCCTGCTCTTTTAAACGCCTCCCTTGATTTTTTTTTTCTTCCTCAGCGCTGGCTTTGCCTGCATCCCTACCCCTGCCTGGCAGCAGGGGAAAGGGCTAATCTCCACCTCAGAGATATCAGGAGAAACAGAGCGAGGCAGAACAGACCCCGCAGCATCACACCGCTGACACCAATGAAGCTGACAATTCCACCCCCAGTATATTGCTTCATACCAACTTTCACAGCGTGCAGCCCTGCCAACTGTGTATCTGGAAAACCTGCCCTTTTTTAGTGTTTTGAATGCATTAAAATATTAAAACTCTCATGCCCTTCATAATGTTCTCTGTATAATTTTTGTCCTGCAGTATTTCTTCAGAAACAGTGGAAGTTTTCACTGTTAGAAAGGAGGGGAGGGGAGTGTATGATTGACAACTCAAGACGGCATTTAATCACAATTTTCTTAGTGGGCAAATGCTGTGGTGGCAACAGGATATTATAAATTATAAAACATTCTGAGGTATGGAGGATTGCAAATTTAGAGATGGGCCATGACAGAGCAATTTGTTATTAAGTGTCGTTTTGCAGAAGGGCTTATACAGAGAAACTGGAGATTGTCAAAGGAACCAGCGCCAGTGAAGAGTTTTTGATCAACATTTCCTCAGTATAAATTACAATAGATACCCCTTGCTCATAGGAAGCATACGCAAAAAAATTGTACTGGTGAAACCCTGTTCTTTGGCAATTATCAATAAATATTCATGCTTTTACTTTTGTTTATATATTTATTAGTCATGTTGTCATTCTCAGATAATAGAAAAGTTCACATTTTAATGGATTTTTGGTGATATTTTCAAGTACATATTTTAAGCAAAATTTTGTCCAATGTTTGTTGCTGTAGGTCACTGTATTTCTGAGAACACAGATGGTACAGCCTTAAAACGTTAAAATCTTAAAATTATTAGCTACCACAGCCAGTGGAAGGTGAAGGTACTGAAACAAACTTTGTAAAGGAGACCAGACGCATTTCTTATTGCTGTTTTCTGAGAGAATTGCCTTGGGAAAACTTCACCTCATCTCACCAATGCAGCATCCGATATTCTCTTCCTTTTGCCATATGCTCTGCTTTGTTAGGTAAGGCAGCCATGAAGGACTGAACTCCTGAGGTTTGGCTGGAGACCTCTGATTTCAGTACCCACCTGGTCCTCTTATAATGGAGGGGTCTTACAGTAGAGCCAGCTTCAGCTCTGCTAAGGCTGCAAGGGTACGTGCATCACCAAACAGTCCCCTGAAAAGGAGGGAAAATCAAGATGGCAGTATAGCCCTTCACTAAGGCCCTTGCATGGGTGTGGCTGACATGATCAGGCCTTTGTTTGTGGTTCAAGTAATCTGGAGAGACAAATCGCTCACGTTTTCACCGTCCTGCCCCGTCCTCTTTCACAGAGGACTTTGCGGTTGTGTGACAGTGATGAAGAAATTAAAGGAGCTCTCTTCCCTTTAGCTGATATTACTGACGTCTTCATCGGGTTTTTTCCTCGCTCGTTTCCACGCCGTCGTTAACGCTTGCGTCTCCGCACTCCAGACAGATGCCTGGTGGCGCCCTGGGATTTTCGGAGGATTCCGACTGTAACTGACACTGTGACAGCCGAGCAGGTGGAAAAATCTGCTGTGCAGGTACTTCTGAGCAGATTGAGAGGCGCGTTTTTACCCCACGCGACAGACTGGCAATTTATACCATGCCGCAGCCCCATGGATCATTTGTGTCTGGGTGATTTCCGCTTGACGGCGGGAGGCTGGCGTTTCAAACAGAGTGCCATCTTCGGATGATCTGCGGAACCCTTGGACAATGTGAAACAGTGCCGACAAATGGTCACAGGAGTCGCACAGACTCCTGCACTGCGACGCTCTTCAGCGGTTGTAAAGGTAAAGCATTAGGGTAGCACAGCACAGCTGTACAACGCTAATGGCTTTTTGATCATTCAGATCGCCCTTTTTTGTGGCAGAAAGTGCCAATTTGCATACGGTCCAGAAAAACAAAAAACAAAGACCCGCTCTCCCTCAAATGGCAAAAACAACTCAAGTTGGATTTTCAGTTTGGCAAAACCAGTTAGGAATATTAAATATCATCTATTGCTTGCCCTTACCCCTTTAGCTTTGAAAGCGTTTCTGCACCCTCAGCTTTACTTAATTAAATTAATTCCCCTTGTTTTGATTACATTTGAATATGATTTATACTGAGATGCTAGGACAAAAAAAACCCACCAAGAATAAATAACAATCATTCCAAACCAAGCTTTATCATGCACAATTTTTCCTTCTACATCAAAATCATTTTTTAAATGCATGCCACATTTTATCCCAGTGCAATAATTCAGAGAGAATGGGGCAATATTATTTATTTAAGTCCATGAAATATTAATTTAACCTTTACGCCAGGCGTCAACATCTCTGACAGCCACTGTTGCCCCCCCTCGCGGGGAAGATTTCAAGAAGGCGACGTGTCTTGGTGGACTATTAAGTAATTTCTGAAATCAAACAACAAGGCTTAGAGAGAAAGCAGATAAGTGCCGGAGATGTTTCCTGAGGAGGGATTCTGTATTAGTTAGCAATCAGAGGGTATTAGGGGTGGCAGCCCAAAGTGTCAGGGCGGCAGGCAGGTGGGACGTTAGCTATATGTGCGTACATGCTCTTACCCGTCATTCTGGACACAGTAATGGAAAAGCCGACGTCTTATCAAGCTGTTCCGTCAAGCAGCAGGCGTGGGGTGGAAATTATATTAGTGGTATTTGCAATGGCACACATCCCTGCTCGGCTACAGAATTCATTGCAATTAGGCTACGACTTCAAGGTTTCTGTCATAAATATTGCACCGGTTCTTTTCCTATGCTTGTGGTTATTCTGGATGTTTTTTTTTTTTTTTTTTTCGCTCAGCTGAGATGATATGTAAATGAAGCTCCTTACTGATATTTTTATTCATTTTATCCCCAACACATGCTGCAGTTTGATTGGCTCTCCTTTTTGGAATTTGTTGATATTCTTATTCTCACATTTTCAACGCCTCACGCTTGTAATATGATGCGCCAAGAAAAAGGGTCAACAGCATAAAGTTAACTTAAAGTTAACTAAACACAACTGATATTCTCTCTTAGAGTATGTCTTTTTATGGACTCTGCACACACTTAAAATACAGTATCTGGGCACCCTGTACGCAGGCACAGAATTAGACATGCTTTTATGACCCTCCATACACATCCCGCTGGCAGGGATTCTGCTGGTTCCTGGTTCAAGAGCCACACCAGATAGCCTTGCACCGTTACACATCCATAAGCCTGTCTGCGCTAGCTCTGTCCCCCAGCCGCCCTGGCCGCACCATGGAGGCCAGTGTGGAGGTAACGAGCCTGTACCTCAGCCCAGCACCATCCACCACACACGCCTCACCACTACCAGTGACAGAAAGACAGAGAAAGAACAATGGAGAACAATAGAAGGAGAGAGAGAGAGAGAGAGACAGCGAGAGAGAGAGAGAGAGAGAGACAGAGAGAGAGACAGCGAGAGAGAGAGAGAGAGAGAGAGAGAGAGACAGCGAGAGAGAGAGAGAGAGAGACAGCGAGAGAGAGAGAGAGAGAGAGAGAGACAGCAAGAGAGAGAGAGAGGGAAAGAACGATGGAGAGAAGGAAAGAGAGAGCGAGAGAGAGAGAGAGAGAGAGCTGGAGAACGCCTGAGTCCATGGCCCACCTAACTAGCTGAACTGGAAGATATCCCTGTAAAGTGTGTGACTCACCCGCTGCCAGCGGTTTAGCAGCGGATTAGAGGGAGCCGTGCCAAGCTGTGTGGAAGCTTTTCCTCGCTGCCAGCAGTTTGCCGTGCAGCCAGTGCCTCTGTGAAACAGCAGAGTAAACATTTTTCCCTCTCCGCTTTCAGCTCAGGCCTATCAGCCACACATTTTTTGGGGTGTCTATTTTAGTGACTCGGTTATCGTGTATGTCCTACCCTTTATGTCGTTTTGTGGGCCTAACGGAAAATAACTCACGTGTGTGTACCGCAGCCCGTGTAGCGCTGGCACGTCACAGGACTGTGGGAGATGTGTTATGCTGTAATTTATTGGTTGTCATTGTCTGGAGTGCAGCGCAGCCTAACCTGGCTGCCTTGGGCAGCTTCTCCCCGAAGCCCTGCTCCGGAGCCGCCCGTGCCAATACTGAAGCCACGGATTATAAATTAGACCGCGGAGCGAAAGAGAAAACATCTGCTGGCTGGTTGTTCCAGGTCCAAGAGAGAAGAAAAGAGGCCTCACAACACGATGCACTGGGACCCAGCCAGTCACCACCTGTCCGCTTTCATAACCAAACCCATTTCCTGTTGATGATGCCCCCCCTCACGGTCCAGTGTCCTCTCCCAGCATACCCCAGCACCACCAGTAGACCAAAAGAATGAATACTGGCAGGTAACACAGGCAGCACACCTCTTTAACCTATTCTATTATACTGTCATTTTTCTTCCTCTCTCTTTCCCTTATCACACCGCACCATTCTTTCCCATTCTCGCCTTCTTTCTGCATATCTGTCCAACTTCTTTTTTGCTCATCTTTCTGTGTCTGACTTTTTTCTTTTTCGCTTGCATCTTTTTTCTTTTTCTGCAGGGCAGGAGGCAGCTGCTAAAGCTTTCATCTGACTCCAACCTAACCCCTGCATATCTCATATTATCATTTTATCCCATGTAAGTATGTAAGTACCTGAAAAAGTATATAATGAAATGTGATGCTGTTGTAGGGACCGAAAAGAGTAGCCCACTTTAAAAAGTAAATTTTAAAAGTAACCTCTATTATGTAGACTTTATATAACATTTATTAAAATCTTTAATACATTAAGAGATGTTTTGTAACAATCTAACATATAATTGAGGCAGTTTACAACATATCTGTTGAAACATAGTGGTTTTACAGCACCTGTAAAAAAATGGAGGCTTCAGTGTATGTGTTAATACATTTATCTTTCAAAAGCGATAAATTATGGATTTGCATGCTTTTCTCATGTAGAATTTTGCAAAAGGTTTTAAATAATTTATCTTTGTATGAAATTAGTTGCGAGTTCCTGTTGTGGAGTTGGCTGATTTATGTTGGATGGAACCATGCTAACTCCACCGTGACCACTATTTTATCCTGAAGAACAAGACTCAGAATTAGTTTACCACAACATGACTTAATACAACTATAATTCATGATCACAGGTAAAGCTCTATCTTTGTTTGGCAATCCATTATGTCCTTGGAAGTGCGTGATCTCTTGAGCAGATTTCACAATGTTGAATGGGACCTCAAGGTTTGAATGGTATGTGGTATTCGAATGGCAACACCAAACAGTTCAGTGGTTTGGTGGAAAGGTTTGTATTCAGGCAGGGATTGGTCAAGATGAGGAGGGAGACGTGAGAATGGCAGTATGAATCCATTATTTTCCAAAATTAGAAATTTAGAGAAATTACATTACATTTTCTTTGCAGATGCTCTTATCCAAAGGCTAACACAGCTTACTTTTTTTTTTACATATTAGCTATTTATCTATCTGGATGTTTACTGAGGAAATTCAGGTTAAATGAGCAACAATGTCAGACCAGGTTAACAACACTCCCAGGCCAGTGAGTGTGAGCATAACATTATTCAAGCCCTGGTGCAAGTTAACGTACGCAACCTGACTAGGCAATGGAAGCCAAGTATATTCCCATACACCAGTGTGCGCCTATACTAAGATATTGCACATTTAGCCAGGCACAGCAAAATGTTTTTTTTTTTGCTGTCATTTATAGAGCATTACACAGCATCTGAATCACTCATAATGAAACAGCTTTTTCCCCCACAATGAGTCATTACTATCCCAGTGAGAGGTGAAAATTTGGAGCTGACCAAATAAAGCATTCAGATTGTATGGAAATTGTCTATGGAAGTACATCTTGACTGTGCATGTCTTATAATGCTACAGACTATTTTAGACCATTGTGACGCTTTTGAATAGGTGTGAGACAGAAGCATACTATAAAAGGAGGTAAATCTCAGACAGACTGAGGCAAGAGCGTGAGGGGGTCTTTGTGTTTTTGAGGTGAGGCTGTCCCACTGGCGGGTTCCCTGGGGTGAGGGAGGTAGACTGAAAAAGGACAGCCACAACCGAAAACCAGCGCAGAATAAATATCAAACCCTGACCTTTCCAGGGGGAGTGGAACTTTCCACGTGATCTCGCAGCAGTAAAACTCTAATGAGGAGAGGGTAACCAGCGTGCTTATTCACTACCATGTTGTTGTAAAAGAGCTGACCGTGTGACCCTTTGAGTGCTTCCCAGTCTTGCATGCGGTGCTCAAGTGAATGAGGAACTATGTGTTATGATTCCAGGCAGGTACAAAAGGTCAGCCGTCGATGGTAGAGGATGATTTTAAGGTGATCTTAAATGCTATGAGCCTAAAAGCACTGACCTGTAATGACTAAATACAGGGTAGTATATGGTCCTTGGGATGCTGCCTTCTCCTAGCGTGAAATGTCTTCTGTTAAATTGCGCACAGTGGAAGCCTATTGCACAGTCAAAATGCTGTCAAACTAAGTATGAGTAGCCAATGATGATTATGGCGCTGTATTGAAAAGAAAAATTAGTCTCCATTTTTTTAATGCAACACCTTCCTCATCAATGCCAGGCAACCATTTATCCTGTTACTAAGACAACAGCTGCTAATGCGTAGCCTTGGAAGGTAAATTTACCAAATGTCTGGCGTGCTTGGTGTGCATCAAATAATCGGTTCAAAACGTCTTCACCTGATTGGTGGGCGGTGGGCGTTGGTTCAGTGGTGCTTTCATTTTCCCGGTGGGTTCCACTGTACCAGCCTGTAAAAGATATTTTGTATATTATTAAAAGAAAATGCATCTTTCATTAATCTCAGAATACACCTTTCTGAACACAATTATGCTAAGGATGACCGCTACACAAATTACTGTTGTAAGCAGAAGGACTCTACAAGGGCATGCAAAACACGATGAGGAATTTTCAAGCTGTTTTGAAAACGGCATGCCTCAAGATAGAGAGAAGACTTCCTCGGGCCCCCAGGGGAGTTGAACAACATTCTGTCCATCCTTAACTATTTAGCTTTTTCTGCACTTCCTTGGAGAGTTCTGCTGTTTGTTTAGCTTTCCCGGTAAAATATGTGTCTGCCTTTCCATCTGCGCCCAGTCTGAGAGAGCTGAACTGCAGTCAGTGCCACACAAGGAGTTGCTGAATTATTAAGAACTCCAGATTTCCCTGCCGCGTACATCTTTGGCCCATCTGTTGGGAAGGCAGTCATATATGGTGAAGAGTACCTGGTGCCGTTGCTGGCAATCTGTCGCGGATCACGTTCGACGGATAACGCACTTCTGCTTTTCGAAGTTTGATTTCCCCTCTGAAGCTTACGTGTCACTCCCAACCAGGATCTCAGATAAAACACAAGATGAGAGGGATCAAGGTATGACCACGATCTGAAATATTAGTATGCCTTATTGGGCAATATTTTATGTCTGAGGACATAAAACCTGTGTGTTTGGTTTCCTTTTTGAGCAGCAGAATTGGCAAAAATCAATCCCAGACCGAGCATCTGTAATATTGCCAGTACTCATAGAAAACATAGATTTTCATCCCATCAAATCTCAAAGCATGTCCGAATGCTCTAATGCCGTAGGAATTTGGTGAAATAAGCAACATTCCCTATACAGTTCTATAAACACAGGAGCTAAAAAGCAGCTCAATTGATGTTCCAGTCTCACAAATAGGACTCCTCACAATCCTATATCTGTAATTATGAAAGCTAGAAAAAAGAGAGAATGGCAGTAGAAGGCAGTGGTCATTAAGGAGAAAAAGGGAAAATTAGAGGAGCCAGCAGCTGGTTTGAATAGATTGTATGTGGAATGAATTAAAAGTTGAACCTTCCCGGGCTGTATTCAGATGTCTGGCATGCAGTGATTAATCATGGGTGTCAGGAACTGTAATCCTTTTCAACAGAAAACAAACGCGGGTGACAGTCCAGGGCCATAATCATCTTTGCATGTGCACAATACCGCCACAACCAAAGGGGGCCACAAGCACAAGCACATACGCTCCAAACTGGAGAGGGTCCTCTGCGACTTTCCTGCTTTTATTGTTCCTCTTCCACCTTCCACTGAACACACAATCCTGACCTTTATTAACGCCGCATCCAAAAAGACTCTTACTGTCTCGTCGTCGCTTCTTTTACGAGATTCTGCTTGCTGTTAAATTCGATCTGCGGGGGGGTTGGAAAATCTGAGGAAAACGGGACAGAGGGGTTTAAGAAATGACGTAGCGCTGCTGGCATTCGAGGGATGTGCGTCTTCCACTGCAGTCTTTGTGGCGAGAGTCTGTGCAGAGAGCTGTAAATGTTGCAAGCATTAGCGTGGTCTTTCGTCTCGAAGGATGCTAATATTGATCCCCCACAGCTGAACGGCAAACAGTGCCAGAGTAAAGCTGTTTAATATGTCTCCTCATTCACCTGGAGAGAGAGGAGTCTGCACCCCATTTCATAAAGGTTCCACTCAAGGACTGCCCAATATTGTTTATAATGTAGGGCTAATGCAAATTTGGAGTGGATGCATGGAAGTTTTTTTTTGAATTTTGAATTGATCATTCAATGTAATAAATTTGATTTGTAAAACTAGGTGAGGATGATAATTATCCATGTTCATTATTTGTACACTAAACGGAAATCAAGTCTCTTTAATATAGAATATACTGTATTGTAATGCTTCTGTGGCTTGATACCAGTAATATACAGTTACATTGCTCTTAATACATGGAGCAAAGGTTTGTAATGTTAGTGAAACAAACATTAAATTAAAACTGCATCATGTCTGTGGATGCTTCAGGTTAATTGCACTGTGACACACATTTCACGTGAACCAGTGCTGGTGGCATCTTAAGTCTGAGAAATAATTTTCAGGTTTTGTTTCTGTGAACCTGGTGTCACGTGTGGATGAAGCTGTAAAGAGCTGATCCAGTTTAAAACGGCAGTGAGAAAGTCAGGAGCTAGCAACACTAGGAGATGGGAGGGAAAGTGTGTCATCAGCATAAAAATAGAAGCTTGCTAACGAATTCCTAATCATATCCCCAGTTCCTCAAGGGGCCGTGCTAAAGAGGTTAGCACACTGGGTCCTAAATGAGAATTTGTGGAACATCAGCTTAAGATATTATTGCTTGCCATTTCTGAGGCCTGTCATTGATTGCTGAGCCCACGTAAACCTGCCTAATCTATACGGATTTAAAGAAATGTCCACTTAAGTTACCACTCAGAACTGCGAGAGCGAGATAAATATGATGAGGAAATAAACATCATGACAAATAAAACGAACAAGAATGAAATAAAAGTGGCGGCAGCGTAGCATAGTGGTTAAGGAGCAGGACTTGTAACCGAAAGGTTGCCGGTTCAATCCCCGCTGGGACACTGCTACTGTACCCTTGGGCAAGGTACTGAACCCACAGTTGCCTCAGTAAATATCCAGCTGTATAAATGGATAACATTGTAAAGAACTGTAACCTATGTAAGTCGCTTTGGATAAAAGCGTCTGCCAAATGAATAAATGTAAATGTAAATGTAAAAGACAGGAAGTGCGGTGCTCTGGCTGTCTGACAGTGACATCTTCAGAAAGGAGCGTGATAGAATAAGGATTGTCTGAGCCAGAAGGCGCACTCGTTCTAAACCTTCTCTCAGAAGCCTGGAGGAACAGAAATGCATATAGAGGACTGTAGAGATATCTACGTCAAGGTACCACATGTTCCTGCTGCTGGAATTCCGTGGTCTGACTCAGTAAACAGAAGCAGATACTCGAGACCTGAGGCAAGGGGCTCTTTAAATCCCGTGCTCCACGTGTGCCTGTGTAATCGCTCTCAAGTGCTCTAGTTCGACACTCGGTCTCTCTGGGATGACGCAAGTGCGAGTCTCTCGGCGCGTATGAAAATTTGTAGCGGGTGGGGTTCGGAGACGACCCTCAGCAAACAGGGAGGGACTGGTCGGTGTCGCGTTTGTATTTGTCCAGCCAAACTCCTCCCAGGGTCATGCCTCAAAGGGCCTCAGTAGAGGCAGGGGATGCTGGGATTGACCACACCTCCGACCCCATATTGACCGCCAGCAATAGGAGGGGAAAAACAAACGGCGGGGTTTGACACATCTCACAAGGAAGGAGGAAACCAAACAGCCTCTCAAAGGGAGTTTGCAAACACGGAGGAGACACCTGTGTGGAGGATAAATACAGTACAATGAGCGGCGACAGTTGTCCCAGGGATGGGCCAGTGCATTGAGACAACACCGACCACACAAAGCAGGCTGGCCAGGGGAGTCCACCAGGGCAGAGATTAACAAACAAAAGAGAACCCACAGGATGTCTACTTCAAACGCACCATTTCCTGCTTACTTTGTACCGAGAGGAAACGAAGAAGCTCTACTTCTCAAGCGCGGGGGAGGAAATATCTTGGCTGATTCTGTTTCGCTTAAACAGGAACCTACTGTGCAAGGGAAAGCACGAGTGTACAACAGCATTCCAACCCTGAGATAGAGGCAGGGTGGTTCATGATGTACTTAAATTTTTACTTATCGATGACAGCCTATTTAGAAATAAAAATGTTGACTTTAATGTGGGGATATCATTGTTCACTTTATCTTTTTGAATTCTGATGAGCGGTCTACGTTACAAAGTTTTTGAACTGTTCTATAATGCTATGTGTGAATTTTTGGTTACAGGAGGGTAGGAACGTGAGATGCCACTCACGTTAAAGGTGGCACTGGAAGCTGCTGGGTGGCGGGGCAGGAGGATGGATGAATTGCTGAAATGGCAGAATACGGGTAAAAATGGGTACGCAACCATTTTTAGGCTTATATTTTTTGCTTACTGGCTGCTGGGAGAACACAGAGATTAAGGTGACTGAGAAGTCTTCCTGGAGGAATTCTGCTCAGGCTCCCACATGCATTTTTTCTTAGTCTGAAGTCAGTAACATGCAACTTACTGACCTGAGGTCGGTAATATATGGGTTCAATCATTTAAAAAAAATACCACAAAACCTACACATAACAAATGAGGTTGTACTGTTGGAACTGTTCCATGGAACAGTTTCAGTTTTCAAAGTGTATATTTTTTGAAAAAAGAAGACTCAAGAGCTTCCTATTTTTCTAAAAATACAAAAAAAAAGCTTAAAGTTAAAATAAAGTCTTTGGAGCGTTTGAGAAAAGTGGGAGCCAAGTAAAAGAACTTGCAAATTAATCATAAATATATATATTGTTATAATGTTGTAATGATAATATATTTCGGCATTGTCTTTAGCAGTACCTTGGCTACATGTCAGAAGAACTACCGCCCTGTAAAATGGAATGTAGACATGCATTTTAGGAATCATCTTCATCATTCATCTTTGCCTGCAAAGGAAATACCAGCTGGTATGTGCTCCCAGTGGGTGAATGGATTTGGTACAGTATAGACATGCACATGCTCCCTACTCCCACCTTCAGAAGGTCCTGTTTCCCACAGTGAACGTACGGAATTCTGGGAAACTGAGTACACGCCCCAAAGTAATCTATATGGATGCATATTAGAACTCCACCCATTGATGGCCCTTATAACAACAGTGGGTTATTATTGAGTCACAACCAACAGCACAGCTTAGGTGAGAGTGTGAAACTCATTCTTACTATACACAACAGCTGTGTAGTCCAAACTAACCTCTGAGCACCGGCAGGCATGTATACGTAACCATAGCAATTTCACTATTCTGCACTGGGTCCACAGAGTGACCAATGCGGTGTTGGGGGAAAAAAATCCAGCCTCATCAAAACCTGTGTGTAGTTCGCCACCTCTGTGTTGGTTCATTTTTCCTCTTGCCCCCCCCCCCCTCCCAGATTCAAGTGTGATTTCTGCCAGCAGGAAAAACAATGTGCTTTTTCGCACATAGCAGCAGGCTAGGGATTTCAGCACTGAGCTCTCCTGTCACCATGAAATAG